>NC_142344.1:51147605-51462396 GCF_054954075.1 Amborella trichopoda | reverse complement strand
GTACCGAATGGTAGCACAACATACAAACCTTTAAATGGCATCCTGAAAGTTTTGGTATAAATAGGTTATAATCATTATAAAATCTAATAAATAAAGGTGTGTCTCAATATTCTAAAAATTTTGTTGGAGAATTTATGCCTAAATAATCACGCATCATCAACCATCCAATATCAAATATGACCGCCAATCATGGTTGTGACATTCTTTCATAAGTAAGTGGTTACATTATATAGATTTCCTATATTGTAATGGCAATTTGGTCAGGAGCAATATTCCTCTCGTATACAAGAATAAACTTTAAGGATTATATTCCACAGTGCGTGCAATTTCTAATCTGTAAATTGCAGTTCACATCATCTATCTCATATCACCAATGAGCGGTTGATGCGACATGAGCTTTGCTATTTGTAACTTCAATGCATTATCACAATTTATTTTGATTTGTTTAATGAATTAAAATTATAGGATTGTATACAATGAGACTATTTACTATTGATACAAAGTTGTCACAATGACTTACAGAGAAAATATTTATACTTTTATTTCTCATCAAACCCAATGTTTGAAAATGTTACTTGCAGTATAGAATCACCGATCTTTTCAATCTTACAAACCCCTACCTTTTTTTACCGTGAATTTTTGACCTACACAAATACTAAAATAACATCTATCTTTTAAAGCACTATATCTCTCTCAAATCACCTTCTCTCTCAACACTTCATTTGTCTTTAGTACCCAAAGTTGCCCTTCTCTACATCGTTTCTATCACAGTTGCCCTTTTCTACATCGTTTCTATCTCATCTGTTTCTAAAAAGTAAACCACAAACTCTTTAAAAAAACCCAAAACACCATCTCTCTCTATTTGGAATCACCGTCTCTCTGAAACCTCCATCAACAACAATCATCCGATGATATGAAAAAGTCATCCATAAGGAGAGAGAGAGAGAAAGCAGCCTCATCTAGCAGCATTACCTTGCCATTCATTTCCTTCAAGGCCGCGCTCGCTGCTTCCTCTTGTTGTGTTCTCGATAAATCCATAGCCCTTCGACCTTCCGTGATAATTTTGATTATCGGGAGGAAATGCAAAGTAATAAACAGATGAACCTCAAAAATACAAATGTGTGCGGATTCTTTGGCTAGAGACATTGAGATATCACAAAAATCATCCAATATAAAGCCACAAAATTATGGACAACAAATTATGGTGGGATGATCTTTAAAACAATTGTAAAACTCCATTACACTCTCTTTTAAAATATATCTTAAATCTAGTGAAATTATCTCTCATTATGTTCACGGGAGGCCAATATGGAGTCTGGCAAGAGAGAGAAGGGGCAAGGGAGAGTCACGGTAGAAAGAGAAAGAGAGAGAAATAAAGAGAATATCATGGGAAGAGATAGAAAAGATGTGGTTTACAAAGAGTTGTCTTTAAACAAATTGTTTGGGTTAAAAAAAAAAAGAATAAAGTAGATAAAATTAATCTAAAGGGTTAGAAGATATAAAAGTTAAGGTTTCTATGTTACAAGATATCTTTTGAAATCTTGGATCAATTGAGATATGAAAACTAAAAATATAGGGTATAAAGATATTTTCCTTTACTTATAACTATCCAATAGTAAAATTTGATAGTTTAGATGTGTCACAAGTTCCAAAAAACTTCTTTTGAAGTTTGAGTTAGGTCAATGGAATAATTATAGCCACTAATTTCACATTCAACGGTCAAGATTAATGTGACCATTTCATATCAAAGGTAAATGGTCTCATTCTATATTTTCCCAAAAATTATTTATTGGGAGAGGGTTATGGTGCTTTGGACCAAATTTTACGATTGGCCCTATAAGTCAAATACTTTGTTACGATTGGCCCTATAGGTCAAATATTTTGTTAGCAGATTCACTGCATTCAAAAACTCTCAAATCCCCTTGATCTCATTTGAAGATCCACATGACAAAATAAAAAGAAACCACTCAAGGGAAAGATTGAATATGGATTGTCGGTTTAGACCGATGGTCATCAATGGAATTTTGAGCTCGATATCCCTCCTTGTCTAATGAAAATGATAAATTGAATGAACACAAGCTGAATTAAAAGGTTCCAGTCATAAAAAATCCCTCTATCTTAGTAGTGATCTGGCTGCAAGACCAAATATGCAATTTGCTATACATTTGGTCTGGTAGGACCACCAAGAAAACACCCAAAATGTTCTATAGTAAAAATGCTTTAAAAAAAAAAGAAAGAAAAGAAAGAAAAGATAACTCTTTTAAACCAATGGAGATGGAGGAAAATGGCCTCCTTATTTAGAGTCGTTAAGTCCTATCCAATTTTGACGTCCCAAGGTGCCTTGGTCAATTAACAATTGAATCGTTATCCAGATCGAAAATTAACAATTGAATCCTTATCCACATTTAAAATAAACGGTCCAAAATAAAAAAAATTAAAATAGCTTATTTTTTAATTCAATTTTTTTTTTTTTTTTTCTTCCCAGTACATGATTGTGGTGTTGGGAGCTAACAACCTGTGTCTCTAATATGGATTTTCGAAGTGAGACTCTCTTTTTTTTTGTGTTTTGACAACAATAACAAATAAATTTCATTCAACAGAAAAGAAGATTTACAATTTTCTCCACCAATGTAGACTACCAAAAAGCCACATTAATCTCCAACCAATAAAAACAAAGCAACTCACAGTTTACAGTTACACATTATCCATCCTCTTTTCTCTTAAAGCCTTACCCCCTTCCAAAAAACATTATTCTCGTTCCGTATACATTATTACATTATTCTCTTCCTGTATACAATATTGTGCACCTTACACCTCTCTTTGCCAAAGCATTTGCCTCTACATAAACATTCAAAAAGCAATTGTGAACTCCTACACATGTCTACGATCTCCTTACATATTAGTTTAGAAAAAGAACTAATCTTTGGTATAGGGTAGTCACAATTAATTTTGGTCAGTTATTCTTAGTCATTACATGTGAAATTGGATGGCTGCATTTATTACATTGACCAAGCTCAATGTTCACGAGAAGCTTTTTCGAACTTTGTGACACACCCAAGTTATTAGATTTCATATCAAATGATTATAGGTAATTGTGACATCCTCACACCAAAAGCAAATAGTCTCATTGTATATAATCCCAATAGTTTAAATGCCTAAGGAAAAACTGCCTCAACCTTATACTTTCTAATAACATTCAATGAATCACCCTCTACAACAATTTGCTTCACAGAACTGCTCACTTCTCTCAATCCCGCCTTAAAGCCATTATCTCGGCGTCATTGGTTGATACATTTAATTATTGGTCCATAAAATTTTAACGGAACTCCAACCAAATGTGTCCTTTATAATACCTTCAACACGTGCACATCTAGGATTCCTAAAAAAACTCCCATCGAAATTATGCTTGATGTACCTTTCCTTAAGTGGTTATCATATCTCTACTCTTACGTTATTGGTGACTCGTAAGGTAAGTGTATGCAATATCTCTCAATACACCAAAAACCTTTATGTATAGATGCCCAATTTGCAATTGTGCACCTTACCCCATTAATTACTTCTTCCGCTCCCCTACATTTTGTTAGGATTTAAGAATCCTCCTAGGGGAAACAGGAATCTCAAAAGTTTGATCCCACCAAGATCATGTACTTATCCAAATAGAAACAAAATAGGAGATAGCATGAACCTTAATACAAGAAATAAAACATGAAACATACGTACACCACAAGAACACAAAGATTTATGTAGTTTACCCCAAGAAAGCTACATCCACGGGCACGCAAACTGAAATCCACTATACAAATGAGTTACATTACAGATTTTGGGATATAAAGCTATCTCTATAACCCTCGACAAAACCGAGTCGAGTAAACACTTTTAGACCCAGTCTCCCCATCGTCGACTTCTCATCTATATTATATAGCTAAACCATTGTCTAGAAAGAGACCATCTACATTCCACATTTAAACCACTGTCCAAGAGGAGAATCTTGAGAGCAACGAAGATTTTTTTTCTCTAAAAGGCGAAACTACCCAAAATCTTCATGGGAACCGCTTCTCTCAAGAAACTAGCATTTCAATCTACAGGAGGCACATCGCGGAGTTTCTCTCCTTAAGAAGCTATTTTCTCTTTGAAGGGGAGGCATTGCCTCTCATGCACAGGAGGCCCCTGCCTCTCTCTCTAGAGGAAATCACATTACCCATATAGTGACCCAAATAGGACACACCAATTCTCTGCACTTTCATCCTATATATAAAAAGATTAAGAATCAACATCAAATAGGAAACTTCATATAGATGTTACATATATATCAAGAAGCAATAGATATATCTCAGAGTCCTAATCTTTTTAGATTTATATTTCATTAGAAAACTTATCAATATCAATCTCAAATCCCGCATAATATGAGATTTTCATAAGTGGGTGACTTTTTATATCACAATATCCAACACATTTGCACTAAAAAACTCGTTTATTTTTCTCTTTCCATATTTTCCAAAGAGTGATTTACTTACGAAACTGAAAACTTTACTTAAAATATGAAATGGGGCAATTTTGGGTAAAAATTATGCTGAAGGTCAGCCAATCTATTTTTTTCTTTTTTGGAAGTCACCACTCGGTCCTAGGATGTTATCCTTAGGTTGAATTTTTATTTTTTATTTTTAGTTTTTTCGTTAGTGGTGGGAGGATAGCATCCTCGGATGAAAAAACTAAAAAAAGAAATTTAAAAATAAAATACGGTCCGTGAATGGCATCCTTGAATTGAAAGACGCTTTTGGAAAAAGTAAAAAAAGTGGGTTGATTTATCTTCCATATAAATTAAAACAAAATTATCCATTTCATACTTTAGGTAAAGTTTTCGGATCCGTACAAAAATCACTATTTCCCAAAAAATGTGTAGAAATTTCATGCTTACAACATTCTCAAATCCTTCTAAATTCACATTGTACAACAATATGATTTTGAGTCTCCTCATTGTTTCTGTCATAGCATAAAAGAGGGACGTACCAAAACCTCTTGTGACTCTTTTTCATGCAAAAAGTTGAAGGAATCACTCCTATTTATCGTTCTCCATTACAAAGAAAGTTAAGGTAGAATGTTTACTAGCGTAAGAAACGTACAAGACCATTGGATCCTATCCAACTTGGCAAACCGAATTTGGAGTATCCTACTTTTATGCGATTCACATTGTTCAACAAGCAAGACATTTTATGATCAAAGATGTACTATTTGTAGTAGTGGTCCTCATATATCGTATTAATAATTGAAATATGGTCGAAAGAAAAACTCTCTATTTGATGAGGCTTCGTCCCAATTTGATGAGGCTTCGTCCAATGCTTATGAATTCCATTGGGCAATTAGTAATTACCACTTTTGAATCCCTTATTCCCATCGTATGGTTGAATGGAGGATCGTGGTTTTGGACTTTTTTTTTTTTTTTTTTTCCTTTGTTCTTCTAGGGACATAATTTTTTATAGGATTGTATACAATGAGCCATTTACCTTTGATGCAAGATGGTCACAATTCCTTACAAGTATTTGATGTGAAATTTGATAGTGTGGATGTGTCACAAAGTTCGAGAAAATTTCTTTTTAAACTTGAGCTTTGTCAACGGAATAATTGCAACCACCCAATTACACATTTAATGGTCAAGATTAATTGTGACGATCTAGTATCAAAGGTAAATAGTCTTATTTTATACGTTCCCATTTTTTATTATAGAGATTTTGGACCTCTTCTTATAAGGACACAAAGTAAAGTTTCTATTGTTAACATTCCCATCCTTCCAAAAAAAAAAAAAAAAAACAAAACAAAAACAAAACAAAAAAAAGAAAGAAAAGAAAAGAGAAAACACCTTATTATTTAACACTAAAATTCACCATAGCGTGCTCTAACAAAAGCTAAACGTATACTTACTCCCTCGTGTAAAAGACATTTTCAATCTAAAATTTTGAGGTCAATTTTAGAATCATGAGCAAATTCTTATTTTATTTTATTTTTTGATGAACAATCACCAAATGAAGATGGTTTGGTGAGATTGGTTGTGGGCTTTCATGATATTATTGTTAGTGACAATGCTAGTATGATGCTGTTGTAATTATCGCTCCGTTAATAAAAATTCAGTAAATTGTCCAAAGCAAAAAAATCACCAAATATATATATATACATATAAAGAAAAAATCTTAAAATACATATAGGCGACAATGAATAGAGTTTCGTCTCGTCATGGACTTGCTATGTTCGTGGTGGTTTATTGAATGGACCTGCAACAAACGGCGCAGTGTTTGTGGTGCTTCTGCGTGAATTTTTTACCATCAAGGACCTAGTATGTCTATGAAGGTACTGCCACCGACATAGTAGGTCTGTGGTGGTCATTTTATCCCCCATATATATATATATGAGGGAGCTTTCTATGCTTTCTTCTACAACATAGAAGTTCTATCCTCCTCGCCCCTGATTCAACCGTCCATCTAAATGGAGGGCTAAGATTGAACCAATCACAATGTCACGTCTCTATACTATTTTATTTTTAATTTTTTTTTTCTATAAACTATTTTGACACCAAGTTTTAGACGTCCATTCATCTATTAAATTCGCACTAGCAAAAAATATAAAAAAAGAATTTTCAATAAAATAAAATAACCAAAATACCCCTAAAATTTTAAAGAGATATTTTGGTCATTATATTTTATTGAAAAATTATTTTTAATATTTTTTATAGGTGCGCCCCAATGAGATGGTAGCATGTACCAAATTTCATATTCATAGAATTTGTATAAAAAAAACTAAAAATAAAATACTTTGAGACGTCGGATCTAAGATCAAACGGTGAGTGGCTCTCTTGATCAAAATTGGACGACTGGATGGTAGGGGGAGGATAGAACTTCTATGTTGTAGGGGAAACATAGAAACCTTTCTCTATATATATAGGATTTGTCTAGAGTTAACAAACTCGTAGAATACAAATGTTCAAGTTAGAAGAGGTTGTGATGAGTGTATTTATCAAAACAATCATTAATTTTTATCAAAAAATTATTTAAATAGGTAACTTTACCATTAAGCAAGAGAAAATTTGAAATTTTCATAAAAGTAAAATGGCATTTTGGAAGTTAGTGTCCTAAAACTTTATTTGTAGAGTGCCCTTGTCTTTTAGTTAAAATTTCAATTTTACCATTTATTGAGATGACAATAGTACCCTTTGTCTTGCAGTAATATTTACAAAATTGCCCCAACAAAGTAACTTTTTTTTTAAAAAATAGACTACAAATTAATAAATCCACACTTCACAACTCTCTCTATCTTAAACCTTTGAAATTTGAAAGATTGTGAAGTTTAGAATATCCTATATATATATATATATATCTAATAAAATAAAATAAAATAAATTTTACAGTTTCTAAACACTTGGATTGGCCATCCAATTTGGATAGTCTCTAGACGTTCTTCAGATGTTATTTTTTAAAGCCCATGCAAAATGCATTTTTTTTCTTTTCTTTTAGGTCGATAGAGATTGTGTTCATGTGACTACCAAACTTTTGGCATGTAATGTCGGCTAAATTTCATTTGTGCTAGGAAGTGCTTGAGAACATAATGGTTCAATACTAAATAAAAACCACAAAAATTTTGGACCAACAGCTCAACATATTTAAGAACTCACAGTCCATTATTTTTAAAATATTTCTTTGGTGATTCCGAAATGGATCAAAAAATTTTAACATTAAAGGAGTTCTTGCAAGTAGAAATTTTACTTGAGGGAGTAAGTTTTTAACAGTGTGCAAAACCATGATCAGGGGATGGGGCTCGACATGTGCTTGAGCCGAGTACAGGTAGAGTTTCTTGGCCTGAGCCAGACCAAGTCCAGCAAGCCAAAAAGTGTTTAAACACTAAAACAAGCACAAATGAATACCCAAAAAATATGTTTAAAGTAAAATTAAATAAAACACATCCAAATAAAGTAAAAAAAGTAATGAAAAATGGATTTTGCAACAATTAATTTGCAATGGGGCATTTTCCATATAATTCAAAAAGAATGGAAAATGTAAAACTAAGTATTCATAGTCAAAACTGTTAGTCCCAATAATGAAAATCAATAAATAAATAAATAAAATCGATAAACAACTTACTTGGATCTGTCCTTAAAATCGATAAATCTAGTTTATAGTTGTGATCTCACCTGGTGATAGTATGAACTATCAAGAATAGAGCTCAAGAAAAAAAAATGCAACAACCAGTGAATGGAAGAAGCCTCGATGTGAATCCAGCTCAATCAATAATGCTTTCAAACCTTCTTATCAGAAAACTGCCCAAATTGCAAAGAAACAGCAGTATATCGAGTTCAAGTAGATAATTTTGTCTCTAAATAGATGATCTCAAGATAATAAGCAAAAAAAAAAAAAAGCTATATATGAGCAAGAGAGGAGAATAATCAGTATCTCAAAAAGGGGAAAAAGAGAAAGTTGAATGGCTGATTTTTGTTTAAGGGTTTAAATCATTCTACATGGTCATGCAATACACTCAAAGCATGCACCACAGAATCACATGCTCAGGTCCTACAATACGCTCAAAGTAGGCACCTCACTATAATCGCAATACCAGGTCCTACAATACGCTCAAAGCAGACACCCCACAAGCATCAGTCACAGTCATGCAATATGCTCAAAGCATGCACCACGAAATCACATGCTCAGGTCCTACAATACACTCAAAGTAGGAACCTTACCGATATTACAAACTCAGACCCTGCAATACACTCAAAGCAGGCACCCTACAAACACAACTAGGGTCGTGCAATACGCTCAAAGCAGGCCCAAAAAACCGTGTAGTACTCGCTACATTCATACCATGATTCACACCTCACATTTCACCCGTTGCAAGAGTGACCACATAGGCCAAAATATAAAACACTTATCACTTCAATCACATGGCATGTAATAGCTCTCAACTAGATGGGGTAGGACATACCCCTCAACCAAAGTTTCACACTGTCATCATAAGATCCCCAATCAATTGCACACAATTTAAGCACAGTCAGGCAAACAAGGTTCAAATTCTATTAGATATGCCAAAATATGATGTTACAATAACAGTGAGGGGACATAAGGTCCAATAAAGCTTTTGATTTCATATTACAATCAAAACACACTTCTAGCTCTCTAAAGTCGAGGCCTTAACTCCTTCCCCGTCGAGTGCAAAGACCCGACCAGGAGTCTTGGGTTTGGGCTCGTTCTTCAATGTTGGGTAGTCTCTAATCAGGTGGCCTGACTTGACATAGTTGTAACATGCTTTTTTCTTTAGCGAGTACTCGGAAGCCACATGGCCATGCTTCCCACAAGAGGTACAATGCATGAGTTGGCTCTGCTTGACGTCGCCTTGGGAGGTCTTTTGGGTCTTGTTGTTCCTCCGACTTTCCTTTTCTCATGGACCCCCGGAGGGTAGAGGTCATGTCCTTTGATTCGCTTTCCTTAGTCGATAATCATTACCATCTTTTTCCACTTTCCTGACCAGATTCAATTGAGAGAAGGCCTTAAGATTGGCCGACAGAACTCTCCCTCTGATATCAGGCCTCAACCCTCTCTCAAACTTACTTTCCTTCCTGGCCCTTGTGTTGATGATATGTGGCGCGAATCAAGATAATTCAAAAAATTTGGCCACATACTGATCAACAGTTAGATTCCCCTATTATAACTCTATGAATTCAACCTCCTTCATTTCCTTTACCGACTCAGGGAAGTACTTTTCGTTGAAGACCTCTAGAAATCCTTCCCAAGTAGGTTATATCTCTTCCTTCTCCCAGGCATGCTGGACCGAACACCACTAATGTTCGGTGTCCCCTTCTAACATGAAGCTACCCAACTTCAATTTTTGCTTATCTGAGCAATGCAAAACTCCAAAGATCTTTTCTACTTGCATTAGCCATCTCTCTGCTTTCTCTACACCTCCTTGCCCTAAGAAAATTGGGGGTTCCAGCCTCTTAAACTTATCTATCAGATTAGCATCACTCTGCTCTGGGGCAGGGGTAGATAGGGTCGGTATTGACTCTTTCATGATTTGGGTCATGGCTACTAGAGTCCAACAAAATTCGTCGAGGGCTTCAGTGTCATAGTTACTGGTGCTTCCATAGTAGCCATGAGCTCTTGGCATCTTCAACCTAGTCACAGTAATACCCAATTACTATTCTATCCACCCTCTACTTTATCTTAAGACTATTCTAAGGTTACTCCTAAACCCCCTAATCCAATGAACCTATCCTGACTGCTCTGATACCATAACTATCACGACCCCGCCCCCCTTACCGTACTCATCGGAAGGCGGCCGAGAGAGGGTCTGTGATCCGGAGTTAGCGAATGCCACTCAAGTTGGAGTGGCTCAACGCTTTAATAATGCAGTAAACAAAGCAAGCCATGAAAAAAAACTAAAACATCAACTCTGAATGCAGAAGCTAAAAATCATACTAAAAAGACCACTATATATCATTCGTCAAAATTATTACATATCAATTTGAGGCATCAGGGCTCGATAGTACACACAACCCACAATAAACAATAATTAGGGCCAAAGTACCCATAAACCCACAATGAGAAATAATTATCTTCGACAGCTTCGAGTCCCAAACGCCAACAGCTTCCACTAGGCCAACCTTTTTCCACCTGTGACTATTACTCTATAGAGATGGTACAAATGATCGAATGAGCTTATACAACCTAGTAAGTAAGTCTAGATACTAAACATCATCAATGAATACATCCATGTATCACAAATTGCATTTTTTCACTTATAAACAATCACAACATAAGTATCACATAAGTCAGAAATCTTTTTAATATATCTATCATGATCGTCATTTCAAGTATCAGAATTATCATTCATTCAATACAATAATAATTATTCAAATTTTCCATGCAGATAATAAGTATCATAAGAAGTAATAATCGAGAAAGCCTTCCGTTAACAAATACTATCATAAAACATACAGTCATGCACTTTACGATATCATTCATTTATCCATAACTGGACACATTTCACAATGTATGTTCTCATCATAACAAAAATCTTACTTATCACTAAGCACACTGGGTCAGGTCATACAATACGCTCAAAGCACACACCTAACCGATATCAATCACATAAGCAGTCCCTGCAATACTCTCAAAGCAGGCGTCCCTCAATCTCAATCTTGGTCAAGCGATATGTACAAAGCATGCCAAAGAATTCTCATTGCACCTATCACTTCAGTCGCACTACCAATGGGTGTCCTATTGTATAATACTCAGCATCACGGTATCATAACTTAATAATACCCACTACCAATGGGTGGTCCATTGCGTAGTGGTCAGTATAACAATATAACTGGCATGTACACTATACTTCCTAGCATAAAGCATTCATCACGAGGGTTATCTCAAGGCACTTATACTTTGTCCATTAGGATTCATACTCCATGGTTGCATTCAATTGCATGCCTCACATAGCCATCACAGGGTATTAGTAGTTATCAGACCCTCACTCATTGTATGGTCGCATAGCATCGTGCTCATGACTCCATAGCAGTTAACATATGACAATCATTACAAGAAGATTATTCTATAGCATAGAGGTATATCAATTCTCACACATAGCACTCTATCACTTAATTGATCAGCGAAAGATTCAAGCAAAAATAGCATATTTATCAACTCCATAACCATGACCTTCTTGTAGGAAGGGAGTACAATTGTCGAGCAGTAAAAGGGTTATAGTGGACCTTGAAGTCAATTTTGAAATGGACTCATTTAAGGCTCATATGAAATGATTTGGACACCTTTGGTTTGAGTTTCAGCGCAAAACCATATATTTCTAAAATATGCCAAATTCTAAAAAATCTCGGTATTAAGTAACAGTGATATACCCCTTTATATGGGGGTGTAACTCCAGATCTAGGGAGAATCTTAAAGTGATTAAAGCATGCAATTTTAATCTCACGTAGTAATCTTCAAAATGGAAGTAGTTTGAAGGCATTCGGAAATTGTTTGACAGATCAAAAGCTTGACACAAATCACACGACAGTTGCAGAAAATTTCCCGCAACAGTAATATGCCCCTGCATTCAGGGTGTATCTCACAATCCTCAGGGATTTTTGAAATTCTCAAAACATGCAACTTTAAGTTACTCAGAGATCTTTTAAACAGCAGAAGTTTGAAAACATCTAGACATCGTTAGTGGGTCAAAAGCTCAATGCAATACAGACAACAATTGCTGGAAAATTTCAGCCATAGTGATAATGACACATGCTCATACCTAGGGGCGTATTTCTTAAACCGTGAACAATTTTGATGAGGTAAAAAACACAATTAAAATAGACAGGCATATCTCTCATTCAAGACCAATTTGGGCTCGTTTGGATATCATTTGATTATTAAAAGTGCATCGCAAGAACAATCACAGTTCTAGAAAATCTCAATACTAAGCTTAGCATACATTCAAGATCATTCAATACTTCATTAACTAAGATAAAACTTCATACAAAATTTCATTCATATAAAACTAGTCTTACAAGAGAACTATGCTACAACTTTTCACAACCACAAGTTCATTTCCATTGCTCAAACAATCGGCGTAGAGGCATGCAACTATTATTCTCAACCCCACTTTCACCCCATCATTAACCCACTAACAATATTTAAAATCAATTTCCTACTATTGTTGATGCAAAGAAGCTACACCCACTTACCTGAAGCTCATGGCGCTCCAAATTCCACACACAGGTCACCTTATTGCTCCTCGTGGCAGCCAACAATAGTAGAAACAGCAACGGGAGCAGTGAAGAGGGTTTCCCCCTTGAGCGCTAGAGAGAGAGTTTGAGGGGAAAGTGAAGGGAAGGCACATGGTGGTGGGGAAGGACGTGACTTATGAGCATGTGGGTAGGTGAGATCTACTGTGGCTGACGTCGCAGGGTGGTTGGGGAAAATATTGTGGATGCCGTCACTTGCGCGGCGTGACGTTCACGAATTCGGCACAACGTTACCCTCTGGTCGCATGCGACGATACTCTTTTCTATTTTTCTCATACGACATCGGTTACACATTCACACAGCGCTCCTTCGTCTTCACACATGGTATTACTCCTTCCGCCTTTCATGTGCGGCGATACTTAGTTTCATGCTTGACGTTAGCCCAAGTGGTGTTATTCCACACGACGTTGCTACCGTTTCTTCTCTCTCTCTCTCTTCAATTCACAAACGGCGTTGCCTCTTACTCTCGTGGCGATGCTCTCCTTCGCGCGTGACATTACCTCTTAAGTTTGTAGCGATACTCTCCTTCGCGCGCGGCGTTACCTCTTACGCTCGCGACGATACTCTCCTTCGCACACAGTGTTACCTCTTACGCTCGCGACGATACTCTCTTTTGTGCGCGATGTTACCTCTTATCCATGCACGGCAATACCTCTCACCCACACATGGCGATGCCTCCAAAATTCACAGACGGCGCTAAGTCTTCTCCCTTAGCGTCGGGCATGTACTCCTCTCTACTGCCGTGAGTGTTTCCTTCTCCCTACCGCTGTGGCTGTCTTTATCGCTATTGCCGTGAGTGATTTAAGTCCAGGAAATTGTGGTCATTACACCCACCCCACTACATCATCATCTGCGATATTTGGAAAAGTAATTATCGAAATATCATTTTGTCTCATTCTAGCATTTGCAATGGCATGAAAGTAGCATGTATTCAGATCCCCGTCTTTTAGCCATTTTACATTTGATCTCTATCGCCAATATAATTCCTCTTGTCTAAGAAGATCATGTAACCTATTTTGAGCGAAGTGCCAAAGTAGTTTCTGTGACTACCCATTCACTTGAACATCATCATCCAATTGTCTAATTTATTGGACGACAAGATCAATCTTATTCCGAAGATTGAATCTTGAAGATTTCTTCCATTCAATGAAACGGTGTTTCACATTTAACAATTTCTTATGCACTTTGAAACCACACCACCCTTGAACAATTGTATTACACCAAGTGTTTTTAATGATATCCCTCACCTCACATTCCATCAACCATGCATTTTCCAATCTAAAAGGTCTCGGCCCCAAGACCTCAGTAGCATATGTATTTATGCATAAGGGAATATGACCCAAATACAACTTTGGTAGTGAATTAACACCTACTAAAAGAAAATTCCTTTCCCAATCACCTGAGACCAAGAATCTATCAAGTTTACTCATAATAAGGTTACTTGTGCTGCTATTGGACCATGTATGTAGGCGTCCATTAGAAGGCAATTCAAGCACGCTACTAGACTTAATAAAGTCAATGAACATACGTATTCGATAATTAAAAGAAACATTAGAAGTAGTTCCATCCGGCCTACGAATAAAATTAAAATCCCCACCCACACAAGCAGGTAGGGACACATCATTCATCACATTTGCAATTTAAGCCAAGAAGTCTCCCTTAAAAGCCGCAATATTTGGTCCATAGTCATTAAATAGCAACCAATGAAATGAAGAAAAAGGTCATTAAAAAACAACCCTCAAACATCGAGACATCTGGATGACATTCATACATTTCAAAACTGAAGGATTCCAAAAAGTCTATAAACCCCCAAATGCTCCTACAGAATCTACCCCACAAAACTGAACCTAAACTAAACCCCACACTTCCCTAATGGACCTAACCGTCGTACTAGGTAATTTTGGTTCCTGCAGCATCACAATATCTGGCTACCAAAAAAAGAAGTTACTGCTTTCTCCTACCATCTCCTAATCCACGGACATACCGGGTCACTATCTTCATTAACCATGGGTGTTAAGGTAGCCATAACTGGCGGCTCCCCCTGAACCAGCAGCTAGTTGTCCATCATTGTCACTATCATCATCACCAATCACAAACACCTGGCCTGAGTCATCACGGCAGTTGGCTCCTGCAAAGACCCTTGGACCTGCCTTCGCAGCCACCCTAGCTGAGGAGCGAGTCGGCTTTAGAGCCACCTTAGCCTTTCCTTTCCAATTTGCTCATCACTGAGTCTTCCTCATACATCTTTACATGCTTCTACTGCTGCTTTTATGGGCTTGCCTTCTCTTTCTTGATATTTTATTTGATAACTTCTAGAATCACTCCAATGGTGACATTAAAATCAGCCCCCCATATCCTCTAAAATCTCCTCATTCAGCCATTCCTTCACCCATATCTAGTTTGAACCCCCCTTCTTCTATCTCCGCAGGCAATATTGCTAAAAGTTGTGGCATGTTCACCACACCTTCACCAGTACCAGCTTGTAAAGCATGCCAGTTTTCACCAGCAATTGGTGGCTGCACTAGTCCCACATCATTCATACAATCTCCAGGAATACCATCCCCTACTCCATCCAAAAGCACTCCTCTAACATTAGACTCTGGTATAAGCATGGGGGCCTTAGGCAACTGTAAGCCATTGTTACTAGCACCTACTCCCAGATCATGGACAAAGTCTACACACTCCATCCATCAGCTCCTCGTCATCAACATTCAGATTCACCATTCCTATGGCCATGTCTTGACCAGGAATCTGACCATTCAACAGGACCTGCTCCCCATCGTCATTTAGGTGCACCAAATCTGGATGAGGAGCATCATCCTGAGCGGATTTGGCCATGTTTTTCTTCTTTGCAACGAGTCTGAATGGCAGCAATCTTGCAGGGAACATAGTGAAAGCAACTGAGATAAATAAGTACAACAAGGTGAGCTTGCCCACATATAACAAAGAAGTCGTCTCAACAAGCAACTCTTCAATACTAATCTTCCGACCTTTAGCTACATAAGGCAATGAACCAAACTTCTCCAACACACAACCACCCCGTTTTACAAGGCAATTCGTACTTTTCAAAGATAACATGTCAAATTGTTTATGATTAAAAAGAGTTTGGTCGAATTTGGAATCAGTAAGGATATTGGCACAACTTATGGAAATCCCACAACTGTCTTGACCTCCTTAGCAGCAATAGATTTTTCAAACATATTCTTATCACCCAAACCTGACGAAATCAAACTATCTCCATCCTCGGATCCTACGGATTTGGTGAAAGTTGCCTTATTTTTCTCGACCCAATGTGTTTATGTTTTTTAATTTCAAAGTGGAAGGAGGCAAATTTGAAAGTAACGACCTTTCGAAATTTGAACTTGATTTGCCACATGTAAGCCTCTGATTGAGATGGTTTTGCTTGTGCGATTTCACCATTGATGGAACTTTGATGTTCCTGAGATTCTCTGATACAAACCCATCCTGGTGCATAATCATCTTCTTCTTTGATTTTTGGATTGCACCAAGGTCCACCCCTCATCCGGCCGCTCCCTAACAGACACTGTAGTTACTGAAGTTTAACAACAACATTTATATCCTTTGTGGAGCCTACCTACTGTCTGACCTTTTATGGTCACTTCAATAATAAATTCATCCTGGCCCACCCTCAATTGTAACTTTTCATGAACTGGATAAAATCTGTAAAGAATAACCTTAACTCTGACAAACCTCATCTCTGCAATTTTCAATTGATCCCAAACCACTTTAGAAAAAATCCCACAATACTTTGCTAATATTTGGATCACACCAATATTCCAAACATGATAAGGTATACCCCACAGATGAATCCAAGATTCTTTCATTGGGACATGTGAAACATACACACTTGGATGTCAGATATCCAGAGTAAGTGTTCTTTCACGTACTCTAAAAAGTCTCTGACGAATCACCTATTTTATTTCCTCTTCAATGTTAAGACAAAATGCTACATGAGAAGCCCCCAAAGCTTTCACATGAGGAATACAAGACAATCACCAAGCCCTGTTAGCCCAATCTCCCAAGCCAAAGACATCATCTAAGGGAGGAGAAAACGAACCAACCACAACCGTTGCAACATTTTTAAAAGAATTAGAGAGAGACTTTGTATCAAAAGCTACATAAGAATTTCATTTTACCATCTTCGTCCTTCTCAGCACCATTAACCCCAAAATTACCTTCCCCGGCCACCACCATGATGCAATATACCGAACTACCTCGTATCTTAGGCTTCTTTTTTAAGTATGGGGTGGTTCAATATCAGAAACATCAAACTGCCATGTAATTGAGCTAGATTGACACATAGGATGGTTAATATTGCTAATGTCAAACCACTCTAGATATGGGGTGGTTAAGCTTTCGAGGTATCAATACCCACCTTAGAGATCGCAAGAGACAATAAACATAAAAAAAAAATCAGTTCGATGTTGCAAACTAGAGGCAAAATTAGAATAAGAGAAAGGTACTAAAAATAAGAACTAGATATAATATTTGAAAAAATATAGACCATGGATTAATTTCATATTTATTTTTTGGGTCCATACTTAAATTTTGTTTTTTATTATATGGATCCCCTTATAGTATTTTTTTTAGAAGTCCTCATCATTTTTTCAATTTGTTTTTGCTTGTGGCTAACTTAGAAATAATATATGTACTTTGGATTGGGGCTTTGGCTATGCTGGCGGACTAATGAACCACAACAGCTTAAGAACCTCAATTGTTAGGAATTGGGCTTGAGTGGTCACCATTTGATGTCAAGCAATACTACATATCATTTACTATTCCTACCACTGAACTACCCAAAACAACAAAAAAAACAACCTCAAGGGCTTGTTTGGATCCTAGGTTTTCATCACTCTATTTATAAAATCCAAATTTCTTTAATACAAATGTTTCACACCTTTTGGTCTCAAGATCTAGATTTGCAATTACCACATTCAGGCATATTTTGGGAACTAGGGAACCTATCTAAGAATATTAGTCAAACTTGGATTTTTAATGAAACCTGGAATTTGGATGAAACCCAGGTATTATTTTTTTTATGCCCAAAGCCAACCTAAGCGTAGCCCAAAACAATGTAGAGTGGCTCTGAGCTCTGCTTAGGCTAGTATTTAGTACGAGCCAACTCGAACAAAGAAATAAATTATTTAATACATGTAACAACCTACTTAAATTTCATGCTAGGCTTTGGACGGCAAGGGCCCGTGGTCTTAAACATATCGCACGAAAGCGAGCCCGACTAGAAGGCCCACATGCTGACCAATTAACAGCCCCATCATGGAGCGGATTATATAAGAAGTCCTCTTATTTAAACGATGAGAATTCTCATCCATCAAACAACTATCTTGAACAGACAACCTTGGTTTAGCTTGGACTAAGATTGCCCTGACCTTAGATATAATGACATGTGGAGATCGGTCCTCTCATGGTTATTATACATGAGATCTTCTGTTACAATGTACCCCTTTCCTTTATTATGAAGAGTGAAAGCTGTTAGGTGTAGTGATAGTCAAAATCACCATACTTATGTTTTCATTAAAAGATTAAGGTTATTATGGTAAAAAAAAAAGAAGAGACTTTCTTGGTAAGCAAGAATGTGATATCTATATAAGAGAGTTTTTTTTTTTGATAATTCAGTGGGGATAACGAGCTCTTACCCGATTTTTGAAATCATTAGCAATGTTTTAATGAGTTAGGTAAGAATGGAAGCCTAGACCTTCGCTGGGGAATAAGTGGTGCTCCCACTCTCAATATCTATATAAGAGAGTTATGGAATACATAATACCAATCCTTTTGAGGGTTACCGCTTTAGAGGTTATGGAAATGGATCTTCAAAGAGGAGATGGATCTCTAAAAGAGAGAAATATGGGCGGTATTCTTATGAAGTTTTGGGTTGATTTAGTTTTAACTTCTAAAGAGAGAAAGTTTTTTGGTTGCTCTCGAAGTTATCTTTCCAATGGCAGTATTGCAGTTGGAAAGAAGATATTGATTGACGGTATTGCTCGAACAGGAGAGCGGGTTTAGAAAGGAAGATCGGTGATAGGTATTTACTGATATTTAGAGAGATGTACATCTCTTGTAATCCAAAACCATAATCTTCATTGTGATAGTGAATTTCTAGTTGTTTATGGGACGAACCACATAAATCGTGTATTGCGGTAGTGTGATTTTTTATGTGTTCTTTATTTCTCACGCTCGATTTATGGTTGTATTCATCTACTTGTTTTTAATCAATCATGTATACGATCTTGGGTGGGATCTTGGCATTTGGGATTTTCGGTTCCGCAAGCTAGGGAATCAGGAGGACCCTACAAGTGAAGTTTAATCACAACCATAAGAATGTTTCAGGAGGATATTTATGCTCCCAAGGAGGCACATAAGGATTTGGACTTTGGACCAGTATTTGATAACTTGGGCGAGCTAGCTTGAACTTGCCCGAGTAATTGGGACATATCACTCTGACGAGCTCGAGCACTCCCAAGTTAAGTGGTCATCTCGAAAATCTTAAAAAATAATAAAAAAGATAAAAATAAGAAACTTATTTGTATTTTTTTATTTTTTATTTTTATATTTTCTATCATTTTGGTAAAGATTGGAAAGTGTTTTGGCCATGAATATTTATTTTTACATTTTCCCTTATTTTTAGATTATTTCTAAAGTACCCTGCTCTTGACTCAGGCAGAGTAACTTGAACTTGGCCCAAGTTACTTAGCCCGGGCATGGGTCGAGTCTGTCCCCCGATTAGTGATTTTCAACACGCTTTGGACAACATGTTACTTATACGCACTGTTTCTGGATAAAAAGTTACTTATACCTAGTGTTTAAAAACCGGATCTATCTGGTGAACTGACCATTTGGAAGATTGGTCTATATCGGTGATCTGGCCAAGAGAATCAACTAATAAAAAAAAGAATTGTTTACAAAGAGACTATTTATCTTTTGTACATGGAGGTCACAAGTATTATTGTCCTTTAAATTTCAAAATGGGTAGTTGTATGAGTGTCATTAAATAGACACAAAGTTCCAAAAACAAAATTTCTCGGATTTCATGACTCATCTCAAGCCATTCAATTTGACATCTAATGAGTGAGAATGAATGTGACCCCAGTGTACAAAAGATAAATGATCTCTTTATAGACAATCCTATGAAAAAAAAAAAAAAAATAGAAATTAGATAGCTAGTTTTTATATCACTACTAATAGTTTTTTATCTTCCCCTCTTCTCTTGTGAAAAGTATCCGTCACGCACCACCAATATTATACATTCGTCTTTTCTCAAATCTCAAATATGATTTTTGCAAAATTGCATATACTTATAGGCTTTATACTTTTTTTTTTTTAATGGTAACTTTATACTATTGAAGTAAAGAACATCCCAAAATTCCTCTTGAAGATGGTGTTTCGATATTGAAAAATCCTTCAATCTGATCATCTCAACGTTAAAATATATATATACAAAGAAAAAAAGGATTTCAAGTACAAAGTGCGCCTTACTTGAAGGCACCTTATATTAGCCTCACCCTTAAAATTTTGGTCAAAATATCAAATCAAACCTCATCTCAAAAGGCCATAAAAGTCAATACAAACGTATTAAGCTTTCTCAGCGTTAATTATATATACCATTTTTGTCATTATGGGAAATAAATAAAGATGGTACTCCTTCCTCTTTTGATTTTTTATTTTTATTTTTATTTTTTGTGATAAGGTTGACAATGTGGTTACTTCATCCATTCATGAAAAGATAATTTATGGTTAATAATGAGAAAGAAGTAGTACTTTATTCATTTGAAGAATGCTTGACTTGAAGGAGCCCGACTTGATGAAACTTCCAAAGGGGTCCCATGCAATAAATAACCTTTTTTTTGCGTGCTCTTTTACTAGCTAAAAACGCTGACCTCTCATTAGTGTCTTAATCCCAAGTGCAAAAGTGTTTGGTGAGTCAGCTGACTCACACTATTCTTGTGCGGTCTCCTTACAAAATATATTTTAAAAATGTATTTTCAATCTAAACTTTTAGAGTTTAGTAATCTCAACCATAACAATTATCTAAATTTGAATTTTTTTAAAAAAATTATAAGCTATTTTTAAATTCCTTTCGTCACCATCCATTTGAGCTTTTAGTAGGTATAACATTTTTTGATATCCATTGGACGTTAGATAAACAAGGGACCGCACAGTAATAAGTGACTCGGCTGATTCACCAAAACCATGTCCACAAATGTACATGTATCATGCTACTATCATAGGGAGGGAGTTGGGGACCATGCCATGGATAGTAAGAGCTCAGTCTCACGCCTCTTACTCTATATCCAAAGATTTTGTGCACTTTCAGGGGTATATGTTATCGATTTACTCTCTTACGTAAAAACCTCAATTAAGAGCATTTCGAAGGCCTTAAATTTTAATAATACTAGTGTTATTTAAACATCATGCCTACTACTGCTCTGCTCTTGCTCCTACTGGTGTTGTTGTTGCTGCTGTTCCTATTACTACTACTATTACTACTACTATTGCTGTTACTCCACTGCTGCTCTTGCTACTACTACTACTATTACTACTACTAATTATATACAAATTTATTTAATTGCAAATATAATATTATAATGCATATTATCAATATTTCACTTATCTTTTATAATCTTAAAACCTATCATAATTGCAATAAAAAAAACCCCAATCAATTATTTAATGATAAATTAATAATTATATATTAATTTATTATGATAAAAGTATAATAATTATTTTTTATATATCGACTTTGTAATTGTAAAAAGAAAAAAATATACTATTATTCATATATGTTATGATGTTACCATGGCTTGTAATACTAAATAATTCCTTAGAAAATAAGGAAATATACATGAAACAAATAATTATAATCTTATACTTATTAAAATATAATTACATTATTATAATCTTATATTTCTTAAAATATAATTATATAAGCATATATGAGTAATCATAACGTCCTAATATCAATTATGATTATATTATATATAATTAATCTAATATTAATAGCTCTATAAAAATAATAGTTGATATTCTAAGTATTTTTATTTCTACAAAAATAAGTAATATCTCATATTAATTAAGAAATATAAAGAACTAATAGAATGTAAACAATTAATTATAAGGGTGCGGTTTGTATAGAGCCGAGGCTCTAAACAATCAAAGTAAAGTGCACCTTCAAATATTGTCAAGTTATGTGGTTTCAATACTGGAAATCTTTGTGATAGCTTAAAATATATTTTCATCTTTAATTATAAAATTTAAAGCTGAAAAAACAGTGTAGACCGAGCAGATCTATGAGAACTTGAAAATCTTGAAAATCAACAGTTCAAAAATACGTTACAAGATGTACTATTTCGAAATCTTGAAATCCATTTTTTTCTCATGTCTATGCATCTTGATGTCGAGATGATCAATTTGAAGATATTTGGGCATCAAAACAACCTCTTCTAGTAAAATTTTTGAGGTGGGTTCTCATTTGATTGTTTAGAGCCTCGACTCTATATAAACTTTTTCCTAATTAGTTATTAGAAATTATTATATAATAACAATATTGGTATTATTTATGCACAAAATTTTATAGTGACAATGAATAAGGGAGGCATTTCCCACCCACAAACTGAGTGAGAGAGAGAGAGAGAGAGAGAGAGAAGAGAGAGAGAGAGAGATTTCCTAAGTAGGGATTGTGAGTGTGAGAGAGATTACCTCACCTAGGTGATAACTGGACTTTAGAAGTCAAAAACAATGGGCAAAATCTAGTAGATACCAATTTTCAAAGGTTTGAACTAAAAAGTAGAACATAATTTTGGGAGGACATGCACTTCCAAGTTTAAGTAAGAGGTTTGAATTAAGAAGTAGGAAACAACTTTGGGAGAACCTACACTTCCTAGTTTTAGAAAAGGGTGAGATCCAAAAAATTGGCAATATCTAGGTCTTAGGAGACTTAGAAAGATACGGAAATTTTTTGGGGGTGGACTGCACGCCTAAATTTTATGCAAGGGTGGGATTTATTTTGGGAAGTTTAAAGCATAAAGGAAATTTTTTTAAGGAGAACTTGCACGTCCAAATTTTAGGGATGGTAGGACTTGCACCCAGAAATTTGAGGCTGGGAAATACGCTCAAATTTTAGAAAAGGATGGACTCATCTTTAGAGGTTTAAAATATGAAAAAAAAATTATATAGAGTTGATGGCTCTAAGCAAACAAAGTAGAGCCCACCTCTAAAATTTTACTACTAGAGGTTATTTTAATGCCCAAATATCCTCAAATTCATTATCTCGACATCAAGATGCATGGACATGAGAAAAAAATGGATTTCAAGTTTTGGAAATAGTGCATCTTGTAACGATTTTTTGGACCGTCAATTTTCAAGATTTTCAAGTTTTCATAGGTTTGCTCGATCCACACTATTTTTTAAGCTTTAAATTTTATAAATAAAGATAAAAATATATTTTAAGGCAATCACACAAATTTTCAGTATTGAAACCATATATCTCGACACTATTTGAAGGTGTGCTTTACTTTGATTGTTTAGATCCTTAGCTCTATAAAATCCGTACCCTTGAAATATATGATGGACCTATTTTTAGAGGTTTAAATTATAGGAAAATTATTTTTGGAGAACTTACACGCCCAATTTTTAGGGATGAGTGGGTTGCACACATAAATTTAGAAATGGGTGGGACTTGCATGTACATATACCTTATCCCTTATTTAGATAAGCAAATATTAGAAATCTATTTAAGGGTAATGAATATACCTTCATATATTTGGAAAATCCAATGATTTGGGGTTATCTTATCTTTCTATGGCATAATTCCGGTTACTATATTCTAAATCTAGGACTCCTTACCCCCTCATCTCTCTCACAATAGGGCCCCTCTTTATTTTGTTTTCAACTCTGGCTTAATAACGTAATAAGTATAGAAAACTCTTTCACTCGAGCGATTAATTTGACGAAAGTAAAATTTCAACCTGTGCCTAGAAAATACAATGCCCCAATATTAAATAGATATCATCCAATCTCTAGAGGGGTAGGAATAATGTTTGGAAAGCTGAAATTCAGCTTTTTTAAAAAAAAGTTGAAAGGGAAAATCTCTCGCAAATGGTTGTCTCAACTTGAAGGGACAAACACACAGTATGCTCCTATGGGAGCACAATAATGATTGTTATGCATGGCGTGTGTAATGGGGCGGTGCATGAGGTTCATTATTCCTCACGATGCCCGCATGTGACCTGAGCTGCACGGGCGATGCAGACAGACATACATTCCACTGTGCCCCTTGTGATTTCTCTTCTCTCTCTCTCTCTCTCTACTCTCTAACTCTCTCTTATTTATCGTGACTTGGTTTCCCCTTCTCTACATTTCACACTCTTCTTCACCTTCCCTCTCTACTTTCTCTCTTATTTATCAGCATTCTCTCTCTTAGACTAGAGAGAGAATGCAGGGTTACTACTATCTTCTGCTCTTTGGGTTTCTTGGGTTGTGCACCAATTTTTCTTTTGGAGAATATGGTAAGTGTATTGGTGAATTCCCTTCTTTATTTTCAAAAAAAATCTTTGAAATGCAAATGAAAATGAGGTTTGTATTTTCATCTGTCTCATGGTTTCTCTTTGACATAGGAGATGGGCCTCGCTATGATTCTACAGCATACACAGAGGTACATTTCACCAGTCCATCACCCTCCCTTTTCCCCATTATTTTAGGGAAAAATAATGCATACACAAGATGTGTACGCTTCTAGGCGATTCTGCTGTCTGTTAAGGAGTCTTCCAGGGAAGTCGATACCCCAAGTTCTATGGTTCTCTAGGGAACTGGCTGCATCCGCTTTACTGTATAACCTCCATGTTATCAAACAGGGGTGTGATTCAGTTTTGGAAGACACGATTCCGCCCCTCTACTATGTTCATCTCAACATCCATTCTATAAAGGAAAAAGTTTATATAAGGGTCAGGTCCTAAACAATCAAATTAATGCGCACCTCAAAAATTCAGGTTGTTTTGATACCCAAAAATTCTCAATTCGATCATCTCGACCTCAAGATGTGTGAACATGAGAAACAAAATAGATTTCAAATATTAGAAATAGTACATCTTTTCTAAACTTTAAAATTTCAATATTTTCAAGTATTCAAAGATCTGTCGATCTACAATATTTTTGAAGCTTCAAACCTTGTAATTAGACATGAAAATAAATTTTAAGCAATTGTAAAATTTTTCAATACTGAAACATCGACACTATTTCAAAGTGCGTCGGACCTCAACCTTATACAAACCACACCCTTATAAATGAATAGAGGGTGCCGGCTATTTGTAATCAAGATACACATTATGTGGACACAATTCGCTCTCTAAATTTTTTTGCCTTTTTTTTTTTTTTTGTCTTTTTCCCCGAATTTCAGTGTAAGTTGTACCCGGAGGCACCCCTCTACAATGGAGGAATTCTTGCAAAAGAAGTCTCTAAACATCCGGGGACGCAGGTCTATTCACCCGCATACGTTTTAAGGAACCTCACCAAAGGGGCCAAGTATACTTTCTCTTGTGAGTTATGAAATTCAAATAGATAGTTTTTTAAATTATTATTATTATTTTTTCTTTCTCAGATCTTTTAGAAAAAATCGATATAACAATTTCCTAGGAAAATGGTGTGCGTTTGTTTCAATGGTTTGGTAATCGATGTTTAAAGCAGCCTTGGAAGTATGACGAATGTTCCTTTTGCCTGAGGCTGCTTGGGCCTACTTTGGACCTGTTCTCTTAGGGCTGGCTTTGACAGGGCCAAAGAGGTCTTGTCCCGGGCCTTCCCCTGGTACTGTCAGGGTAGGGTAGGGCTAAGTTAAAATATATATATAAATAAAAGGGCTCGGATTGGCCGGGCCTGGCAATGCTAAATCGTCACCCTCCTAGTTCTGAATTCTAGTTTGACTCGGCTGATTACGAGTGGGACAGGTGCTTTTCCATCAACGGGTTAATATGGCCAATTGATACCATTTGTGAAACATTGACCGAAAATACTAAATCATTTATTATAGGAAAAAGTTTATATAAAGCTGCTCTAAACAATCAAATTAGAGCCCACCCCAAAATTTCATTAGAAGAGGTTGTTTTTTATAACCAAATATCTTCAAATTGATTATCTCGACAAATGCATGGACATGGAAAAAACATGGATTTCAAGATTTGGAAATAGTGCACCTTGTGTAAGGTATTTTTGAACCATCAATTTTAAAGATTTTCAAGTTTTTATAGATCTACTTGATCTACACTATTTTCGAAGCTTTAAATTTTATAATTAAAGATGAAAACATATTTTAAGGCTATCACAAAGATTTCCAGTATTAAAACTACATTTCTCGACATTATTTTAAGGTGTGCTTTCCTTTTGATTATTTAGAACCTCGATTCTATACAATCCGCACCCTTTCTTATAATGTATTTTATTGATAATTTTATTTCTTTAAAAAAGGATGTGGTTTGTATAAGACATTAACCTTAAACAATGTACGTCTCTGAATTATACTTTAATATGTACTTTTAATGCAAAAAACTTTGTGATAGCTTAACAAATAGTTTTTGTCTTTTATTGTGCAATTTAATGCTCTAAAAATAGTGCATATCGAGAAGAACTATAAAAATTTAAAAATCTTGAAAATGGATGGTCTAGATAATGCACTACAAGATGCACTATTTTCAAGACTTGAAATCAACTTTTTTTTTTTCATGACCCACCATACTTCTCGAGGTCAAGATGTCCAATTGGAGGGTTTTGCGCTTCAGAACAATATGTTCCGGATGTTTTTTGAGGTGCGCCTTACTTCAACAATATAAGGTTGGCACCTTATATAAACTTTTTTTTTTTCTAATAAAATGGGAGTATATACAATGAGACCATTTACCTTTCATTGTCACAATTACTTACAACCATCCGATGTGAAATTTAGCAGTTTGGATGTGTCACAAAGTGCAAAAAAATTTCTTTTGAAGTTTGAGCTTGGTCAATGAAATAATTGCAGCCATCAAATTTCACATCCAATGATCAAGATTAATGTGACCATCATGTACCAAAAGTAAATGGTCTCATCCTATACTTTCCCTAATAATGGGATTGCATACAATGAGATATCATTAGTTTTATAATAATGCCATGGACAATAGTTTTGCTTACCCGAACAATGATGCATTGATCAAATACGTTACAAGAAGCGAACTACTGTCCTAACAAAAAAACACAGAGGTCACAGTATTAACCCAATCCTAAATGTCGTGAGTGGAAGTAGCGAAAGTGTAGGTGAGAATTTGGCATCACCACATGAAATGCCCCAAGAAATTAGACACAAGAGGGTACAAGGACACAGAAGACATTATCGATGTTGTGAGGATTGATTAACATGACAATAGTTTTATTTTCTAAGAAACTCTCCAAAAGAGACCCCTCCTAGAAAAATAAGTTGGATTTTGAATTCAAACCTTGCTCCCATGGTACTTAATATCATAAAACCATGCTCCTTAGAATTTAAACAAATAATTAAGGAATTAATGAAACACTCGAACTATCTCACAAATATAACACATGGAACACACTTGTTCTGGGTATTTCCTCACGCTTACGTGGGACAACTTTTTCTTACTAGGCAGTGCTAATTAGGACTCGAGACCAGACGGGAGTTGGACCTGACGGGTCGGGTCTAGATCCAATAGCCTAGACCTGATTTGGGTCCAGGCCTAGGTGGTCGCTTAGGGTCCGAGTCCGAGTCCGGGTTTGGGTCCAGGCAGTCTTTCCCTTTATTTTTTAATGCAGCAGAACGATGGATTAGGATTTGCATAGCCGATTTTAAGGAGTTGAGAAAAGGGTTTAACGACGATAATGATATATTTTTTGAAAAAATGTAAAAATTAATTTTTAAATCGGATATGGATCCCCATAATCAATTTGGGTTCGGGTCCGGGTCCACGTCCTATGATATATTTTCGGGTCTGGTCCCCGACCAGTCCCATTGCCTGCCCTAGATTTCATGGGCACGCTCTTTGACGAAGAGTATAAAAGACAAAAGTGATATACATGAAAGGGTTTTAAGCATATTTAGTTGAAAAATTTAATCAAAGGTGTTTAATTTAGGGTTTTGCATAAAGTTGCAACCTTAAACAATCTAAGTAGGCGCACCTCAAGTTTTATTATAAGATATAATTTTTGTGTAAAAAATCTTGGATGACCTAAAAACCTGTTTTCACTCAGAATTATAAATTTTTTTAAACTCCAAAAATGGCTCAAATCAAGTAGATATATATCTCGACGTCGAGACGATCAATTAGATAATTTTCCAACATCGAAACAGCCTTGTGTCCATGGATTTTTGAGGTGCATATTAATTCTACAGCTTAATGCTGCAACCTTACATAAACTCTTTGTTCACGGCAATTGTTTTACCAGTTGCAAACATCCAAAAAAACTTAGAAGCTATTTCCCTGTCAATATCATTCGTCAAAGTCTATAATAGAAGTACATTATAAAGCCAAACATGAGTACGTTATAAAGTTAAGGAGGGCATTTTGCAAGTGTAAAAAATATGTCATGGCTTTTGGGTAATGGAAAGTATTTTGTAGGGCCAGGGCTTTATAAAGCCACATCTCATGTCACAACATAAAGTTTGGTTGGAGCGGAAAACTTGTAGATCGATTATCTCAATCTTGATTATTATGGATTTAAAATGAAATTGATTTCAAGCATAAAAAATAGTTTATCTTGTTGTACATTTTTTAAATCCTTCATTTCAAGCACATCCACGTGGCTGCTAGCTCTTCATTTAATTTCAAATTCTTTAGTCAGGGATAGAAATATATTGGCAAGCCATCCCAAGGGTTTCTAAAGCTGAAACTGCATTCTTTGTCGGGGTTCTGAATTTCGGCTTTGCCAAATATCGTAAAACCATGGCGCCTATGAAGACCACCCCTCGGCAAACCAGGGGAACATGCTTACATAAAGGATGTGTCATTTTGTAAGTAATGAAGTGCCATTAATATAGGAATCAGGCTTGGGCTTGAGTGGTTAGTAGCTGATGTTTAACAGCACTACATCTCAAGTTGGATTCCTATCATTGAACTACCTAAAAAACAGAAGTGCGATATGTACAATAATATGCTATGACTTCTACAGCTCAATAACAACAACTGTTTAGATATTCTAATCTTAAAATCTATATGACTATGAACAATTTCTTCTGTTTTTTTTTTTTGCCACACTTCTATTATTATAACATAAGAACATTTCAATTTAGAAAAATTACAAAAGAATTTTGAAAACTCAATTAGAAAGGTGCAAGGTAGAAAATTTATTTATCTAATATGATCCTTTGAATACCAGTTAAAGTAAGAGGTTTTGTAGGTTGGGTAAGAATCAAAGGGGCTGGTACTGCTCGAGTAATGGCGAGGTTATTAACAGACAACTCGACAGACAAATGTGTAGGAACTGTATCAGCCCAAAGTGGGTGCTGGTCTTTTCTCAAAGGCGGATTTGTAGCCACTGAGTCGAATTCCGTCTTGTTTCTACAAGTAAAAAAAATTACACTGGCTTCCACTATTTGTATTCATAACAAAGATATTCCATTAATTTTCATTTCTATGCATAGGACTCCCAACAGAGAGACATTGAGATATCTATTGCCAGTGCTTCTCTTCAACCTTTCACAGATGAGCAATGGAGAATGCATCAAGAGGACAACATTAGATCTGTAAATAGTTTTCTTCACCTCTTAATGGTTATGTCCGAAAAGCTTGAAAATTCATCAATTAGGTATTTCTTCAATATTCTTGTTCTTCATTCATGTCCCCCTCCTCTTTTAAACAGAAAAGGCAACGCAGAGTGGCCGTACACATCTCAGATGCAATGGGACGAAGACTACAAGGAGCTATAGTCACAATTGAACAAAAATCTAAAGCCTTTCCTTTTGGCTCTGCCATTGCCAAAACCATCCTTGGGAACCAACCATATGAAGATTGGTTTGCAGAGCGATTCAATGCTGCAGTCTTTGAGAACGAGCTGAAGTGGTATGCAACGGAGCCTGAACCAGGCAAGCTCAACTATAGCCTACCCGACCAGCTACTTCGTCTGGTGAGATCAAGAGGGATCCCTACAATTAGGGGCCACAACATATTTTGGGAGGACCCTGTATACACCCCTTCTTGGGTTCGTAACCTTAGTGGAAATGCCCTTCTTCAAGCTGTTAATTCACGTATTCAAAGCCTCATGTCGAGGTACAAGGGAGAGTTCGTGCATTGGGATGTGAGCAATGAGATGTTACATTTTGATTTCTATGAGAGTAGGCTTGGCCCGAACGCCACCGCCTACTTCTTTGAGACGGCTAAGAGGTCAGACCCTTGGGCCACGCTATTTATGAATGATTTCAATGTGGTTGAGACTTGTGGTGATGAGAATTCGACTGTTGACGTGTATGTCTCGAGGCTCAGGGAGCTTATGGATGGCGGTTATGTGATGGACGGAATCGGCCTCGAAGCCCACTTTACGAGGCCTAATGTGCCATTGATGAGGAGTATTTTGGACAAATTGGCAACCTTGGGGCTTCCTATTTGGCTCACAGAGGTGGATATCAGCAAAACTCTGGATCATGAGACTCAGGTAGGCAACTGTGTGTTGAGCTTACGGCCTTACTTTGCTTTTATCCTCTTTCTCTTCAGCTCGATGAAATCAAAACTAGAACAAAAATACATCAATGTCATGTTTAGCTACTAAAAAATACATCAACGTCATGTTTAGCTACTCATTTCTGAAACAACTTTGGTAGAAACTCAGTTTTACTAATCCTTGGCCTCACTGAATGGGTGCAGAATATCTCGAATTTTTGGATCTCTGGTTTGGCCTTATTTTAGTAGAGGCTGGTCTTTTTAAATTCTCAAAAATCAAAATTTGGCAGGCAACCATGCTGCCTAAGTTGGCTATAATTTGCGGTATGGCCTCTTCCTCTTCGTTTTTTTACATTTAAAGGATAGAGTTTTGCAATAGGTTCTATTTATTCCAATTTCCAAAACCATCAGATATGCTATTTATTTTCCTTAGATAATAAGCTAATATTTATGATTAATCAGTAATAGATTGATCCAGTGTTCCAAAAATCAGAAATAGGCCCTGACTGACCAAGGTTCGATTCTGATTCGACCCATTTGACCTGGACAATTCTAGAGTCGTGTCAAGCTGTATTTAGCAAAGAAATTATAAAATGAAACTAAAAACTGGAGATTTAGCTGATTCCTAGTTCCTAGAACCATAATCATCTAACTAATGATCCTAATCAGTGATCAGAAACTTGGCCTAGTCCACTCAGACTTGGCTGACTTACTCGGACTCGGCTCCTTGCTGAGCCAAGTACTCGGGCAAAAATCGAGGTAATTAAAAAAAATTATTAAAATTATATGAAATTGTGGAATCAATATATAAATATTTTATATATGATTTGAATTCTCTCGATTATAATTTATGAGTTTTTCTTATCATATGCCCTACTTTTATATTTTCCATTTCTTTTGGATTTTCTGAAATATCTCCAACAATAAACCAGTTTTTCTAAATCCATGTTTTACATATTTATTCAGCTTATTTAGAATGTTTATGTTGTTTTCGATTCAGTTTAATTTTTGACTAATATATTTGCCTTGAACACTACTCGGGCGAGTCCACTAGACTTGCCCAAGTAAGTCAGATAAGGCCGAGTCCAGGGCCCAAGCCGAGCTCCAGAACATTGATCCCTATCAATCTCAGGCGATTCCTAGTCGGAATACTAAAGTTTCAATCAGTAATTGGATCTAACCTTCTTTTTTTTTGTGCCTACAAAATTTCAGGCTACTTATCTTGAAGAGGTTTTAAGAGAAGGATTCTCTCATCCATCTATAAATGGGATAATGCTATGGACTGCTCTACACCCAAATGGATGCTATCAAATGTGCCTCACTGATAACAATCTTCACAACCTACCAACTGGTGTTGTGGTAGACAAGCTTCTTAAGGAGTGGGAAACCAAAGAGGTAAAGGGTTTGACAGGTGATCGTGGGTCCTTTGATTTTCAAGCATTTTTGGGGGAGTACAAAGTAATTGCCACATTTGGTGCTAAAACAGTGGAGTCAAGCTTGTCTGTTTGCCAAGGTGATGAAACCTTACACATGATCATTCCAATATAGTTAAGAGATGATTGAAATGATTAATCTTCGAAAAAAAGAGATATTCGAAAGGCTTATTGGATGCTTTAAAGAAAAAAATGAGCTTCTTTCCTAATAGAAAAAAAAGAAGAGAAAAAAAAACAGAGGAGTTTATGTGAGAGTGGTCAACTGCTATGCCTTAAGAATTTGTCCCTCTTGCAAAAACATGTTTATCTAACCCCACTTCCAAAAAGGATGAGGTGATTTATTGGCTCTTTTAATGTGAGTTTGTTGATTTGGCTAGGTGGTTTTGTGTTGGGCTTTCAACCAATCTAAAGTAAACTACTCTCATTTTTCTTTTTCTTTTTTGGATAATTCAATAGGGAATACAGGCCCTAACCTTTTTCAAATAGTTTAGGAGTGAGTTTTTTGATGGTATTAGTTGGGTGGTGTCGGCAACGTGGTGATTAGGGTGTGAGAGTGCTACTACCACGACCCAGCCCCTTTCCCCACTAACCATCTTCATTTTTCATTAGATTTCTTTGGCAAGAGATGAGTGGTCTTGACTAACTTTTGCGCTCATACTTTTCTCTGGTTCACTCTTTTGAATTATCAAACATATTCATTTTAAGAAAAAAAAGTTAACACTAATACAGGAAAAATGCCAAAAGATCATATACTCTGGTGGGAGTATATTTAAGAGTCACTCCCTCGGGTAAAACTTTACAAAGTTTCTTTATGATTCTAAATAATGGGATATCACCTCTTCAACCTAGCAACCAACTAAAAAATGAAAATCATGCGCCTTATATGTTTGGCTGAAAAAAAATAAAATTCCTAAGATTGAAATGTCCAATTTTCTTCAGGCTAAGAATATAGGGCTCAAACTCTAATTTTAATTTATGGAATACTCATCTAGTGATTTTAAAGTGCATTGATTGAGACAATCCTCCTTAATAAGACTTTTTCCTGAGGGATTAGATATACAGCATGCACCGCCAGAACATGATATACGTGCTCAAAAAATTTATGAAGTATATGGTATAGCACTTCCAAGAGCAGCTAATACATAAGAGTTATTTAGCAAGGCCGAGGCCCTATACAATCAAAGTAGGGCACATCTACAAATGGTGCCAAGATATATTGTTTTAGTATCATAAATTTTTATGATGGCCTGGAGTTTTATTTTCATATCTGATTATAAAATCAAAGTTTAAAAATGGTGTAGATCGAGCAAATCTATAAACATTTGAAAATTTTGAAAATTGACGATCTAAATAATACATTACTATATGCACTATTTTCACGACTTGAAATCTATTGTTTTTCATGTCCACACATCTATTTTTCAGCATCAAATAACCTTTTCTAATGAATTTGAGGTGTGCCTTAATTTGATTGTTTAGGGCCTCACCCTTATATAACCTTTTTCTTTCCTGTTATGGCCATATCACACTTGGTAGACCCCTAGAATTTAGACGGCAAACAAGGTCTCAGTATTTAGGGAAAAGATATGGAGGATCACGCTGTCCATTTGTTCTCTCAGCTAAAGGCAGAAGTATTTTGGGATTCCAAAATTTAAGGATGTAGTATCTTAAATACAAAGACGGAAAAATAACGGTCCAGGTCTGAATGAGACCATCAATTATTTGGATGGCAAGATTTAAGTTTTTGAGAACTCAAAAGTTTTTATTTTTTTCCCGAAAATCCATATTTTCTCCATGCTCTCACCAATTGAAAATGACATTCAGACCAGGTAATTGAGGATGAATTAATTGATATGTGTAGAAAGGGAGAGAGGGTTGTGGGGCACAAGAAAATGCAATGGTCGGGGTAGGTGTCTGAATGTCAACTGAATTGGTGGTCACTAGGACCACAAGTCACTGCCTTGGCATTCATGATACAATTTGTCCACTATAAGTTCAGAACTTTTGAAACCAACAACCGAAAATTTTAAGCGTGAAATTTCTCCAAGGGATTGTATATTATAAGACCCTTGTTTAGTACAAGGATGTCACAATTATTTTTACGAATTGGATGTGAAATGGAATTGACGCGTGCCACAATATTTGAAAATTTTTATTATCGACTTTATGCCCAAACAATGACTCATCCCCAACTACTCAACTCTATATCTAAAAACCAATAATGATTAAGATCTTCCTTTACCAAAAATAAATAGTCTCATTATATTTTCATAAATTTATTGTATATACTTCATTTATCAAAATACCCCAAAACTTTTAACAATTTAATAATTTACCTTCTCTTCTTATTTCTGATGATGTAATTGTTTTTGTGTAATTTTTCTATCAATAAAACCTTGAAAATTAGTGAAAAAGAAAATTACACTTTTCTACTCATGATAATTTGTTATTTGATCATTTCCCTTATCAAATTACATGGGAGTGATTTACTTTTGGTAATAACCTTCGTTTGGGGTATACGGTTAGCATGCCGGTGGTCTCGTGTACCAAAATGTACATTTGTCCTACGTGCACAAATACCATATCCGGGGGAACTTATTTGACTTGAAATTTTGAAAGTCCTCTTTCATTCTTAACGCAACAATTGTATGTGCATTTGTGTAAGCTAATAGCATGTACAATGCTCTATGTTATCATAAAAGAATGTTTAATTTACGACACACAATAGAATAGGTTTTATTGCTTTATTTGGATGTTAAGACACTCAAGATTATTGTAATAAGATTTCAATATTCTATCAAGTTGTCATAACATTTTAATTAATTTACAAAGATTTGCTGCTCCTGCTAGAGCGTACTGTGCAGTTGCTTCCTCAGGTAAAATTAATGTTAGGAGTATTTTGTAGACACATAATAACCAAAGGAAAAGAAAAGAAATTAAATAGAACTCTGTATGTGCCTCCCCTTAAATAATTAACATTGATTGAACAAGAACCGTCAAATTTTTGGAGGGCAAGATCTAAGTGTTCAAGAACTCTATTCACTTATTTATTTATTTATATAAACAATCTCTTGATGATATTTAGATGGATCCCAAAATTTTGAATTAAAAAAAACCCTCTCAGTTACTCTTTTGCTTCAGGGAGTTGTTGTACGGTATTTATTGAGTTCTATCTGATCTAGTTTCTATAAAGCCTAGCTTTATGAAAACAAAGTAAAGCCTCACCTCGAATCCTCGTCTTGAAAGCACTTTGGGTATTGGAAATCTCCATGATGGCTCTAAAATCAATTTCTAACATTGAAAAATTTAAAGCTAAAAATATGGTACAGATCTTGCAGACCCCATAAACACTTATTTTTATGTTGGAATGGACGATCTAGATAATGTGTTACAATATACACTATTTTTAAAGGCTTTAAATCCTTTTTTTTTTACAACTATAATGTTTAAGGCCGAGATGATGGATTTGAAGGTTTCATGACGTAAGAATAACTATTTTCAGTTAGTTTTATGGCGAGGCTTTACTTATTTTGATAGGGCTGCATATGTATCAATGTTATTTCAATCATAGAATCCAAGTTGTTTCAGACATGGATCATTCTCAATAATAGTTCAAGTATTTGTCTTCATGACTCCTGGAAGAGAGTTGTAATTTCAATTAAAGATTACTTACCATCATCATAGTTTTTGTCCCAACTATTTAGAGTCAATTACACGAATCCTGGTCTGCAATCATGCTCTATCAAGGTCATATTCTCAGTGAGACTATGATTCCCCATATCTTTTCTTACTAGTTCTAACCGTGTCCTTTTGAGCATATCCCTTCATATTTTTAGCCTTTCGCTTAAGCTAACTCGCACCTCCTAATAGGTGATGTACTGGGTCTGCGCTGCACATCGCTAGCCCACCCAAGTCTATCGTTTCTCATCTTATCGTCTATTGGAGCCACACCTAAGTTCGCCCAAATGTATTCATTTCGAATTTTATCATTTATTGTCTTGCTACTCATCTCGACTATACCTAAGTTCTCTCAATGTATTCATTTCAAATTTTAATAATTTTATCTAATTTTTAGGTTGGCGAGAATTGTTCTGTAAACATAATTTTCCTAAAGGTTTAAAGAAGTGAAAAGATTTGTTGCTCTCGAGGTGGCATATTGTGCATTTGCTCCTTCAAGTAAAACCCACGTTAAGAATATATTTTGGATACCAAATTTGAGGGTGTAGCCGACAGAACCTAATAACCAACCTCAAATAATAATAATAAATAAATAAATAACTAGGACTCTCTATGTGCCTCAAAAATATTAAATCCCAAAGTTGAACATGAATCGTCCAATTTTTGGAGTCTAAACTTTTTTTCTTGAAATTATTTGATGATAGTTTGGCATAAAAAAAATAAATCCTCCCAAATTACTCTTTTGCTTGAGGAAGTTGTTGCACAGTATGCTTCCACAGGACCATGCTATACACGCTCTTGAAAGAGAGCGAAATGGGGGAATTAAAAATGGACCCGGTTTCTATGCGGCCAAGCCTGCATATGTAGAAATGCTGGCCTCTTAATAAATATATTTTTTAGATGGATTTTAAGACTGAATTTTTAAGGACATTTAATTTCTAACATGGAGATCATGAACATGAAAAAATAAATAAATTAAAAAAATTAAAAATAACAATTCTAGTAAGAAAACATTTGGACCGATAGTTTCTATTATTTTTAAATAAAATACCTACTTGCATCCAAATGCTTTACACTTGCTTGACCGCATATGTAGAAATGCGGTCCAAACCGCATGAAACAATTTTACATTAAAAATTCACGCTCACGCTCCTAAACATTCTCCCTTGTATATGGGAAAGGATTTTACTATGTTTACAGGGTAAAATCTGCACTGCTCAAATTTTGCTGCCATGGCCATTTTGTCTATGGCATATATTTCATCTACGCAAACAAGGTACGAAAAATTTCAAAAATTTAAATAAACTGAAAAGTTGTTTCCAAAAGAGAAAAATAATGAGCATAATTGTTTGATGAATAGTCAGATCTAAGCCTTAGACTTTTCTTTTTCTTTTTTCAATCCTAGATTTCGTAGATGGCCTTATCCTTAACAAATAAATAATAACAAAAAGAAAACAATAATTTCGAGTTATTAAAGGCCTATAGCTAACTATCTCATCAAATAGGCAACACACATTCGTTATAGGAAAAGTTTATATAAGTTTGCAACCTTAAAATTTAGAATCACATATGCATCTCAACATCGAGATGTATGAGTATGAAAAAAAAAAGTTTATGAGTCCCAAAAATAGTGCATATTGCAACACATTATCTAGACCATCCATTTTCAAGATTTTCATATATTTATAAATCTACTTAATTGTAACTATTTTTGGAATTTAAAATTTTTTAATTAGGTATGAAAATAGATTTTAAGATAATACTCAGAATGTTTTACAAGAAAATTACATGTTATAATAAAATTTTAAGGTGCGCCTTAATTGGATTGTTTAAGGTTGCAACCTTATAGAAACCACACCCTTCATTATACCGTCTTTATACTAAAAGTAAATAGTGTATTTGTATAATTTTCCTTAGAAACACTTCATTTCTTTTCTGTTCTGTTCTTTTTTTTTTTTTTTTCTTTTTTTTTTCATGTTTTCATGATTATTTATTGGGTTCAAGAGAGTGCCTGTGCAAAAACTTGGAGGAAAAACTTACCATCAACATGGTAAATTTTGAGAGGAGTAAACACTATGTAGATCCAAATTGGAGCATTTTCTAAGTTCCAACCCAAATCAATTTCAAGGGTGAATAGAAGTGATTTGAGAACTTTGAGGTCAAACATAATGTGGTCATTTGGCCACTGAACTTTCATGGGTACAGTTTGGTATTACGGGTTATGTAGTCTTTAAACCAACTTTTGGTATGTCTTTTGATGATTTCATGTAAGATAAGAGAAGGCACCTCTAAATATACATGGAAAAAGCCTACAGTCTTTTAAGATGTCTTTTGGTAGCGAAAAGCCCCAAACTAATGATGGGTAAGAGTTGACACTCCTTGAATTCGTTAAACGGAATTGTACGAAAAAATAAAAGCAATATATTCCCTAAAATATAAGATATCAAAATGATAGTATATCTCAAAATAATAAGTAGAATTAGAAGAATAGTAACCCAATAAATTATTTTCTTTTACCTAGAGCTTTTTTATAAAGAGAATGAGATAGATTCAATGATAATAAATATCTAAGCAGCTAGGAATTCAATGTGAGTTTTGAATTTGCTTAAGTATTTTCTTTATGCATAGAGAAATTTGATTAATTTTATATTTTATTTTATTATTAATATAGTATTTTGGATGGATTAGTTAACTGCAATTTTATACTAAGGATCTTTTTTGTTTTTCCTTTTAAAAAACAATCATATACCTTTGTTTACAATCCTTTTTATTTTCTAATGTAGTTTTTGTGCTTAATATTCGTGTTGTTGTTGCATTTTATACTCCCAATAAATCTAAGATATGTTTTGTGTTTTGACAACATAATAAGCATCGTTGTTGGATTTATTGAAAGTTAAGACAAAAAATTGTTAAGCATTGCTCTAATGGCACTAGGTCAGGCCATAAAATCGATAAAATTATTGTTCAATGGATTTAATGTATCTATACAATAACTACAAATCATAATCCTATATCGTATCACATTTACATAGTCGATATATTCATGATTCTATAACTCTAACTTATTTTTCGGTGACTCGTATTTTTAACCCAATTTTTTCCTTCAACATTTTGAAACCGATTTACTGTCGATGTTTTGGTTTGCCGCTATAATATTATTCCCCGATTTTTTTTTTGGATAAATCAGTGAGGGAGAAGGCCCTCTGCCCCTTTTTCATTAATAAAAAAAGTAGAAAAAATTACATCATACTATCTTACAATCCTATAATAAGGTAATTGTGTCACACCATGAAGTAGAGGAAGGTTAAGAAAATCTGGAGGCCTAGAGCGCCAAATGGTGGCCTCCACAAAAATTGTAGCCTTTTTGACAAGAGCATCAGCTACCATATTAGTCTCACAGTAAACATGACAAATGGCCCATGAATGATTCTCAAGTATAGACTTGCAATTAGCTTCTATGATATGAAAAGCCCATGGAGCTTTACACCTGCCCTGTATGGCCTGAACAAGTAAAGAAGAAATACTCTCAATTTGCAAGGGGAAGCATTCCATTTGAAAGGCTAAACCAATGCCCTCTTATAAACCTCAAAATTCTACATAATTATTGGAAGCAATTCCAAGAGGAACCGAAAAAGCAGCAATGACAGATCCATCATCCCGTCTCAAGACACCCCCACAACCAACTTGACTTGGATTCTGAATAAAAGACCCATCAATATTTAGCTTAAAATGTTGTAAATGTGAAAAAGCCCATGCCACTGTTATGGGTAATTGGATTCTCTGCTACCGCCATATAAGTCTTAAATTCTCAGTAATTGCTTTTTCTGAAATATGGTAAATCCATGCCTTAGCATCCGCCAAATCACAAACATGGTAGGTGATCCTTCGAGTCAACTTTGTAAGAGTGAGTATCCTTCCTTGAAGAATATGGTGGTTCCACTCCTCCCAAATCATCCATATAGTTGTGAAGAAGAGAGAATGTTAAATGCTGATAATACCATCAGACTTGAACCTAAATGCTAACCATTTCCGCAGTGTTGCTGCGATAGAACAACCTGTAATAAAGCGTTTTCCACATTGTCATGCTATCGATCTCCAAATCCCCTGCGAGAAAATACATTCAAGCAAAATATGCAAATATTGTTATCATTAAAATGACAAAAAGGGCACACAAAAGCAAGGGTCATTTCCCTTCATTGCATGAGAGAAGAGGTAGGAAGACGATGATGAAGGCTCAACCACGAGAATCATTTAGCCCTTGGATGACACTTAGAAGACTATAGTACCCTAATGACTGGTTGAGAAGAGCCCTTACGACTAATGAAATTTCATGCCTCTTTAACAAAAAACATTCCATTTGCAGAGTGAATCCATACCAAAAAATCAGGTTTGGGTTTCAGGGGGATTGAGGCAACATCCACTTCCTTCCAAATTTTGATCCATTGATTCCAAGTTCTAAGTGCTTGTCTTAGTGCAAGGGTAGGGAAACACCAGGATTGTGGAGAACCATTTGAGTAGTCAACAACCCTAGGCTTGGCAAAACTTCTTAGGTCTTTACGAATACGCGGACCATAAGATTCTAAAATGGACTTTTCTGATAACCATGGATCTCTCAAAAAATTAATTGTTCTTCCATCCCCAATAACCCATCGAAACATTGTGGCGCAAGAGAGATAACCCCATTTGAACGCCCTTCCATGCATAGGAGTAGGGCTTCCTATCAACTTCCCAGATTGAACAATTTATGAAGTACATGTGCCTAAAGAAGCGAGCTATAAGAGAAGACAACTTTGCCAGAATCCTCCATGTCAACTTCATCATGCCTGCATTATTGAACTCAATAATATCACGAATTCCAAGTCCCCCCTCTTCCATTGGCAAACATACATTTTTTCACTTGCTAACGATGTATTGGAATAGACCATTCAGTCTGATCGATTGGACCGCCGCTTGGTAGTTTTGCAGGTCTGGTCTAAAACAAAACCAATCAAAGTAAGTGTCTGACTAGTTTTTGTTGATTGCTTTGGCCGATTCGATTGGCTAAATAAAGCATAATTTTTTTACTATATTTCATATTATTTTTAAGCTATTATTTTTATTTTTTATGGCTTTTAAAATATAGTCTAACTGGTTTGATTAGCGGTCGAGCCAATTTTGATTAGACTAAACCGGTCGAGCCAGTTTTGATTGGACTAAACCCTGCACTGATTTGGTAGAGGATCCAATCTTGATTGCATGGACCAAACAGGTTGATATCACTCATATGCTGCACATATTAAGGCATACTTAACTGTAGGATACATCACACTCAATTAGGGAGGGACCCATTCAAGTACAAAGTTTTGGTAAGATACATTTCAGGTAGAAATGAGTGAGAATTTAGAGTATGATAGGATGTATTTGCCTTTTGGTTGGGATTAGGCCTCGTAGTTTTATTATAGCTGGAGAATAATTTGTGTAGGCATGTAAAGAGCGATATCTCCTCTTACTTAAGAGGCTGTTATCGCCTAAGAGAACTTTACTTTTAAATTCTAAATTTTTATATTTTTTTTCTAGAAATAGAGGTCTTTCAATTCTTTTAGTATATGTAATTTTGGAGACTCTCGCACTTCTATACTTCATTATCTGTCTTAATGTGAATTATACTTTTAATTCTTAATTTTCTTTTAGAATGAGAGGAAAGATTAGTGCTGAACCATGGATGTATATATACAGTCATACATGGATGCAGAGGAGAAGCATTTATATGTACCTCTACACGTAATTTATATAGGTTTCCGTTCAATCTTTATTAGACAGTTGGAAGTATGAAAAGTTATACAAAGAAACATGCGGTCCAGTGCCGGGGGCGTGAGAGAGGTCTTGAGGGGCCTTGAGAAAGGAATGGTGGTGAAAGAGCTGAGACTCAATAAGCAGACGCAAAAAAAAATGACAGAGCAAAACAATTTGAGTCCAAGTAAAATTTTTCACAACGTTGATTTTGCCATAAAATTGATGGGTTTTTTAATTATTGTCCCAAAACCTCAACGTATCCAAATGCATCCAGGCCTTTGGTAAGATTATATTCATTCATCATCCAAAAGAACAGCAGATTTGGATACATCCAAACTAGCCCTAAGATATAATTCATGGTCCAGCTATTAATAATGACATCAAGAATATTAAAGGAAGCATAGATGCTGCTCACATCTGAGATCCTATCAACTAGAAAGAAGGTTATAAGAAATCACTACCACACCTTTGGTTTTAACTTGTGATAAGTTTTCAGGCCAGTTAAAAAAATGTTCATCCATATAACAAAAAGGAGATATAAGGACAACAATCAAAACTAAGAGGAAGACAATTATGCCTAGATGCTTTATGGTCTCACTGACGGTATCACCCTTAATAGAGAAGAATGACAGATAAGACTCGTGTGGCCGACCCCAATTAATTGGAAAAAAGCTTTGACGATGATGATGAATTATGCCTACATGCATCAACAAAGCCCGTTCAAGCAAATAATAATAATTCATACTAGATGAATTAAGATTGTAACAAAAAAATCACTCTATGATGCTAGTAATGCTTGACATATCCCAAATTATCCTCGACGAGTATAATGATCGCCCGACACATGGTTTGCAGTGCCCTCTCTCAATATATTACTGTCAGCCATTGAGTGCCCTTGAAAATCTCCAATGAGGATTCAATATCTTCATACCCCGTTGTCGAGGGGTTCGATGTTATATTTCTCAAGAATCCAATCAATCATACATGTCTCAACTCAAATAAAATTGTACAAAGTGCATAATATAATGACTAATTTGCACATAGTATTCATATGATGACAAATTTTTCAATATGGAGAAGTTGATGTTTAAGAATGCCAAATACATGTTGAATGGATTTAGAATGCATTTAGAATTTCAAATAGTTGAGCAACCCTTTCACATCTTATGCATGTCCATGTGTAATTTCTTTTAGATGATGATGAACTCCATGATATGGTGTAGTGAAGTTTGATGTATTTGCATACCCTCACATCTACTAATCAGTATTTACCTCATGATCCGAAAAAATCTAGGTCTTTTGAAGTTGGATAGGCTTTTAAACCATTATTTTCTATCCTCAAGTACTTAGCGATAATTCTTCCACCATTAGATGAGATTTGAATAGTGAGACATTCTTCACTAATAAAATCAAACTCATCCCTTCCCAACCATCTACTGTCAATATAATGGGGGAGTTGAGCTTGATTTTTCATTCAAAGATTTTTCTTTTTAAATGCCCATACACTACTAGATGCAGAGCATCCTCCGAACCATCTAGCATTAGAGATGTACAGAAACCTTCTTGAGAGATAAGATTTGAGATTCTTCTTCAATCGGGGTTCGAGAGCAAGACACAACAATCTAGAACACCCCTTTGCCATTTTTGAGTGTGGGCAACTAAGACTTATGCGTCGTCCGATGTCATAGTATGTGTATCTTTCCTTTCATGAGTCCTTGTAAACCTAGATCAAGGGTGTTGTTTGTCTTAATATGAAGATTGAATATAAAAGAAACGAGTGACTTGAGGTGCCAAACAAAATAAAATAAAAGGAGCTCCCACTTTATATCCTCAAGGGCCCATTTGTGTCTCATTCATGCTCTGCACTTGCCTTTTTCATGATACACTTTTGATGCATTCATCCTATTTCTCTCTCTGAAAACTTATGAAATCAAAGTCTAGCTTATACTCCAATCACCCATTTTCCCTACAAATTCATCACCCATTTTCCCTACAAATTCATCACCCATTTCCTCTCTCTACACTGTGTAACTATATATGATATCCCAGCTTCTTTGACAACATGATCAACCCTATTCTCTAGATGTTTGTCACCCACTCAACAACTTTCGTTTTCTCTCTATTGAGACCTATACTTTTGCAAAAACATAGATGGATTGGAAGAAACCAATAATAACCACATTTTCAAAGACTCATTTGCCAAGATTAAAGAATAAAAAAAGGTGAAAGTGGAGATTGAAGAAGGACGAGTTCTACAAATTAGTGGAGAGAAAACAAAATAAATAAAGGACAAGAATGACAAGTGGCACATGGTAGAGAAGAGGCAAATCCCAAACTGATTTAGGTGGCTTGCAGATACAAAGGTTGATTAGGTGAGAATGGTGTTTTCACTATGATGTGCCTAAACAAGAGGTGAGGAAGCCAGAAAATAAGGCTAATGAAATTTGGAGGGTTTTTATGATGTTTCGTGCTTACGCTTTCAAGTTTTGTATTTGATGTGTTAAATTGATTTATTTTGGTGATTATTTTTGTACAAATGTTATTTTCAAATTTGGAAAAAATATATAAACAGGCCATTTATTCTTGCTACAAGGAAATCATAGTCATTCTTGTACGTCACACTTTAAATCGGGTGATAGTAAGAGTATCATTGATTAGACTCAAAGTTCAAAGAAAATTTCTCAAACTTTGTGATATAGCTTAAGCCAACCGATTTGTTATATAATGATTACAAGTAATTGTAACCTCCTTGTAACAAAGATAAATGGTCTCGTAGCATGCAATCCTTTATATTTGGGTCCTTAATATACATGTGATTTATCGTGGTTTTTGTATGATAATTCATGTATGGACTAGAGGTAGGTTACATAGGAGAGGGAATTGGGGGGTGGCAGAGTTTTGTGTGTGTGTACGAGAGAGAGCGGTGGGGTTTGATTTGTTTGAGAAGGGGCCACCAGTTGTTCCTGATTACCATGCATTTCTTGTAAAATTTGCTATGAAGCTCTGATCATCCATTTATATCCATAGATTCTATGTAAAAGAGGAGTTTGCTTTGAGAACATATTTCACCATAGTATAAGTTCTTAGGCTTGGTTGTAGCTTTGGTAAATCCCTTCACTTAAAATCTCATTAAACCATTTGCTAAACTCCTGTTATGATACATAATTATTAGCTTTGTTGGGTCACAGAAGATGCATTTAGTTGGTCCAAGATTCTATTTCTACGATATATTGTCACCTTTAATTGCCCATTGTGACATAAAACTTGCCCATCATTCAGATTGGACACAGTTTCTACGAGGCCATGTAGAAATGAGTCACCTCTTAAAATCTATTTTTGAGATGGATTTTTTAACCTAAATTTTAAGGACATGTAATCTCTAACATAGAGATCATGAATATGAAAAAAGAAATAAATTTTGAAAATTAAAAATAATACTTTTATTAAGAAAACTTTTGGACTGTAGTTTCGATCCAGCTCTCATGAAACAATTTTCCTTCAAATTTTTTGTGAAAGATCATCCTTATGGAAATATCAATGGGACTCCTTCAGCAAGCATTATTGATACTTCTGTGACTAACGAGTTTGATGAAATGATATAATAATATTCGACATCCAAATGCAACAACAAACCAAATAAGGCTACTAAATGAGACAAAGAGATGATGTCAAATACATAACAAAACAAGGCCCTAAACAATCAAATTAAATAACACCTGACCTTGTTTCGATGCTAAAAAACCCTCAATTCAACCATCTCACCCTCAAGATCGATGGACATGAGAAAAATAAATTTCAAGTCTTAGAAATAGTGCATATTGTAATGTGTTATCTAGACAATCAATTTTCAAGGTTTTCAAGAATTATAGATCTGCACGATGTACAATACTTTTTAATCTTTAAATTTTATAATGAAAAACGGAAATAAATTTTCAGGTCATCACGAAGATTTCTAATACTGAAACAATATGCATAGGCACTATTTAAAAGTATGCCTTACTTTGATTGTTTAGGAATTTTTTTGTATTGTAATTTCACCTTGGGAAACATGATTTAAAATGTTCATTTACAAAAAACAATCACTAATAATAGGGTTTCTCACTATAAACAAAAAACCAATGGATATTAAATTTTTTTAATGCAATGATATTAGTGAGGAGCTTCAAGACACACGAGAGAGAGAAGAGAGAATTTGCCCAACTTTAGTTCAATGTAGATCTGGGTATGTTAAAATGTGAAAGACTTATCTTAATTATGGACAAAACATCCCACTTATAAATGTATAAGATAGAAGATAGATACAAATAACTCTCAAACCCATGATTGAAGCGATGAGATAACAACAAAATAGCTATAATAATAACAAGATTGAATGGGTCTTCTAACTTTGAATTTGAATTCGGAATCGTCAATACTCCCCCTCAAGCTGATGCGTAAAGACACGTAACGCCCATCTTGGACAACAACAAGTGGAACTGTGCACATCCAAGGGGCTTAGTAAAGATATTTGCAAGTTGAAATCGTGATGGCACATAAGAAGTGGAGATGAGGCCAGATTGTATCTTTTCCCGAATAAGATGAGTCCAATTCTATGTGTTTGGTATGTTCATGGAAGACAGGATTGGCCGCAATGTAGAGAGCAGCATGGATATCACAATGGAGATGCGTAGGCCAAGAGTGAGAAACTCCAGGATCAGTAAGGAGAAACCATGTCAATTCGTAAGAAGAGGTGGCCATGGACTGATACTTAGCCTCATTCGAACTGCGTGCCACAATGTTTTCTTTCTTAGTGTGCCAAGATATTGGACTTGCATCTAAAAAAACAATATACCCAGTAGTAGAACAACGAGTCAAGGGACAACTTGCTCAATTTGAGTCAGAGTGGCCGTGATTGTTAAGTCACTTGCAGTTAGAAAAAAATAATAATTTTTATGGAATATCACATCCCTGCTAGTAAAAATTTTCTTAGAGCTAAGATCATACACCCGGTAACCTCGTTGTCCATATGGATAACCAACAAAAATGCAACGTTTTGCCCGAGGGTCAAACTTGTGTCTTTGAATGTCATTGTTATGGGCAGCACATACATCAAAAAACGCGAAGGTGGTCATATTTTGGCTTGCATCGAAGGAGCATTTCATGCAGAGTTTTTCCACAAAGAACACGAGTAGGCATTCGGTTTATTAAGTATGCAGTTGTTAAAACACATTCTCCCCAAAAAGCAATTAGTAAATTAGCTTGGAAATGCAATGCGCGTGCTACCTCCAAAAGGTGGCAGTGCTTGCATTCCGCAACGCCATTTTGTTGTGGGGTGTGCACACAAGTTCGTTGATGGAATATGCCTTGTTCATGAAAAAGAGTTTGCATGGAATTAGATAGGAATTTAGTGCCATTGCCTGTTCTAACTTGTTTGACAGGACAATGGAACTGAGTTCTTACCATGGCAAGAAAGTTTCTCATAAAAGAATACTAGAGAAGTCATCCACAATGGTAAGAAAATAATGACCACCTGAGTGTGAAGGAGTTGGATAACCTCCCCAAATGTTACAATGAATAAGTTCAAAAGGAGAAGAGTATTTATTCAAACTAGAAGTAAATGGGAAACGAGTCTGTTTAGCCAAAATACATACATTACAAGATGCAACAGAACATGGAAAATTATCTAAATGAGATGAAGGTAAACTAGCCAAAACATGTCGGGATGGATGTCCAAGTCTTTGATGCCAAAGTTCAGAGTTTGAACCACAATGTGCAGGAAGAACAACTTATTTATTTCTCGGTGGCTGAACATAGTTATACAATCCATCTCTCATCTCACCCAATCCAATTCGCTTCTTCATTTTCAGGTCCTAAAAGACACAAAATGTTGGAAAAAAAATGACAACACAATTCAATGAATGAGTTAACTTACTGATGGAAAGAAGATTAAAATCGAAAGATGGTATACAAAGAACGCCATCTAACGTAATAGTGGAAGAAAGAATGGACTTTTCAGTATGAGTAACAGACATGCTAGTACCATTTGGAAGACATACAGGTTTAACATTTGAACTTTCAGTAGCATGAGAAAGCAAGGATAAGTAGGGTGTAAAGTGGTTGGAAGCACCTGAATCAATGACCCAAGAAGTAGGTGGAGAGTGGACTGAAGAGTTACAGTGTTGTATACCTGCAAAGTTTGCTGCAAAGAATTATCCATCAATGTTCAAGAGTGACAATAATTGCTGATATTGACTGGTGGTGAGCCGTGGAAGTGGAGTTACAACCTCACTTGAAGAAGGAGCAGAATCAGTGGAAAGTGTTGTAACAATAGCTGCTTTTTGGATGCCATGCTGGGTACGCATGCAATTCAAAACATTTACTACAATCATGACCTATTCCACCACAGTGACCACATGTAGATTTTTGTTTTCCACGACCAGATGTTCGTGGGTTTTTAGGTGGACGAGCACACAAGGCTGTTAAAGCAGCATCTTCTCATATAGAAGCACTAGTAACTTGGAGATTTCTTTGCCTTTCTTCTTGTTGGACCAAAGAATAAACCTTATTGATGTTTAGTATGGGTTTAATGGTCAGAATCTAGGTCTTTAGAGTTCCAAAAGTCTCATTTAGCCCCATGAGAAATTTATGTACACGTTCAAATTGTTGATGGGCTTGCACTTCTTTCTTTGCTCCACATGAACAAGATGGCATCTTCGTATAAGAAGCCCATTCATCCCATAATGTCTTTAAGGACGTGTAGTAAGCACATACTGACAATTGATCGTGTCGAAATGTGGTTATAGACCTTTTCAATTTATAGATTCTCATACCATTTTCTTGAGAGAACATATCTTCAAGATCTAACCACACCTCACGGGCATAATTAATGCAACTCATGTTGTTGCATTGTCAATGGAAACATTGTTGAGCAGCCATGAAATCATCATGTTGCTACAACGTTTCCAAGTCATAACTATGGAAGGTGGAGAATTTGGTTTCTTCAAACTTCGATCAACAAAACATCTATTATTCTTGGCTGCAAGTGCCACTTTAATAGCACGATTCCAAGTAGGATAGTTATCACTAGTAAGTCATTGAGAGACTAAGACCATACGTAGATTATCCGAAGGATGCAGGTAGTATGGTGAGGAATAATCAATGGCAAAACTTCCTTCAATCATGTCAATTGTCAAGCCAGAGGTGGAGTCATTATCTTGTTGATTATTATTGGGGCTATCGGACGTCATGAGAGAAGCTCGAGCCTTTTCCGCTGCTGAAATTTGGTTTGTTACTCTTTCTCTCTCTAACTTTATGCTCCAAACTGTGCAGGGTTTGGAAGCACAAAAGCTTTTTGTTTTTGAAAGACGTGGGGTGTTTGCAAAGGCAAGCAAATAGGACAAAGTTGCAGCTAGATGCCAAGGTGCTAGTGATTTTAGTAGGGAGAGAAAGAACTCTGCAGAAGCAAGCTAGAGAGAGATAATATCTTCCATCACCTTCCAATCGACAATGTATCAATGGAAAAAAATGAGGTATTTTCCCTCACTGCCAAAACCACAAGAACCAGCCAAACTCTCTCTTGCATAAGCAAGACGAATCACAACTGATGCGATTATATTGTTGATGAACTTTTAATCTAAAAAAAATGCTATCATATCAAATATGCGCCTATACCATGTTAAAATATGGAGGACTTATCTTCATTATAGACAAAACGTCTCACTTATAAATGTACAAGATAGAAGATAGATACAAATAACTTTCAAACCCATGATTGAAGGGATGAGATAACAACAAAATATTTATAACAATAATAAGATTGAATGAGTCTGTTAACTTTGAATTTGAATTCGAAATCGTCAATAGGGTATGTTTAGGTATGGAGGGGGTGGGGAAGTGAGTGGGGGAATGGGCGACAGAGGAAGAGAGTGAGTTTTCGAGAAAGGGATACCCCAAGCAAGAAAAAGATGAAGAAAAGAAACATGATTGAGAGTGTTTTATGTGGGGATTTCATATCTTCATGATTCAAAGGCGAGTGTGAATATCCATTATTCGAATAGGGCCCTCATTAATCAAACAATTCTGTTACCTTTCAAATTCCTCTCAAAATCTTTCTTGACTGGCCAGGAGCTTCGAGATTCGACCCTGAAAAATATTAACTTCAGCTTTCATGATCCAAAGTTAAGTTTTGTTTACATGACTTTAGCCCTTTAAGACACTAAGTCAACAAAACTTGATTTGAGCCCATGAAGGTCTGAAGTCACATTAAGAAAACGTTTGAAACTTCGTTATGTTGTTACTTCAGACTTTGAAAGTCTGACTTATGAGTATTTTGGAAAAAAAAAAAAAGAGAAAAAAGAAATATTAACATAAATACAAAAAGTTGAAAGAAAGTAAGTTCACGAGACAAGATCATGAGTATCTCTAGATTATTAAATACAATCTCTTTCCAAGAAGTGAATCATGGCACTTGATATTGGGAGGCATTAATGTAGAGTCTTAGAGCACTGGTTTCTTGATGCATTTTACTTCAAGAAAGGAAAACTATTATCACGTAATACATTAAAAAACTACCAACGATTTAAAAAAAAAGTACGAGCTCATCATCCCCATTGAATTACCCAAAAATAAACAAACTACCTAATTCATTCATTGTTGAGGGCCCCCCAAATTATTGATTTAGGTTGTAATCATTTCTTTAAATAATTTTGGGCTCTTAAAGTTGCATATCTTATTGTCCGCAAATGGATGGTTTAGAGATATTGAGCGGGAGCATTGCCCAACAAAATGGACGATCTATGAGGGTTCTCTAATGTTGTCAGTTGGAGGGCAATCGGGCATAGTCGACCTATGGATCTGATAGGAAGGTTCGGATCTAGCTTAGGTCCTATCTGGTTGGATCGGGTCGGGCCCGGCCTGACTATATTAGTATAGATTACAAATAAACAAGGGCAAGCTTTCTATGCTTCCCCTCCAGCATAGAAGTTCTATCCTCCTCTTTATCCAACCGTCCATTCTGAATGGAGGGTTAATATTGCCCCAATCACAATGTCATGTCTCTACACTATTTTATTTTTAATTTTTTTTATAAACTATTTTGACACCAAATTTTGAACGTCTATTCCTCTATTAAACTCGTACTAGCGAAAAATGTAAAAAAAAATATTTTCAATAAAATAAAAAGGCCAAAATGCCTTTGAAATTTTCAAGGGGTATTTTGGTTATTATATTTTATCAAAAAAATATTTTTAATATTTTTTATAGGTGTGCCTCAATGAGACGAAGACACGTACCAAATTTCATATTCATACAATTTGTATAAAAAAACTAAAAATAAAATACTTTGAAACGTCAGATCTAAGATCAAACGATGAATGACTCCCTTGATCAAAATTAGACGGCGGATGGTAGGAGAGGATAGAACTTCTATGGACTGCAAGGGAAGCATATAAACATTTCCTTATAAATAATACTAAATATATTGTTTGAATTATGTAAATTAACTTTTTATATTTTTTATTTATAAACTTGGATCTGATCCAATCACGTAGATCGGGTCTTAATCTTATCCTTTGAACTTGATCCCCATTCCCACCCTAATTGAAAAAATTTACCATAAGAATGGAAACTATGATGAATAGTTTAGGGTCAGGTGGTGCTACTACCACGGCCTCAACCCCATAGCGCCTTCTTTTGCTAATTGTCAACCATCAGTCAACGGAAACAGACGGTGGATGGAGTCTTAAAGCACTAGACTACCATGTAGGCCTGTTCATTAGACTTCCTTAAACTTCAGACTAATTTAGAGGGAATAATATGTGAGAGCTACGGTAATGAGTGCAAAAAACTAAAGGCCATTTCGTTTTCAGTAATCGTCACGCAAAATCCATAGTCCATAGTACTTTCCAGAAACTTTCAAAACCAACAGACTTATGATCGCTTCGCCACGTCAAGGGGAAAAACGAAACCAATAAGACCGTGCCAACTGTCACAGATAACGAATGAGATCTCGTGTTGCCTGCTGGGCCATTTAAAGCCGTCCGATATCGCCTCACTGATGTGGACCGCGTTCCTACCGTGAGATTTCTCGACTAGGCCGGCCAATCCCGACCCAACCATTTTAAGAAAATGACCATACTACCCGCATAATTTTCTAAATGACCAGAGCACCTTCGATCCTCACACAATTACCAAAAAGAAAAGTTTATATAAAGTTGCAACTTTAAAATGTAAAACTACAAATGTATCTCAAAAACCAATAGGGAAATACTATTTTAGTTCTGAAAAATTATTTAATTGAGCATACCAACTTCAAGCTGTATGACTATGAAAGAAAAAATAATTTTAAATCTTAAAAATAGTGCATCTTACTACCCATCTATTTTTAAAATTTTCATATGTTTAAAATTTTATAATTAAATATAAAAATAAATTTGAAATAATCTTAAAAATATTTTACATAAAAATTATATATTATAATCAAATATAAATTGGATCGTTTAAAGTTACAACCTCATAGCAATCACAACGTTGCCCATATACCTCATAGACTCGAATGACTCACACTCGGTCACTCTTACCACAAAAGAAACGAAGACCATGGGATGTTTATGTCATTTCAGTATATGATCTGGTTTTAGGCAGAATGTAAAATGGGTAAAGTAGAATTCGTTCCTAAATATAGCGGGGGATAATATATAAGGGAGAAGTGCTCGTAATTCCTTTTAATTCCGATCCTTGTTTGCAAAAGAAAGTGAAGATGAGAAAGGGGGCGATGACCAGTGCCATCTTTCTAGTATTTCTTCTTGCTCTTCTTCCATATCAAGGTAATCTTCTTCTCCCTGAAATGCTAAATGAATTTACTGATTTATATACATTGCTCATTTGATCGAGCTATGTTTAGTGTGAAATGAATCATCTGAATCATCCTCACTGTGTCCATTTTCTTCTGATACTGGTTTCATGGAGCTCTGTTTTGGATGAAATGATCACTAATTCACTGTTATTTGTTTTGGATGAAATGATCACTTACTCACTCTTATTGCTCTCTTGATCGATCTCGCCTTAGTGTGATACTGTGAAATGAGGGAACTTGCTTGATTTTTTTTTGTGCCACTGTTTTGATCGAGCGCGGTATAGGATGAGACAAGCAATTTCTGTTTTTTTTTTTTTTTCACATTCTTAATCTAGTACTGGTTTGATCAACTTCTGAGCAAGATGAATGAGCGCTAATTGTGGTGTTCTCTTCAGCTATTAATGCTTTGATCTAGTTCGGTGTAGGATAAATTTTTCCCTCAGTGATTGAAGTAGAAGAATTTGCATTTGAGTTCACTGGTTGAAGGATCAGATGGCTTGAGCTTTGTGTTGTTTTTCTATGTGGAAATGGCGTGTTTCAGGTCGACATTTGCAAGCAAATGCTGAGGAAAATAATGGTGCAGAAGGCCTTGTGGATCCACCAAAAGTAGAGGAAAAGATTGGTGCCATACCTGATGCCTTATCAACTGATTCAGATGTTGCTAAGAGGTTATTTTTTTGTCCTCTTTTACCCTTTTCAAATTTGTGTGTTTGGATCCATCAATATTACACTCACTTTACGAGTTCCTTCATCTTTGGATGTGCTTGATAATGGAGTTATTTACTTTTTTTATCTGTTATAGTGAAGCTCTACAATTTGTGTGTTTGGATCCATCAATATTACACTCACTTTACGAGTTCCTTCATCTTTGGATGTGCTTGATAATGGAGTTATTTACTTTTTTTATCTGTTATAGTGAAGCTCTACGATAATCTGTTCAATTCATTGTTTTATAATCGATGTCAAATTTCCTTTTGTTTTTCTTTGGTGCTTTTATACTGTGGAAGAAGAGTGAGAAAGTGATTTTTCTTTGGTTTCAGGGAGGCGGAGTCCATGTCACGAAAATCTCTACGCGGTAATGCAGAGAAGTTCGAGTTCCAGGCCGAAGTTTCCAGGCTTATGGACATTATCATTAACTCTCTCTATAGTAACAAGGATATTTTCCTTAGGGAGCTCATCTCCAATGCTTCAGATGTAAATCTCCCTCTCTTTCTCTCTCTCTCTCTCTCTCACACACACACGCACACGCACACACGCACACGCACACGCACACATACATATATTCTGTTCTGTGTGTGCAGTAGTAGTGGTGGTAGTAGTAAACAGTATCATGGGGACCTTTTTTTATTGAAATAGTTGTATCAGGCTAACTTGAGCAATCTCTAATTCGTCATGTTTTCCATTGTTGATTTCTAGGCATTGGACAAGATCAGGTTCCTTTCCCTCACTGATAAGGAGATTTTGGGTGAAGGTGACAACACCAAGCTTGAAATCCTGGTCAGTATGATACTATTAATTCCTTAAATGTGATATCTGATCATATACTGTTGCACACTTAATTCAATAAATCTCGTGTACTGAATCTTGCCCTGGTTATATTCTGTTTGTCTTAGCTTTTGTTTTTTCCCATGGTATTTTTGCAGATCAAGTTGGATAAGGAGAAAAAAGTGTTGTCTATTCGAGACCGAGGTATTGGTATGACCAAAGAGGATCTCATAAAGAACCTTGGCACCATAGCAAAGTCAGGAACTTCAGGTCAGTCTTTTGGGTAGTACCTAAACTCTTATGTTCTCTCCATTGATAATGATAGGAAGACAAATATAGTGGAGAAGAAGGTAGGCCTAAAGTTGTTTTTCTCTTGATACAGCTTTTGTTGAGAAAATGCAAACTGGAGGTGATCTGAACTTGATTGGGCAATTTGGAGTTGGGTTTTACTCTGTGTATTTGGTAGCTGACTATGTCGAAGTCATTAGCAAGCACAATGATGATAAACAGTAAGTTGGAACCTTTGAGTCCAGCGCTTTTCTTTTGTTAACCAGTGACTGTTTGTATATTCCTGGAGCTAAAGCTTCTTGAATTTCCAATGCTGGGTGTCTAAGGTTTTATCATTTGTTGAATTAGATACATTTGGGAGTCAAAAGCAGATGGATTGTTTGCTGTTACGGAGGATACAGAGAATGAACCACTTGGCAGGGGCACAGAGATCAGGCTGCATCTCAGAGAAGAAGCTGGCGAGTATTTGCAAGAGGACAAACTTAAAGTGAGTACTTACATGATTTTGTTCTTGGCAGTTATGCTCCCTTCTTTAATGTCAGGGTCTGTTAGTAGTTGTATAGAGCTTTATTAAGTTGAATCTATTGAAAATTGTTTTAGCTATCTCTTGATAATAGGGATGGTTTGAATGTTGTGCTTTGCATTGATGAAATATATGTTTTCCTAAATCTTCTGCTGTGATGAATCATGATTATCCGAGTTGATACTTTCTGCTTTCACAACTATTCTTATTGCTTAATGTTTCTAGGGAAATTCTCTTCATTGGGATTTTTGGGTATTTATGAACTAGTACAAAAGGAGAAAACAAGAAAAAATTTTAAGAATTCAAATATTAGTTCTGTAAAATATTGAATGCTTGTAGATGAGATGCTATGCATGTCTAAAACTGCTTCAAAGCAAATGCTTGAGTGTACTATCTGTCAATTTCCATGAGATTAACGGACCAGCTGTATGGATTAAGGTGTGGAAAGGAAGTAAAAGTCCTTTTTCTGGTTTTATGCATTCACCAGTAATTCATGATTGTTGAATATTTTACAACTCTGCAAATAAAATAGAGGGACAATGTACTTTTTCAAATATTATTTTGATAAAATAATTAATGCTTGAAGGAAAATGTTCTGAATCATTGTTAAGTCTAAAATGCTTTCAAGTAAACTTAACAATGATTAATAAATTATTGTTAAGGCTAAAATTCTTCCAAGTACAGTTACCTGTTGATCCTTGACTTTGAAAGGACTAAAAGGAATGAAAAGGGACTAATAATCTATTATACGCATTTCACATATTTCTTAGTGCTTCAAATGTCTCTGTTTTATATTTGTTCTAGTCCAAGCTGTTTTAAGTCCTCAGAGTCTTAGTCCGAGTAAGAAACAATAGAAAAAGGTCTAAATGTTTTTTTTAATAAAGAAAAGGTCTAAATGTTGAAGAAGCCCAATTTTTTTAATGATATATACTGTTGAAATATTCTGTTTGGATCTTATTATCTGATTCTATGGCATTCCTTGAGCCCAGGCCCAACGTGTGATGTTTGTCAGAGTCCTTACCAGTTAATGAAAAAAAAAAAGGTTTTTCATTAGTCAAAATGTTTTCAGAGTTCTTTTGATTATAAATAATCCCTCTGATGACAGGATCTTGTGAAAAGATATTCGGAGTTCATCAATTTTCCAATATATCTTTGGGCAAGCAAAGAGGTAGATGTTGAGGTCCCGGCAGATGACGATGAATCTAGTGATGAGGAGGAAACAAGTAGGTTTTAATTATTATTTCCTGTTTTCTGTAGTATGAACAGTTGTTTTGTTTCTATCTGTGTGCATATTGCCTGTATATTATTTGCTACAACCATAGTAATATTTACTGAAAACGGATGGTTTCATACATTGTCCCTTTTTTTTGTTGTGTGCGTGCTACTTGCCAACAGCTGACAGCACCAAAGAGAAAGAGGAGTCTGAGGAAGAGGAATCAGAAGAAGAAGAAGAAACTGAGAAGAAACCAAAAACAAAGACAGTGAAGGAGACAACCTATGAATGGGAGCTATTGAATGATGTCAAGGCCATTTGGCTCCGAAGTCCAAAGGAGGTCACTGATGAAGAATATTCAAAATTCTATCACTCTATTGCAAAGGCAAGTACTCATGATCATGATCTTTATTTCTATGCTGTGACCATAATTTTTTTTTTGATATACTGAAGGTCATTTGTTGGGCTTATTGAGATATACTGGAACTATTTAGAAAAACTTTTAAACTCCGATACCATTTGCTTTATTAACAGGATTTCAGTGATGAGAAGCCATTGGCATGGAGCCACTTCAATGCTGAAGGTGATGTTGAGTTCAAGGCAGTCTTGTTTGTACCACCTAAGGCCCCTCATGACCTTTATGAGGGTTACTACAACAACAAATCAAACCTCAAACTCTATGTGAGGAGGGTCTTCATCTCAGACGAATTTGAAGAACTTCTTCCCAAGTATCTCAACTTCTTGAAGGTAATGAGAGGAAAAATTTAGCGAAAGTATCTGGGCAGTACCTGGATCGTGGAACATGGAACACCTGCATAAATCATGCAGGTGGCCAATAATCTTGAAACATAGGATCTGTTAATTTCTTGAAATGACTTTTTAACCTCAGGTCATTTCACCTTTTTACCCTTGATTGGTGTAAAGTCATGATCAATATGCCTTCTTTTCATTCACAGGGTCTTGTTGATTCAGACACTCTACCCCTTAATGTGTCAAGAGAAATGCTTCAGCAGCATAGCAGTTTGAAGACAATCAAGAAAAAGCTCATCCGTAAGGCGCTTGATATGATTCGCCGCATTGCTGATGAGGATCCTGATGAGGCTGAGGACAAAGAGAAGACAGGTATTATGATTGCTTGATTATATCTAAACACCATCACTAAAATTGTTTTATTACAATTCGGGTTTCTCGTAATTATGAGTTAGATGGCCATTTTTATACATCCAGATGGCAAATTGGACACTGAGAAGAAAGGACAGTATGCTAAGTTCTGGAATGAGTTTGGAAAGTCTATAAAGCTTGGTATAATCGAGGATGCTACTAACCGGAATAGGCTTGCAAAGCTTCTAAGATTTGAGAGGTATAATGTGAATTTCCTTTGCATATTAATGTCATTTGTGCTTATTACATTCTTCCATGGCTAAAATGTGACCTCATATCCTTTCAGCACAAAATCAGGGGGTAAGCTCGCATCATTAGATCAATACATTTCAAGAATGAAGCCTGGACAGAAGGATATATTTTATATTACGGGATCTAGCAAGGAGCAGCTTGAGAAATCCCCATTCCTTGAGAGACTTACTAAAAAGAACTATGAGGTATAGGAAATCCCCTATGATATCTCATTCTAGCTGTGTAGGGCTGGGATAATATACTATTGTCCATAGTCCAATAGACAATAAAACTGTTAGTCCACTGGGTTATCACCAATCATTGGAATGATGGATGGTGATGAAGAAAGTGGGATCCGCCAGAACATCACTTTGGCAAAGATGTTTGTTGCACTCTGCTACTCTATCCTACAAGTTCATTAGATATTGATGCCCCTCTATTGTACCATTTCCCCCTAGGCAAGTGGATTGTAGTATACTTGCCCTAAATCTAACTCTCCGCTTGTGCATTAGACTAGCAAGGAGTGGAATGTGCGAGACATGTCTTATTCTCTCTCCATCTCATGTTAATCTTATTGCTTGCATCTCTCTGTCTCTCTCTCTCTCTTGCAGGTTATCTTCTTCACTGATCCAGTAGATGAGTACCTGATGCAATACTTGATGGATTACGAGGACAAGAAATTCCAAAACATATCAAAGGAAGGTCTTAAAATGGGGAAGGATTCAAAGATCAAGGAGACTAAGGAATCGTTCAAGGAGCTCACAAACTGGTGGAAGGATGTCCTCCCAAGTGACAATGTAGACTCTGTGAAGATAAGCAACCGTTTGGACAACACCCCGTGTGTTGTGGTGACTTCAAAATATGGGTGGAGTGCCAACATGGAAAGGATTATGCAGTCTCAGACTCTCTCTGATGCTAATAAGCAAGCTTACATGCGTGGGAAGAGAGTGCTCGAGATCAACTCTAGGCATCCCATCATTAAGGAGCTCAGAGAGAGAGTTGCTGTTGATCCTCAGGTACTTAATTTTGGATTAAAATGATTGTTTATCCTAAAGCCATGGGTACAAATGTTAATATTTTCTAGTTTGAGTTGGACATATCTTTTAAAATATGATAAATTTTTTGAAAACAGATGGAAATTTCCTTTAATTTCATGGGGAACTTTAGATGGATCTTGGAAAGATATACTCCATTGATATCATCACTTTCCTATGATAGATGGATAGTGATGGCGAGACTATGGTTCCTGCATTGCAGTGATGTCTTCTTTCAGGGTCTCGTTTCAGTGTGTGCAAACTCTCTATGATTGCCCACCTTTCGATGAGTGTGATGTTCCCAATGGACGCAGTTTTCCATGGTGCATTCATTTCTAATATAGTCTCCTTATTTATGATTTCTTTTTTGTTGTTTCTCAGGGATCCTGTAAATTTCTTGGGAAAAAGTTATTCTACTAAATGCAAACTTAAAAAGTTATGTAAAGTGAGAATTCAGTAAATTCAAATTCAGGAAAAACAGGATTGCGATAATTTTATTTTTATTTTTGTTCCATTTCTGGTCTCTTATTTTCTGGACTTCTCATTTGTCCTTTTTAATGTTTCATTAATTTTCATCTGAATATTTTCATGGAATTCATTTTTAATGAGAAACCAAAATTTTGAAAGCTAAATTTGTCTCTCTATTGTTCGAATCTTCTTATGAGGCTGTACAATGTCAGCCTTGAATGATGATAGTAGTTTTATTTATTTGGCTATTGTCAAAACTTGTCAATATTTTATGAGGCTGTAAAATGTCAGCCTTGAATGATGATTCTAGTTTTTAATTTATTTGAATTCGAAATGCAGGATGAAAATGTTAAAGAAACTGCAAAGCTCATGTACCAAACTGCTCTAATGGAGAGCGGTTTCATGCTCAGTGAACCTAAAGAATTTGCATCCAGCATTTATAATTCAGTGAAATCCAGCCTTAAAATCAGTCCTGATGCAACGGTCGAAGAGGAAGATGATGCAGAGGAGGAAATTGAGACTCCTGAGGCCAGTACCAAAGAGGCCAACCCTGAAGCCGAAGAGGCTCCGAAATCAGTATACTCAAAGGATGAGTTGTAAACTAATATTAGAGAGAGAGGGAAACCCATAAAGCAAAATGTGGTTTTGGGACCTTCTGTGATGAAATATTTTGATTAGATCCCTTATGAGAGCCCATGAAGGCTCTCACGTTTTACCGCCTCTTGGTTTTAGACATATTTGGCGTAGGTTTTTTCTATGTTTCCTGTAATCATAGTGAAGTTTTGGTGTTCCATCAATTTCGTACCTGATATATTCTGAATATTGCTTTTGCTGCATTTCTATATGATGTCATGAGAATGATAATGCAGGCTATGAATTTAGGCTTCAGGATGTGACTACAGTATGTTCATTCATGGAAGCCCATAAATAGGAAAGGAATCATATAAACCAATAAATTAGATAAATCATTTTTGTTGAAATTCAGTGCTTCCTGCCTAATCTAGTTTGAGTTTCTCATGGAGTTTTGGCATTCATATATGAGCTTTTGGTTGGCCTATGCATTAATGCAGAACTTGTAAATCGTATCCAGCATTAATGCATGGCTTTTGAAAACGATGAGTCCTGGGAATTGTACTCGATGAACACTTGGTGGTAGTGAAGGTCACGGGAAAATTCAAGTGGTATTGGTATATGGTTAAAGGTCGTAAACAATCAAAGTAAAGCGCACCTTCAAATACTGTTGAAAGACGTTGTTTCAGCTCCAAGAATCTTTATGATAGCCTGAAAATATATTTTTATCTTTAATTATGAAATTTCAAGCTTCAAAAATAATATACATATCTATGAATATTTGAAAATCTTGAAAATTGACGGTATAAATAATACGATATAAGGTGTATTATTTGCAAGATATGATTTTTTTTTTTTCTTTCTTTTTTTTGATGTCCAGGTCAAAATGATGAATTTGAGGGTTTCTCAGCATTGAAACAACTTCTACTACTGAATTTTTAAGATGTGTTTTAATTTAATTGTTTAGAGCATCAAAGCCCTCGAGGGATTTTCCATATCTTTTAAAAAACGTTGATTTCATCTTATACGATCATGAAATGAAATATCATACGCTGATTTTATCGAGACCATCAAATTCCAACTCCCATATGGCAACATCCTCTCTAAAACTTGAGATAAAACAATTCTCTAAAACACTTTGCAATTCCAATTTCCTTCTATTGATCTAGTGAAAAGTTGAAAACGAATGGTTCAAAATTTGCCTAATTTGGATCGAGAATTGCCAATCAGGTTTAGGAATTGACTTGGAAAGGTTTAGGAATTGACTTGGAAAGGGTAGAGATTGACTTGGTTCACCTTGACCCTCATAGTTTACTTTTTTATTGTTTTTTATTTTTTTAAAATTAAAATTATTATTTAATTCTATTTTGGGCTGATTCTCCTACCAGAGAATCTACGAGAATTGGTTACGTATGTTGACTCGGATCGGTAATTCTGATTCTAACTAAATTTTCAGAAGGCCGTTTCTGGATTGGATTCTAGAAGGCCGATTCCCTCGAATAATCTGGCTTTTGAAATATTGATGAAAACTTCCATGACTATTCCTTGCAACAATTTTGGTGCTTACATGACTTGAATTTAATGGGTCACTTTGTTTATCGCAACAAACTACTAAACTACAGTACCCCAAAAATCATCTTGGAGATGGATAGAGGATCTAAGGATTTTTTGAAGTTATATCTATACCATCTATTAGTTGGATACGGGATCTAAGGATTTTTGGAAGTTATATCTATATCATTTATTAGTTAGATAGTGTAGATTTGATATGTCTTTTAAGACTATAAAAAACTAACATGTTTTTTAATATAATATGAAATCAACATCGTAAAAATAAAATAGACTATATAGATTTTTTTTCTTCAATATAAATGTCCTTCTCAAAAGTCAAATGTTAGCACCCGACAATCGGGAAGCATCATTCCTCGACTCAATGTCTAAAGTTTTTAATGGGTATTGTACGGAGAAATGATGCTCACCAACCATCCATTATTAAAACCGGACAGTCGTGCAAGCTATTTATATCCAATCAAGATGTAAACATGGATTGGAGTATACTTTGCCTAAGTTGCTTTGGTTCCATGAGTTAAAGGTAAACCTCATTATATCACTGGAAAGTATATGATCTTAAATATAGCTCCTTGTAATGAACGATGGTGATGTAAAAGGCAGGTCATGTCAAACACTGGCTATGCCACACGCTCACTCTTTCTTACTCTCTGTCCCCATGATCATTTTTAATACTTGTGAAACAGAGATCAGAGAGTGGGCCTCTTGGATTGGATATGGAGTTGATGATCTTCCAATGAAGTACTTGGGTTTGCCTTTGGTAGATGATAGATTAAACTTAGCTGCTTGGGACTTCCTTATTTTAAGAGATTCTGCTTGGAAGATCAGATACATGTCACTTGGAGGTAGAATTACGCTTCTTAAGGCCACTCTGTCAAATCTTGTAGTTTATTATTTCTCCCTAATCAAAACTACAATGCTGGTTATCTCTAAATTGAAGAAGTTAATGAGTAACCTTTTTCGAAGTGTAATTCCAGAAAAGAGGAAGTTCAATCTTGTTAAGTGGTCAGAAGTTTGCTTGCCCAAACAGGATGGAGGCTTAGGGTTAAGACATTGCAATGAGGCTCTAAATGGCCTAGTGGTGGTGGAGGCTCGCAACATGGAATCTTCATTTATGGAAAAAGTGCTTTTCAATTAATAGGGTACAGATGAATAAGGTTTCTTGACTAAGGTAAAGCAAAAGGGGATCTCAATGGTATAGAGGGACATTCAAAAAGTCAAACCAAAGCTCTTGTCAAAAATAGAAAAAAAGGGTCAAACTAAGGTTCATCGCTCATGTGAAAATGCTTGTTGGAGATGGAAGTAAGGCTTAAGTTCTGGTCCACTAAGAGGGTAGGTGAACACATTGAAGATCTCATATCCTTCTAATAAGAGTTGCCTTGTCGAAGAGGTGGTATCAGGTGAGGGACACCAAGTCGTGTGGGATGTGTTAGGGATCCAACATCATGCTGCTCTGCAATTTGCAGATTGCTTCAATTACTTTAGGGCCATTTCTAGATAGAATCATTTGGGATTTAGATCCAGGGGGAAATTTCATGGTGAAGTTCCTATATGCAATTATGAGCCATGATAGATACTTCCATAATAGGGGGAGATCTTTAAAAGTATTGGGTTTTTGACTCCTCATCTAGTTAAAGTTTTTTTGTGGTTGGCAAGTAGAGATTGAACAATTTCCATTGAGAAACTGTAAGAAAGGGGGATGATCTTGGTTAATGGATGTATTCTTTGCAGAGTGTCAGCTGAAACCAATGACCACCTCTACATTCATTGTGAATAAGCCCCCAAGTTGTGGAGGTGGGTTCTTGAGAAGACAGTGCACCTGGGCATCAGCTGCTTACTCAAATTTCTTATAGGCCCTTCTTTAAATTTGGTGTATGACCCTTTGGAAAATCATTATGGCAGCTATAATAAAGCATATATGGAAAGATAGGAACTCTAGAATATTTGAGCAGAAATTTATAGATGAGGGATCTATCAAACAGGCTATTTTCAAAGATATTGAACATTGGGTGCAAACACAAGTTAGTTTCAAGAATGTCCCTACAGAACAATTTGAGTTGAGCTTCCATCAATTGTTATTCTTGAAAAAGCACAAAGTAAGGAGACTGGCATTATGGAGACCCCCATGGATGAAACAAAGCTCTGATGGAAGTGTTAGGAATAATGCATAACGGTGGGGTATGGAAGGGTTCTAAGAGATGACAAGGGTGACATTATTTAGACTTTTAAATGGAATGTTGCACCTTGCCAAGCAATCGAGGCAGAGCTCCTTAGCCTTAAGTTTGGTGTTCTTAAACCTGAGAACTTTATCAAACAGGCTGCGATTGAAGGAGATTGCTTAAATGTGATTAAATGGTGCAATATTCCTTCTTCTATCCCTTGGAAATTGGCTGGTGCAATGGCAGAGATTCACACACATCTTAGGGGGAGACTTGTTTTTTTCGTCCATGTCAATAGAGAAAGGAATCGTCCATGTCAATAGAAAAAGGAATTCTTTAGCAGATAAAACAACCAAATTGTAATTCCTTTCTGTCTTTTTTCTTCGTTCTTCTTTCTCTTGAGGCCTTCTCAGCCTCTCGTCGTAACTCAGATACTAAATATCAAGAGGTGTTTTGGGTTGTCCTCACATCCTCCAAAATAGAATTTGGGCCGGCTTGTGTGGAATCTATCCCCAAAGATTCCATTCATTGCAGAGGAGATTCCGATTAAATTGTGTCATAGGAAACAAAAAATACCATGCCTTTATTGCATGAAATTCAATTCATGAAAAAAGAAAATAAAATAAAATTTGTCCATGCATATATAGAGAAGTGTAAGAAGCCAAAGTGCACCGAACAACACATTTACTAAAGGACACAGTCTCTATGAGTCCTAAGACTCGTATTTATAAAAATATATATTTTCGATTGATTATGGACCTTTAAGGAATACATAATCCCTAACATGGAGATCATGAATATGTAAAAAATAAATTTCAAAAAGTGAAAATGGTAATTTTATGGAGAAAAATATTTAGACCATTGGATTTAATTTTAATTGGAGGGCAACCCTTTCGATGCCAAAAATACGTTTTCTGTACAACAATTTTTTTTACTAAGGTCGTTTGGGTACACTTAATCATAAAGAAATGGAAAGAGATTACATGATATTTATCAGAAAAATGAGAAAATCCATTACGAGCGGTGATACGTGAAAAATCTATTACGAGCGTAAGGTGTAATTTTGGGAAATCTTTGACGTGCGTTTTTGTTTATTCTTGATTAAAAAAATCTTCTACGCCTTCTCTCTTTATAATAACTAGGTGATCCCTCCTTTTTTAAGGTTGTCCCCTTATTTGAAGGCATAAGTTGTTTTATATAAAAAAAAAAAATCAGTAATCAATGACACAATCCTAATAAAAAATGTAATCCCTCCCTTTTTAACCTTGTTCTCTTAATCAATGATAAATTACACATTACAATCATAATAAAAATTTTCACACAACATAATCCTCATAAGAAATCACTAAAATCTCAATTGAAATAACATACCTCTTTAGTCTCTTCCGATACTTCAAAATTTTATACTGTAATTACTAAACCTTCTACTTTACTAATCAAACTTCTGCCCATTTTTTAACTCCTACCCTACCGATTTTGAATTTAGTATCATAAATTTATTGTTTATTTGAAATTATATAGAGAGACAATTTGAAAGACTTCTATAAAAAATAAAGCTTCATAATAAAATCATGTTATTCCAATCATATTGTTCCAATGATTTATCATGCTGAAACCAATGTCGTATTAGAAAACATGTGATTGCATATAAGTGTCAAAGGCACTCAAAATAAGTAGGAAATAGTGTCATGACTGTAAAATGGTACAAGTTATTATTAGAAAATCTTTTTGGAATGATGATAATGTTATTATTAAAAATCTTTTTGGAATGGTGTGATGATGATTTTAATTCAGTATTTTAGTGGAATTTTGTAACAAAAAAGAAGGAAATGATAATTTTGCATTTTAGTAGAATTTTGTGACAAAAAGGAAAGAAATCATAGTTTATAGGAACGTGCTCGTAAAATATTGGTAATGCATTTCCTATATTTCTTCCAGACATAACCAAACAATAACAATGTATTCTCAAGGTTGCATCTAAATACTACCCAATCAGTGACAATACATTACCTGCAATTGAATTTACACTGTTTGAGTAGTCTTTAAATGCAACATGGGAAATACATTGTTTCTGTTTGGCTATGTCGCGAAGAAATATGGGAAATGCATTACCAACCTTTTTTTTTTTTTTTTTCTTTTTTTTGGCTTTATACCCAAAATATGGTTGAGCATACAATCCCTATTAATATGTAGATTAAACTTTATCCCTATTAGTATGTACTTTAAACTTTATAATTGCAACAGGCATAAGAATTAGCCACACTTTTTGTATGCCTTTGCATCTTGACTTGGAATCGCATGTTTTCAAGATGTTAACACTTTGGAATAACATACTTTTATTATGATAAGCCATATTTTTTATGTTTTCTTTTCTTGTGCTAAAGCTTTTCGATCATGTCTCTCCAAAAAACTTTCATGGGTAAATTTTAAAAGAAAAAAAAAGTTTGGAGAAATTTGGCTAGCAAGATAGAAAGCTTTATGACTAAATGAGACGTATTGGAGGACAAATTATGTTGGGGCATTAGAGGAGATTGAAGAGGTAAATTAATTTTAAAAAGTTCTGAACAAAAAAATTCAAGCACACTGATTTGATGATTATCTGTGAGTGAACTCAAGTTTTTCAAATTTATTCGCAAATAATAGCAAAAAAAAATAAAAAAAATAAAGCCCAAAAAAAAAACAAACTGATGTTAGCAAATAACCCAAAAAAATAAATTTGAAATATCTAGAAATAAACTATAGGTAAATTTTTTTTTAGAAGCGGCCATGTTTTAGCTACTAATAGAAGAAGATGGGGTTTTAGCTCTTAGTCGAAAAAGATGGATTAGTGTATAATTTTTGAAATTTAAATATATATACGATTTTGTTTGAAAAAGAGCGCTTTTGGTTGCAAAAGATAAGCTACAGTGTTTTAGCTACTTTTAAAGATTTTTTTTTGTAGTTTAGTAGGAGGTGAATCACTGAATTTTTGGGTAAAAAGAGTCGCCCAAAAGATTTTTCGATTACCCGTGAAGGGATTAATAAATTTTTCTGTATTCTACAAATCCAAGTTGTTTGGACCTCACGAACACCTGGTAAGGTTGGTGATCCCATGTAATCGGCGCTCTGAGAGATTTTTTTCCTTGTAAAAACCAGTGATTATGGAGAGTGCTTCCTCCTCCTCTTCTTCTAAGGTGGCTTCTCTGCGTTGGGCCATTCTACGACGGGCTTTTCTCTCTGCTTCCACAAGTTCGTCTCACCTCTCCCATTTTTTCTTTTTCTTTTTGCTTGATAATATATTTCTTTCCTGAATCTTTCTATACTGAAAGTTTCTGCAATCTTTAAGGGGCTTTGCTCTGAAACTTTGTTTGGTTTGGGGTATTTTACATGTGAATCTGATGCAGTTTTTCGCTGATGTTTCAATTGGCTCATAAATCACTTCTGTGGCAAAATTATGATTTCAGAGATAATAAAAGAGGATATGGAAAGAAGTTATGATTTAAGTGATAATAGAAGAGGATTGGATTTGGGTGAGGATTCAAAATTATAGTACCCATGATACTCCTTGTGAAATTTAAGTTAGGGTGTGGTTTGTATAAGGTGTCAACCTTGAACAAGTAAGTTACACCTCTAAATCTTGACAAATGATGCAGTTCGTATATCAAAAACCCTTAGATAACCTAAACGTTTATTTTAATACCCTAATTCTGAAATTTAAAGCTCCAATAATTGTGCCCATCAATCATATCTATAAGCACTTAACAATTTTGAAAATAGGTAGTCTAGATAATTTGTTACAAGATGCACTACTTTTAAGACTTGAAATACTTTTTTTGTCATTTCTATACATCTCGAGGTTCCGATGATTAAGGGCAAGGTTTTTCAAAATCGGGACAACTTTTTGGAGTGGATTTTTGAAGTCCATCATATTTCTACACTATCAGGTTGACACCTTATATAAACTTTTTTCTTAAGTTAATCTTATTATTTTTGGTGCCATGATTACTATCTAAAAAAAGTTTGTTATACCTAAAATAATTAATTTGGAAGCCAGCATAGATCATTGAGCTTATTAGCGGTCAATGCACAAATGATATTGTCTTCTTGTGAATGATCTTTGTGTCAAAATTACAAGGTCACCTCTTCGTGCAGAACTCAAAAGCGATATTATATATTTAACTTGATGAAAGAAGGTTCAACATGCACAGTTTTAGCTAAGGCTCATTTAAGACATCGTGGAATAAATCAGGAATCCTTTGTATAAGCAGCTGTTTTACAACCATTTTAGACCACTATTATTGTGGACTCAACTGTAATCTATACTGTAAAGAATTTTATATTCCTGCTGCTTAGCTAATCTGAGCACTGACAGTAATCATCTGAGGTGTATTACGCAAATGAATAACTATTTACAGTTACCTGTGAACAACAACTAGCCATATGAGCTTTGAGCAATATATGCTATAATTTTATTTTGGTGCATTATAATCTTTTATTAAAAGGTAAATTATGCTCTCTGCCAGCCTTAATAGATTCTTCTTTCTTTTTGGAAAGTTTCCATTGTTCTAGAAACTTTGTTATGGTTGTCAACTATATTTTAGTTGCTGTTGGTTATTCTCAAATTAGATACAATGACTTATTCTTTTAAGAAGTTGTTCAAAGCTAGTTACCAGTATCTTATGAAATACTTTAAAGTATTGTGGTGTATTGCAGATTTTCCATCAGAAGAGAGAATAAAATGTGTTTCTAGGAGGGCTGAACGCGGATTTAACTTAATTTTTTCCCATATCCTTGAGGGCCATACCTTTTGTTCAAATAATTTGGTTAATCTGAAAGAGTTGGATGAAAAGAGAGATGCTTATGTGTGCTACCACTTACCTGGAGGCAGAACACCAAGACTTGTTCTAATGTAAGCTTGGATTTCTGTCGTATGTTTCTATTCATTTCTATATATGTACACATTTATGTTTCTGGTGATTTGATCCATCTAGATTGTATATATGTGCAAAATAAAAGGTCAGGTATACCACAATCTAATGGCTCATTGAAATTTCTGGCCCATTGTCATCACCATCAATGATATTGGATGGGGATGGAGACGGAATGAGACCTATCATTGGAGTCACGTCCTGTTGTTGGTGGGTCCCTCTGTCTCTACATCACGTACATCATTTCAATTGGTGGTCATGATTCCGTAGACTTATGGTTAGATTCTAGAATACTGTACCGAAACAAAAAATACACAGGAATAAGCAAACTTAATGTATTGGAGGGATTGTTTTGGAAGTATGATTTGGCTTAGTTTAATATCCATTGCAAAAGTGCGGTATCTAAAAGAAGATATCATCAAAATTTATTGATGAATATGATGAAGTGTTATTGTGTTTTATTTCTTTTATCTTCTATATTTGTCAACTCTCTAAAAGTGCAAATTATAGGTTAATTAAGCATCTATGTTTGGGTATGTTTTGATCGCTGACTAATTGAGGGATCTGTACACAGCCAAAGGCTACAGAAGTTTTTGGACTTGAAGAATGACTTTGAGGTTTGTAAGACAAATGAAGTTGACAACACTGGACTAGTTTGTAAGTTTTTGTGATGCTTTATGAGGTTCTACATTGACAAGATCCCTTGTAATTTTCTTCTTTTTGCCATGGTGCTTATTCTATTATTAGTTTCTTTTCATAGCCTACTATGAGTAAGTTATGCAATATTCAAACTACTTATGGATTTATTCATATTTTCAGGTATTTGGCCTTCAGAGGATGTCCTTACATATTTTTGTTTGACTCATAGTGGCATGTTCAGGTATCTAGAATGCCTCCAATATTGGTATCTTGTGGCAATTTTCTTTCTTTTATGGAAATTTTTGTTCCCAATTTTCTATAGCCTAATAGTATTTTTGAGCCAATGTTTTGAAACCAAACAAGAGGTTGAACCAGAGAAGGAACGTCTGGTTTTAATTTAATCCAGTTAGACTGCTCCATTGATAAATGAAAATATGGAGAAATATGATCAGATAGCGAGTTCATACTTCAACCTGGTTCAGCACAATTCGACATCTTTTGATCTGATTTATGCATTTAATTAGTTTTAAAGGTTGGGCGCGACACGTGTTAGACCAATTCTGGTCCATTCTGATTGAACTGGTTGGTCTAATCTGTGGATTTGAAGGCATTCATCTGAAATCATTGTAGCTGTAGGTTTTGTGAGATGGCACTTTATGATTATGAATACCCATGCATTTTATTTTATTTATTCTTAATTCAACTAGGAACAAAAGGATTTTAGAGCTTGGGTCAGGCTATGGATTAGCTGGATTAGCAATTGCAGCAAATTCAGACCCCCAAGAAGTTGTCATATCCGATGGAAATCCTCAAGTCGTTAATTGTATCCTGATGTTTGCTGTTGTCAGGTACAAATATATCAATACAATTTTCTTTTGAGCAAGTTGAGTGGTATGTTTCGAACTTCAGATGTAGTATTGCAATCATCAATACACTCACCAGTCTAGCCGAAGCCTGAATTCAAATATATCGATATAACCTTTGTTCTTGTATTCGTTTTCGTGTAGTAATGGTTGGGAGCTCATTTTCTGTCGACTAAGTAACAAGAAATACAAGCCCTTTGGGGTGCTTTCTTTTTTTGGTTTTCCTTTTGTTTTGTACTTTTTATTCATTATCTTAATGAAGCTCGCACTTTCTCAAAAAAAAAAAGTAACAAGAAATACTAGCTTATGCGTGAATGTTGAGGAATTTGTTGTTTCTATCTATGGACTCTGAACTACGATTTTCTGGCTTTCTTAGAGAACTACCTTGATTGTTACTTCTAAAATCTATCTTGTATAAGAATTAGCCTATTTATTCTGGAAATGACATGATACCCCTGTTCTGATACATGCATGCACATTTCTTCAGTTTTGCATGTTTTTGAGTTTCTTAAGTTAATTGCTTTAGCTCACAGTATATCTTGATGTTAATATTGGCATCATGTCTGTTATGCATGTATGAATAAACATGGTAATCAGATAATTGCTTCCTATTAAAGCAGGAACCCCTACATCAATTAAGCCTTCTCCATAAAGAACTCCAATGGATGTTGAAATGTGTGTTTCTGTCAAGTAGTATGTTTCTGTGACTGGAAGAAACTATCATAAATTAATCTATTTATGAGATGAAAACGGTCCCGTCATAGGTTGATTCCTGAGAAGAATAATACCCACTAATTCCCACAAATCTATGGAATGGACACATGTAAGACATGGGAAATGATCTTACAGATTTTTGGAATTAGATATGCTTGGCTTTCAATGTTGTTTTGAACATGAATTCTCCATTGATGAATATCATCAATCTGCGAAATCTGATCTACATAGAAGTGGGTGCTCAGTTGTTTGCAGTGGGCATTTAGCATCATGTGATCCTGTTATGATTTACCTTGAGATTGTGGGAATTGAAGATTTCTGCTCTAGATTGGCCAGCCTATACAGTTATGCAAATTTAGAAGAATATATGATGCTAAGTATTCATCTAGTAATTCTTTATTGCAAGTTTTCTAAAATGGCATCCCTGAATTATGCAGCCTAGATGCAGACGGCAACTGAATTTCAGTATTACCTTCCTTGAAAATATTGTTTGCTTCCCATTGAAGCTTAAACTAGCACTAGTATGAAAAGATATAGCCTTTACATTACCCAGCAAGCCTTAATATTTTCATTTTTTCTTTCCTAGCTGAGTTAGGCCGCAACCTCATATTAACAAAATGAAGCAATATGCATATGTATAAGGTTCAGATCACCCTGAGGTGAGGTAATGTTTGGGGCAATAGATTTGTGCAAGTAGTTGCACCCTCAATCTCCACCCTGTTTGTCCAGGCGGATCACCAAATTTATTGCAAAATAAATACTAACAGGGTTTTGAGTTTTGACTAATCATTGATTTATTGCCCCAAGCTTCCATCACTAGATGAGAATTGGCATACACAGTGATATAGGTAGCCATTTTGTGCATGCATCTAGAGAAACCCACTTCAAAGGTTCCCTAGGATCTTAAGATATCTTAAGTCTACTTCTAGTTATTTGTTGGGGGGTGGGATTCTTCTCTCTTGGCATGGTCATATATGTAGATCAAACTTCTATTGTCCTAATTGGATTTGTTCACCTAGAAATGGGCGCTCATCAACTAGCTAGTGTCCTTTGTTGGGGGCAACATGATTATGTGGAAGAGTATGAAATGGTCCGTGGAGGCAACAGGCTGTGAAGATATAAGGCAATCTCTTGTGCTGTGTGCAAAATGGTGGTGCTCAAGATCTTTGTGATGGATGGATATGAGAGTTGGGGTCCATCTTCATATGGACATGAGCTTTCATACTAAATTGTTATCCACAGTCTCAGACCTAGTATTGCATGAGAAATCCAAATATGCTTTGTAAAAGAAAAGTATTTTGTAAGAAAACCAGGGAAGAAGTACCAAACAGATCTATCTTATACGTGGAGTTCTGAATGTCAACATGCAGATATGCTTAGGAAAGGGAAATTTACTAATATGCACTTAAAACCACCCAGGTTCCCAACTTAAGTTGTATGTTTAAATCAATAAATATCTGTTTCAATCATGGGATGTTGAGATTTAGATGCCACTTTTGCTTCCAAATCGTGTTCTTCTAAATAATCCATATTTCCCCTCCCCCCCAAAAAAGGTATGTGAGTTGCCCACCTACCTCCATGCAACTGAGTTGCCCACACGTTAATTGTTTTCCTTTTTAAGTTTTTATTTCATATTTGTATGGGGAAGTTCAAATGCTCTCTTTCCACAGGGCATTTGAGATGCTTAGAGGTCTTGTTTTCGAATCTCTTAAATCTTTTTGTTGGGGTTCAACTCACTCTTTAGCAATTTAGGCAAGACTCATAATCATTTGGTGCCGCCTTAGCATATCTCTCTGTTTTGGTGTAATTTGATAGAAAGTAACCCAAACTAAGCATTAGGCTAGTCCAGAAATTTATGAACTATGGACTGGATAAAGAGGCGTCATCTTCCTGACAACAAGGGTAGAAATCAGAACTCTTGGACATAGCCAACAAACCCCTAAATGAAAGGGGCTGTAGAGGGAACCGAGCATTGGTGGTCCACCATTTGTAGAATCAGGATCATCAACCAAACAGGTAACACAAGACAAGCTGCCTATCATATATAAAGGCCATTTAAATGGCCTTAGAATGGGATGAAATTTGAAGGGTATCAAGGATAAAAGTGTAGACACCCGATTCCCTGCTGAGGGAGTCTCAGGAAACATAAGACCTAGATACCCTAAGCCATCCCAGAAAATTAGACCTTAGTATCACCAAGTACCTCAAACATCAACCCATACGCAATTTCGACACCTAGAACCATGGAAACTGGCACCCTGAAGCTTGAGCTTCATGGACCCTTCAAAAATCAGTCTTTTGGGCCCAAATTTGACTCCAAATGAAAGTAGAGGTCACAAGCTTACCAACTGCTCAAGAATCGCTCGGATATGATGTACAGTTTGAGATTTATGGCTCGTGGGAATTTGTTCACAAATATGATCATTTAGTCCCCAGCGAGGCCATGGGTAACGCTAGAGAGGGTGGCATCAACACCATTGGAATTGGGGGTTCCAACACCAGCATGACCACCAACAATGCCTAGGAGCACAAAGTTGGGGTCTCCAATGCCCAAGATGGAGGTGGCAACACTGTCAGCAACAATGTCCGAAATGATTGTCTGAACCACTGGCCTGAAGACCCACCAGAAAACAAGGCCCGAAGCATCATGAGCGTAGTGTTGGGGGTGCCAACGCCACCCCCAGTCAAACTCCTACATATTGAATAGTAATTCTGCAGCACAAATAATTGAATTTGAATGATTAAAACCTAAGGTTGGTGGTGCCAACGACAACAATTCAAGAAGCAACGTTGCAAAAAGTCTTCTCCATACACCTCATGAATGGTATTTTCATTAAATTAGAAGGACAATTATTGAAAATGAAATCACTATGGTGAGCGTTGGCGATGCCCATGTCAACGTTGGAGCTGGCAACACTGGAGATAGAAAAGAACAACAACTCTGCCAGTGCCAATGCCCACGTTGGAGGCAGCAGTGCCCAAGGGGGCATGGCGTTGGCAGTGGCAGTGCCAGCGTTGGCGGTAGTGATGCTCTCAATCAATGAACCCAACCAACACTTGACCACTAGAACAGTGTTTGCATTAATGAAAAAAGATGTTTTGAACACGTCTAAGTGATTCACCAACAGTGATGGCACTGTAGACGTGAGTTTCAAATGGTTAATGGTGCAATCGTAGCAGCATTGCTGGCGCCAACGCTAGCATTGCCACCGGTGGTGTTCGGAATCGACAACCCGGATTGACTCGAAACTTTGTGATACTGTTTAAGGACTATTTTTTTATAAATAGTGGCCTTGGGTTCTGAATTTGGGGAACCTTAGAGACTTCGAACCTCAGCTGAAACTTTGCCTCACTCGAGACTCAAATCCCTAAACCTCGAGACCTAAGTTTGAGCCCTAATCCCAACATCCTAAAACCTAAATTCCGACACTACCATACACCAATCCATCTGATACAAATATCTTCTACCTGATGGACTCCAAAGGATTGGAAAACTCAGTGTACCAAGCACAATTCTGAACCGGCCGTCTACTCCGGGTGCTAGGCTTGGGGGCTTGGCTTAAGGTTTGTTTTTGTTCCTTTTCCCATTTATTTTCAGTCTATTTCAAACTTATTTTCTCCAAATCTCTCCCCTTCTTATCGAAAAACTCTTTTCAAGTATTCTAGCGGATTCTCAATTTCTTCGCCCTTAAAGCCGGTTTTACCGGTTCTGTATGAGAGCAGCGACTAAATCCTCGTCCGGGTTATAATTCGACGAGACCCTTATCCTCTACTCTTTCTATTGACGAGTTTGCATGCGAATACGAGGCGGAGGTTGTATTTCCTCTATCGAAATTTTCATGTATAAACAGTCTGGCACCTGCCGTGGTGCTTGTCGAGCTCGTGGGGCATCGAAAACGCAAACATACTCCTTGGACCTTAGGCCCGAGGGTAGAATAAGGCGAGAATCTGCTTTTTCTTTATTTCGAGAGTTTTCTGGATCTCGAGGAGGTCAGAGTAGGCAAATTTGTCGGGGGCAACGCCGGAGTTGGCAACAACAACGATTGTCTTGAGAACAAGACGCTGCTGGCAATGCTAGAATTGCTGGCCCCCACACTAGTTCTTTTTCTCTTTGGTTTTCTAGGGAGCCTAGCATGGGATTGACATCCGGCCTTGTTAGCGGCAACAACGCAGAATTATCTCAGCACTGCTGTCACGAACGCCAGAACCACTGGGACCAGATTGCATCCTCTGGCCTTGATACTTACCTGTTCCTTCTTTCTAAGCTTTGTTTCTACCTTTTTATTGTTTCTGCTACATGGGGGTCACGTCATCTTGGGAAGGATCTCGGATTTAGCTAAGCTTTGCAATTTCGAAATTGAATCATGGGAAACTTCACCCAAGATCAATTCTCACAGAAAAATGGAAAATAAGACTTAACGTTAATCAGCCCAACAGGATTCTCTAGATACCCATTTGGGGTAGTCTATTGTAAAATGGCAAAACACCATTGAGAGGAGGATTCAGCTGAGCTTTACAATTAAGAAATTTTGTTAAGATGAATTCTCCAAGAAAATACAATGATGTAGTAAAAGTCCCACAGTTCACCGAACAGGATTCTTGAGACACCTGTTCGAGGTAATCTATGGTAATATGCTAAAACACCATTCAGAGGAGGATTCACCTGAGCGTTACAAAGATGAATTCTTCTCCAAGGAAAATACAATGAAGCAGTCTAGTCCCTTAGTTCACCGCAATGGGATTCCCGCGATACCCATTCCGGGCAGTCTATTGTAATATGGTAAAACACCATTGAGAAGAGGATTCAGCTGAGCTTTACAAAGAAAAATTCTCCAAGAAAAATGCAATGATGAAATCATGACCTTCAATTCACCCCAACGGGATTCTCATAATATCCGTTCGGCAGTCCATTATAATATAACAAGCACCATTGAAGAAGGGATTCATCTGAGCTTTACAGTTCAAGAAAAACTTTATTTAAGATGAATTCTCCAAGAAAAATTGGATGATATAATCGTAGTTCTGACTAACCAACGTGATCACTGCCATACCTGCTCGTGTCAACCAAAAATCAAGTATGGTGGATTTTTCATGGATGACAAATCCCATGTAAATGGAAATTTTGATGTCCATTACTGCATGACAAAAAATTGTTTAGTTGGCTCCATGGTTACACGAGCTAAAACTTTTAACTAAATTCGGTTTAAAAAATCTCCCTTTCTTCAGAATACTCCTTTTGCATTTCTTAATTTTCAGGTTATTGATTTTCGAGTCCTTAATTTTTCTTAATTTTCAATTTCTTAAATTAATGGACAATCCTGATTCGGATCCTTTCAAAATTAGGTGTTTGTTGTTTTAAAAAACTTTAATTTCTTTGGTTCAAATTGTAATCCGGCATCAACATCTGTTTTTTTTTTAAAAAATTCTCCTTGTTTTCAAGATTTTCCTAAAAATATTTTGGAAAACAAAAGAGTCGGATCCACGCTTGGTAATGATGATCAGAATGTGCCCTAAGATTGACTGGCTCCAAAGAGAACGTCGCTGGAAGAAAGGTTTCATGGATCGGAATACAAACTATTCCAGTCCCCCCCTAAAACTCGCAAATTTCCCTAAAAAATCCCTTAAATCTCCTAAACCAACCAATCTATAGGTCAATTCCCTTGAAAACACCCAGGGCACGAGGTAGTAATCTACTCAACCGGAATTCTCTGCCTTCTCATTTAGGGCCACTTTTCAATCTATGTTTTAAACACCAGGGGTTCTGTCTTCCTTGGAATCTGACACCCCCACCTTAGCCAACAAAATGGAGGTAGCGATCGCCCTGACCTATGGGCTAAGCTCACCTCCAGGTCCCAGAGACCACAGGCGCCACAGGCCGGCTGTTGTCAGATACTCAAATGATGTCTCTCTTTAAAAGTATTTTGTCCATCTTTGTATTTCTCTTGCTCTGTATCTCAAGTGTCCTTTTTTGCCACTCATCTCGTATCGCACTTGTGCAACATGAGCGACCAAGAGAGGCAACTGTAGACACCCGATCCTCGGCTGAGGGAGTCTCAAGGAACCGAAGACCTAGCACCATAGATTCCCTAAGCCATCTCACAAAATTAGAGCTTAGTTTCACCAAATACCTCAGAAATCAACCTATACACAATTTCGACACCTAGAACCATGGAAACTGGCACCCTGAAGCTCTAGCTTCATGGACCCTTCAAAAATCAGTCATTCGGGCCCAAATTTGACTCCAAATGAAAGTAGAGGTCGTAAGCTTTTCAACTGCTCAAGAATTGCTCTAATACAATGTACGGTTTGAGAGTTATGGCCCTTGGGAATTCATTCAGAAAAATGATCATTTAGTCCCCAGCGAGGCCACATGTAATGCTAGTGAGGGTGATGCCAACGCCACAGAAATTGGGGGCTCCAATGTCAGCGTGACCACCAGAAATCCCCAGGAGCACAGAGTTGGGGCCTCCAACGTTCAAGATGGAGGTGGCAACGCCGTCAGCAACAGTGTCTGAAATGTTTATCTGAACCACCGGCTTGATGACCTGTCGGGAAACGAGGCCCGAAGCGTCACGAGAGCGCAACGTTGGTGGTGCCAATGCCACCCCTAGTCGAACTCCTACATATTGAATAGTAATTCTGCAGCACAAATAATTGAGTTTGAATGATTAAAACCCAATGTTAATGATGCCAACGCCAGCATTGCAGGGAGCAACATTACAGAAAGTCTTCTCCATACACCTCAAGAACAATATTTTCATTAAATTGGAAGGACAATTATTGAAAATGAAATCATTACGTTGAGCGTTGGTAATGCCCATGCCAGCACTGGAGCTGGCAACGCTAGAGGCAGAAAAGAACGACAGCTCTGTTAGTGCCAACGCCCAAGTTGGAGGCAGCAATGCCTAAGGGGGCATGGCGTTGACAGTGGTAGTGAAATTGTCAATCAATGAATTCAAACAACACATGACCACCGGAACAGTGTTGGCATTAATGAAAAAAGACGTTTTGAATACATCTAAGTGATTCACCAACAGTAATGGCACGGTAGACGTGAGTTTGAAATGGTTATTGGGGCCATAGTGGAAGCGTTGCTGGTGCCAACGCTAGCGTTGCCACCAGTGGTTGCTGGGAATCAATAGCCCAAATTGACTCGAAACTTTGTGACAATGTTTAAAGACTATTTTTTTATTAATAGGGGTCCTGATCTCTGAATTTGAGGAAACCTTAGAGACTTTGAACCTCAGGCGAAACTCTGCCGCACTCGAGACTCAAATCCTTAAGCCCCGAGACCTAAGTCTGAGCCCTAATCCTAGCATCCTAAAACCTAAATTTCGATTCTACCATACACCAATCCATCTGATACAAATATCGTCTACCTGACGGGTCCAAAGGATTGGAAAAACTCGATGCACTAAGCACGATTCTGAACCGGTCACCGACTCCGGGTGCTGGGCCTGAGGGCGGGGCTTAAGGTTAGTTTTTGTTCCTTTTCCTGTTTATTTTCAGTCTATTTCAAACGTCTTTTCTCCAGATCTCCCCCTTCTTATCGAAAAACGTTTTTCAAGTATTCTAGCGGATTCTTAGTTTCTTTGCCCCTCAAGCCAGTTTTACCGGTAATTTGTACAAGAGGACTCCGACGATCGAATCCTCACCTGGGTTACAATTTGACGGGACCCCTATCATCTACCCTTTCTATTGACACGTTTGCACACGAAAATGAGGCGGAGATTGTATTTCCTCCATCGAAATTTTCACGTAAAAACAAAAAGTAACCCCTCCTCTAAAAGATTAAGGTATTTGGGTCACCAGACAACACCAAACTATCAATCTGACCATAGGGATTGATTCGGTCAAAACCTCTGTCTAAGGCAGTAAGAATAGGCCTCATAATGGGTGGAAGTCTAATTTCCTTGGGTCATCATCCAAAAATTTTCAGGGCTTTCCAACAGTATTTGACTTATTATGGAGGGCCCCAAAGCTAGCTTCATTGACACTTGGAAATTGGCTGCATATATGGTCAGAATTCCATATAAGAATAGTTCTTAGTTGTAATGACCCTTAGGCCTTGTTCTTTTGATTTCTCTCAAACCGCACGGTGAAATAAGCTGAAACTTGGAAGGAATGTTCCTCACTTACTTTTGGGCTAACCCAATCGAGCCCTCTTGCACACATGCGGATGTGCGCAGTGGAACCAAGATTTATGGGACACAAAATACACAAAAACAATGTGCGTGTGTGTGGATGAGTGGAAAACATATAACAAATTAAATAAAATAAAAATAACAACTTACTGGAATTGAGATTTATGTGGTTCACCTTTTCAGACTACGTCCACAGGAGACAGACAAATCCACTATTAAATAATGGTGGTCACATATTCCATCCTTATCTCTTAGAGAGAGAGAAATCAAAAGGCTATATAAAATGGCCTCATGTGGGGGGCTTTGTTGCTCTCTTGGTGGGTTTAAGCAAAGTCTCTTCTTATTGGTGGGAACCTCTCTATTGTGGAGGGACGAAAATACAATGATCCTTCTTTTGCAAAGAAGAAGAAGAAGAGAGAAAACCTCAAAGAAGGAAAACCTAGAGAGAGAAAACCCTCTAGAATAAATTAGAGAGCCAAAGAAAGCTTGTTTCTCGGAAGAACTTTGTAACCATTATTTTAATAGTGGATCTATCTCTTTCTCCCATGGATGTAGCCTTAAAAGGTGAACTACGTAAATCTCGGTACTAGTAAGTTATTTTTATTTTATTTGCTTTATTGCATGTTTTTTCAAGTGGATGGAGTTAAAAGGGCAAGGGGTAGGTCTAACAGGATGTGGATGGAAGTAGCTCAGAAAGATATTGGGACTTATGGCCTCATTGAGGGTATGGTCTTTAATAGAGCAGAATGTCGGACCAGGATTCATGTAGCCGACCCTAATTAATTGGGAAAAGGCTATGATGATGATGATGATTGTATGTTTTCCCACTCGTACACACATGCACATTATTTTGGTGTATTCTGTGTCCCATAAATTTGGGTTCTGCTGCGCACATCCGCATTCATGTGAGAGGGCTCGATTTGGTGAGCCCAATAAGTGGTATCAGATCACTTTTCCTTTGACTCTGATACGTCGCTTGGTATACCTATCACTGTTTGCTGGTTTGGCGAGCCTAGCTGTCGTAGGACAAGCAAGGAAGAAAAACCTCATATTTGGTTGATTTTATTTGACTGACGAACAGAGTGTTTTGGGGCATTTCACCAGTCAGAGACTGTCGGTGAGTGGCCATTGTGTAAAGGTCTTGACTGACGGATCGTCGGTCACCACCTTGATAATCAATGAATCACTTTGACCACCAGGGACTCACATTGATTGATGGTGGCATCCTGAAAGCTGGTGAGTGCTTGACTGCCGACGGATACTTGACGGTTGATGAATTGACAGACAATGGACCCTTGATAGTCGACGAATCCTTGACTGTCGATGAATCCTTGATCGACGGTGGGAGCTTGACAGTCGGTGAATCTCCTTGACCGTCGGTGAATAGAAGAGAGGAGTGTGGAAGACAGTGTGTAGATTAAAAATGGATTTCAGTACCGGGAGTAGGATGATATCGCTCAACAAGATTAATTGGATCATTTGGAAGCCAAAGATGGAAGATCTACTATGCTACAGGGACTTGTACACACCCATTGAAGGGGTAGAACACAAGCCCGAAGGTATGACAGACGATGAGTGGAAGAAGCTGGACCAAAAGGCTCTCGGAACTATCCGACAATGGTTGTAAGAAAAGGTGTTCCACCATATGACAACGGAGACATCCGTCAAGTCATTGTGGGATAAACTACATGACTTGTACGATAGAAAGATCGCAGGAAATAAGGCATACTTGATCCAAAAACTGTAGAACATGAAGTTCAAGGACGGGGGGTCTATTGCAGAGCATTTGAATGAGGTGCAAAACATTGTTAACCAACTCGCAACGATGAAATTGTTCTTGAAAGATGAGCTACTTGCTTTGTTTTTGCTTGATTCACTATCGAACAGTTGGGACACCCTAGTAGTCTCCGTGTGTAACTCAGCACCTGATGGGAGTGACCATGAGTCAGGTCACTACTAGCCTGTTGAATGAGGAGACAAGAAGAAGTCCTCTGACACATTAAACTCGCAAGCTCTAGTCACAAATCAAGGGAGGTCCAAAAATAGGGACGAAAACTGATCTAATTGATCTAAGGATAAAGCTAAATTGAAGTCGAGAAAGGGGGTCACATGTTTTCATAGTGGTAAGATTGGGCACATCAAAAAGAGAGCCGTAAGCTCAAGAAAGAGCAAAATGAGGACAATGCTAAGGATGACGGCAGGTGAACCACTGCAATGGCCACATATGGTGTGGTCGGAAATTGTGATGACGGGTGCATCCATAATGCATCGAGATCATGCAACTCTGATTGGGTTGTAGATACCGGAGCATCATTTCACGTTACCGCATTGACGCTATTTTCTTCTTACAGAACAGGAGACTTTGGCTCTGTAAAGATGGGGAACAATGATTCTTAAAAGATTGTGGGTAAAGGAGATGTACACATCAAGATTGATATTGGGATGAAGCTGGTGTTAAAAGATGTTAGACATGCACCAGATATCCGTCTAAGCCTCCTCTCAGGAGGGTGTTTAGATGATGAAGGATACCACTCAGTGTTTGGTTAGGGACATTGAAAGCTGACAAATGGATCTCTTGTTATAGCAAAGGGCGAGAAGTGTTGTTCACTTTATAGAATACAGGTGCAGGTCTATATGGCGCAGTTAATGCCGGTCATAGAAGAACCCTCACTAGACTTGTGGCACAAGCGACTAGGCCACATGAGTGAAAAAGGAATACAAATCTTAGCAAAGAAACAAATTCTTCCCAGTGTCAAGAGTGCATCTTTAACCCCATGTGACCACTGTTTGCTAGACAAACAATATGAAGTCTCTTTCTTTAGTAAGATCACTAAAGATACGAAAATACTAGATCTGGTGTATTCAAATGTGTGTGGTCCCATGGATGTCAAGTCGCTTAGTGGGGCATCATGCTTTGTTGCCTTTATCGATGATGTTTCAAGAAAGGTGTGGGTGTACTTAATGAAATTGGAAGATCACGTGTTTGAGATCTTTCAGAATTTTCATGCTAAGTTGGAAAGGGAGACATGCAAGCTACTAAAGTGTCTTAGATTAGACAATGGGGGGGAGCACACCTTGAATGCTTTCAAAAGCTACAGTGCCAAGTGTGGCATAAGGCACAAAAAAGACAATGCCCTATACCCCTAGCATAATGGTGTACTAGTGACAATGAATTGCACAATTATGGAAAGAGTTAGGAGCATGCTATCTGCCGCGAAGTTACCAAAGCCATATTGGGGTGATGGTGAAGCGATTCTCAAAGCATGCTACCTAATAAATAGATCCCCGTCATTTCCTCTTGATGATGAATTCCCATATAGATTTTGGATTGGAAAAGATATCTTTTATTCACACTTGAGGGTGTTTGGATGCAAGGCATTGGCGTACATGCCCAAGGAACAAAGATCCAAGTTGAATGAGAAAGCACTCCTAAGCATCTTCTTAGGCTACTCAGATGAAGAATTCAGCTAAAGGGTATGGGATCCTAAGAACAAGAAGATGATCAAGAATAGAGATGTGGTCTTTCAAGAAGACCTTACCATTGAAGACGTGAAGAAGCCAGAAAAGCCACGAATCTTCAATGATTAAGAACCGGTCACAGTTCCTCCTACCGTGGTGCATGAAGACGGAGGAGAAGTGCAACAAGAGGATGGGTCACAAGAGTTTGACATGCCAGCTCCGGGTGATGTGGAACAGGGGGAGCAGCCTGTTCAAGAAGTGTTTGATACAGTTGAACTGAGAAGGTCCTCTAGGGGACCTAACCCTCTACCATATACCCTGCATCTGCGTATACCTATACACTGAAGGGGGTTAACCAGAAAGCTATCAGGAAGCTCAAGTCGATGAACATAAAGAGGAGTGGGTTAAAGCTATGCAAATGGAGATGGAATCTTTGCATAAGAACCACACCTATGACTTGGTATAGTTGCCTAAAGGTAAGAAGCCACTGAAGAACAAGTGGGTCTTTAGGATAAAGACTGAAGAGAAAGCTCACAACCAAGGTACAAGGCTAGGTTGGTTGTGAAAGGTTTGAAGCAGAAAAAGGATATTGACTTTGATGAAATCTTTTCTCCCGTGGTGAAAATGTCATCATTTCATGTGGTATTAGGCCTGACTGCAATCTTGAATCTAGAGATAAAGTAGCTAGATGTCAAGACTGCCTTTCTCCATGGTGATTTGGAGGAAGAGATATATGGAGTAGGTAGAAGTATTCAAGATAAAAGGAAAGGTGCAAATGGTTTGCAAGCTGAAAAGGAGCCTATACAGGTGAAACAGGCCCCAAGGCATGTTTTTCATGGGTACAAGAGGATAGCCTCAGACCATTGTGTGTTCTTCATGTCGGTCTGGAAAGAAGAGTTGTGCAATGCCTTGGTCATGAACGATTTAGGGCCTACTCAACAGATATTGGGCATGAAGATCTCTCGTGACAGGAAGGCTGGGAAGCTATGGTTGTCACAAGAAAAGTACATTGAGAAAGTGCTCGAAAGGTTTAGTATGAATAAGGCAAAACTGTTGGTTCCCCACTTGGAAGGCATTTCAAGTTAAGTGTCAAGCAGAGCCATTCAAATGAGAATGGGAAGGAAGAAATGCAGAAAGTTCCCTACGCATTGGTTGTAGGAAGTTTAATATATGCCATGGTGTGCATGAGGCAAAATATTCTCACATAGGTGTAGTGAGCAGATTTATGCTAATCCTGGCAAGGAACATTGGGCAGCAGTCAAATGGATATTCAATCTGGGAATAACTGTTTACTATTGCAGGGGGAGCTGTTTCATGGCAGTCCAAACTGCAGAAGTGTGTGGCTCTATTGATCACCGAGGCAGAGTACATTGCAGCCACAGAAGCCTGCAAGGAGATGATATGGATGAAAAGATTCTTCCAAGAGCTGGGCTTGAAATAGGACACATATATCATCCATTGTGACAGTCAAAGCGTTATTCACTTGAGAAAGAATGCGAGCTTCCATTCTTGGACAAAGCACATTGATGTGCGTTATCATTGGATTCAGGATGTTCTAGAGAGGAAGTTACTGCAACTAGAGAAGATCCATACCCACAAGAATCTGCCAGATATGATGACCAAGACCTCAGCCAGTGATAAGAAAGAGTATGAAGACGCATGATTGGCAGGGGTGCCATTTGAGCACCTGGTTAATCTGCAACAGAGAACTTACCCCATGGGACAGAAGGGGGAGATTGTTGGGAGAGTCCATCTTATGTGATAGGACCTCCATGAAAATTTTTATTTGTAGAAGGGCACTTAGTTATATACAAGTGTTGACTTGTTGTTCAAGTCATAGGAAGTAGTTATCAAAATATAACTTAACGTGAGTTATAGGCTTCTCAAAAAGGAGATCCTCATGTGGGCCCCACATGAGATGAGATAAGATTAAATAAAGGTGGTCAAAGATTCCATCCTTATCTCTCTTAAAGAAAGAACAAATCAAAAAACTATATGAAAAGGCCTCACGTGGGGGGCTTTGTTACTCTTTTTGTGGGGTTTAAGCAAAGTCTCTTCTTATTGGTTGGATCCTCTCCATTGTAGAGAGAAGAAAATACAATGATCATTCATTTGCAGAGAAGTAGAACAGTGAGAGAGAAGCTTGTTAGAGAGAGAAAGGGAGAACCTTTTATATAGCCTTTTGATTTGTTTACTCTCTCTAAGAGAGATAAGAATAGAATCTTTGACCATCTTTATTTATGCGGGGCCTACATGAAGATTTCATTTTTTAAGTAGCCTACAACTCTTCATGTGAAGTTCTCTTTTGATAACTGCCTCTTATTGACTTGAACGACAAGTCAACCCTTGTATATAAGTATGTGTCCCTCTACAAATAGAAATTTCCATGGAGGTCTTCCCACATGGGACAAACGCTTCCAACACTTACTCCCCTACATACCTATATACGTATCAAAGGGGTTTAATTCACAAGATTGGAAGCAGAACCAAATATCACAAAGGGGTTTTGGCCTGTAGCCAGCTGCAATAGCCCCATGCCTTCCCTTTTCAATTTGTCCCAATGATTCAAAAAGCAGACTGCCCAGTGCCTAGGTCCGAAAGGCTTGGGCGCATCGCCCAGGCCTAGGCGGCCAATCTGGGCGGTTGATCCATGGGCGGCCGCCTAGGCAGTACGGAACTCGCCTAGGCCTCATCTAGGCGGGCACCCAGGGCCTGTGTCCCTCCCAAGGGCGGAAATTGATTTCGTTAGGGGCAATTTTGGCCTTTTTTTTTGTTTTAAGGGCAAAAAATTAGATTCATTTGAACCCTAAAACTTGTTGGAGCCAATTTTAGAGAGAGAAAGCCCGCAGAAATCTAGTTTTTGGTGAATTTTTTAGGATCGATAACAAAAATTGATCAAAACATCCCCATTGATATTAGATTTACTTTTTGATGTTTTGCAATGTTGTTAGGGGGTTTTTTAGAAGATTTTGAGTATTTAAAAGTATCTTTGAGGTGGAAGTTTGAAGATTGAGCAATCAAACTCAAAGTAAGTGATTTTTTTATATTGCTTTAGTAATTTGTATTATTTTTGAGATGTCTTTTTCGGGATCTAATAAGAGTGGTGATCCTGATTGGAAATATGGCTATAACCCAGATCCTAATGATTAAAATTGCATAAGATGCAAGTTTTGTGAAAAGGATACAAAAGGGGGCATAAACTCGTTCAAGAAACATCTTGCCAGCATCAGGGTCGATGTTGCCCTATGTAAAAAGACTCCTGATGTTGTTAAAGAGAAAATAAATAATTTTTTGAACATGGTGAAAATGAAAAAAGATGAGAGATTTGAGATTAGGTCTGGGGTTTGGGTCAATTTTGATGATGATGATAGTGATGAGGAAATGGAGGGATGTCAAAAGGTTGAGCAATCCATTATTAAGGAAAGGGGAAGGGAGTTGTAATTGCTTTTGGTTTTGGGACTAAGAAGCCTCGGGTTAGAGGCCCTATGGATAGTTTTTTACCTCGGTCTGACCATGAGGTTGCAGGAGAGAAAACCAAAAAGCAAACCACCATTGAAAATAGAATCAAGAAGGAAGAGAGAGATAGAGCTACGTATTATCTTGCTACATGGTTTTATGAGGCGGGCATTCCTTTCAATACCGCTCGCTTAAGCAGCTTCTATGCTGCGATAGAGGCAGTTGGCGAATTTGGCCTTGGGATAAAATCGCCAACCCCATATGAGCTTTCAGAGCTTTTTTTTAAAAGAGGCAGTGAGTGCCACAAAGGAAGCTGTAGAACTTAAGAAGGATGTATGGGCTCAGTATGGGGTTTCTATTATGATTGATGCTTGGAGTGATAGGAAGAGAAGAAGTCAGATGAATTTGCTTGTGAATTGTCCTGTAGAGACTGTCTTTTTGAGGTCTATTGATGCCTCTGATCATATCCATGATGGCCATTATAAATTTCAAGTGATAGAGAAGGGCATCAAGGAGGTTGGGGAGCATCTTGTTGTACAGGTTGTCACAGACAATGCTGCTCCTAATGTTGCTGCATCTAATTTGTTGCGGATAGCTTATCCTATAATCTTTTGGACACCATGTGCAGCACATTGTATAGACCTTATGCTTGAGGCTCTTGGCTGTTTAACCGAGATATCAGGTACAGTGAAGAAGGCCAAGTTAGTTACAAATTTCATTTATAGCCACCATCTCACGCTCAGCATGATGCGTACCTTTACAAAGAAGAAAGAGATTGTGAGGCCTGGGGTCACGAGATTTGCGACTTGGTACTTATGCCTAGATAGCATACATTCGAGGAAAGTGTAGTTGAGGCAAATGTTTAACTCAGATGCGTGGAGAGCATGCTAGTGGTCTAAGGATCAGGTTGGAAAGAAGGTGAGAGATATTATACTTTCTAAAGCTTTTTGGAGAGGGGTGAAGGGTGCTCGTAAGGTATTTTTTCCTCTTGTCAAAGTCCTTCACATGGTTGATAGTGACAAACCTTCTATGGGCTACATATATGATGCTATGGAGAAATGCAAAAGAGAGATAGCCCAAAATTTCAATGATGAAGAAACCCGCTACAAGCCTGTTTGGGAGATTATTGATGAGAAGTGGGATAGGCAATACATCGGCCATTGCATGCAGCTGGTTATTATTTGAACCCAACTTTTTTCTATATTGACAAGGATATATTGACAAGGATATACAAACAAATGACACAATTATGAATGTTTTTAATGAGCGTGTAGAGGTGGTAGTCCTTGATCCTGATATGCAGGATATTATATGCGCTGATGAGCTGATAAATAACAAGTGCTCATTAAAGTCTTTTGGAAGTTCAATAATATGAGGCAAAGGGCCAAAATTGATCCAGGTATTAATAATATTCTTAAGTTCATCAAGTTTAAGTAATCAAGTTATTCTTTTTTTTATTTATGATTTTATTCTATATCTTTGCAGCCCATTGGTGGAGCCAAGATGGGTTTAGTTCTCCAAATTTACAAAAGTTGGCCATTCGGATCTTAAACCTAACCACTTCTTCGTTGTGAGCGCAATTGGAGCACTTTTGAAGGGATAAGGCCGTGAGGGTAATTTGTATAATTTTATAAATAATACATGAACCATAGATATTAGATTTTAATTAGTTTCATTTGTTTTTGTTAGATTCATACAAAGAAAAGGAACATGCTTGAATCAAAGAGGCTCAATGACCTAGTCTATGTCAAGTACAATCGATTATTGAAGGACATGTTTGTTAATAGAAATAAGAGAGATCCCATCAGATCAAAAAATATGGAACATGCTATGGAGTGGTTAGTTGATGATGATGAGGTTGAGGGGCATCAAGGATTGACATGGGACATGGTCATGGATGCTTCAGAGACATCAGCTGACCCTCCTAGGGCCACTAGATCTTCTGCACAGAGAACAAGGATGGAGGAAGAGGAGGAAGAAGAGGCTGATTCAGAAGAGACGGAGGACGGGGATGACCAATAAGTCGAGGGTGACTCCGTCGACTCCGATGAATATGATGCCAATGCAGCTGACCCTAGATTTTCTGATGATGAATGAATGATGAATGTTGATTGTTGAATAATTAATAAACTTTGAAGTTTGAACTTTGATTGAAGTATTGTGTATTGAAGTATTGAAGATTCTTTTGAGTCTTCAAGTATTACTTTCATAGTTTCATAATTCAATTTTGTTTTCTTCCTCATGGTGGTGTACTGTAGTACTGGTGTGATACTATTTGATAACGTGGTTTGATAATTTGGTTGGTTGTAAATCTTAAGTTTTAATTGGATATGGAGTATGAACCGACTTATGGATTATGGTTATGTTTATGGAGTGTGTGCTAAATGCTAATATGTAGTATAATTTGAATTATGTATTGCAATACATATAACTGATATTGACATAACTACATTGCAGAATCCTTATTTGGATTCAATTGGGCCGCCCAGGTTCTGGGCGCCCGCCTAGGCGCTGGGCGGCCTGGACCCCCCAGGCCACCTAAGACCCACATAACGCTTTTTGAAACACTGATTTGTCCCAAACCATGAGGTGTTTTTAGCTGAAAATTGACAAAAGTAGCCTTCATTCAATCCCTCAGAAGCGCCCTTGGTAGCATTGGCCCCAATATTTGAGAGCAAAATGAAGTCCATTGGCAGGGAAAAATGGGGTTGCTGCAGGGCAAGTTTTGATCCATAAATCCATAAATATGAGTCATTGGATGAAATTTGTACCAAGTGATTTCTAACTCAAGTTCCCATTGATCCATGGAGCAAATTTGGCACAATAACCATAGAGATTGGGTGAAAATGAGGAAATTTGATGGTCTAAGCTGAGACATACGTTCCAAGGTAAAATAAGTGATATTTTGGCCTTAAACCTATAAGCTAATTTGCCATTTAACTGCTAAAATGGGCCGAAGCCCTAATATTACCCATTGCCTGTAAATGTCCCATCCCTTCGCCATTCGAGGGGTTACCCATGTGATTGAAAGTTTAGGAAGTGAGAGTTGGCAACTTGAGTGAGGGTTTTACCTTGAGTTTCTAATCTAGAGAGAGAGTTGTCCTGACCCAACATATCCTTGAGTAGAATGTGAACTTGGTCAAAATTTTTTTTGAGGAGGAAATCTCGAGTCCAAAAAGGGCTTAGGATTTCATATAAGAAAAGTGAATTTGAGCTTCCTCAAATCTTCAAGACAATTGGAGGCCAAGGAATGGAGCAAAGTCCCTTGCCTCAATTGTGCAAGGTAAACAAGAATCATAAGCCTTGTTGGTATGTTTATGTGTTTATTTGTCTTGTCTCAATTACTTATCAATATTTGTGGTCAATCGTAGGTGTCTCCTTTTGAAAACACAAGCAAATGTAGATCAACAGGGTGGTAAAAAAAAAACATTATGTCCTGAATCCATCATAATAATAAAATTTACCTTGGTTCCTTTGATTTTGTGTGTTTGCTAAGTCTTATTTAAGTTTGGAGTTCAAGCTATTCACAATTCCATTGTAAAGCACATATACACCCAAACACCAAAGACTGCATTACTCTCTCTCCCCAACCACCCCCTCAAAACCCCTCCTATCTTCAAATTTATGACAATACCTGTGTTTTAAAAACTTTTACATTATTATCATCATCGTCTGAACCTTATACCAACTATTTGGGGTCGGTTGCATGAATTGTATTTTTGCTATTCAATTCTATCAAGGGCCATACCCTCAGCCAGACTATAAGTTGTCATATCCACAATAGTTTTAAAAGTTTTCACATGTGCTCTTTTTTCCCCTGATTGCTTTGGTTTATGCTAATGTCACAACATGCGATAGCTTTAACGTGTCATCGCTAGCTGTGGTGAAGCTTTCGAGGCATTCTGATTTTGCTTGTAAAATTTGCAAGAGTATCAAATTTCCTAAATTTATTGTCTGAAGTGAGAATAAAATTTTGTCATCTCCACAATACAGTGTACACTGATAACAGTTCTATTGTCTCCAACATATGCTGAACATGGTGAGAATAGTATTGTATTATCTCCACAATACTTCCTCCAAGAGGGATGGTGGAGATGACCATTCGTCCACTTGACAACAAGGAACAGATGATTCCCACCTTCTGCTCATAATTACAGAACTGTAGATGACATAATACCATGCATATAGTCTATACTTTCTGCTTACTTAAAAGTAATGCCCTCCTTGAAGCGGAGGAAAAACACCCAATGCAAAACAAACTTTCCGAAACAATATATACTTATATAACAAATTAATAGATTGGTAAAACAAGCACTTATCTTGGGAAGATATGATGCATCTTCGCCATAATAAGCTCACCACCAAAACAAGCAAGATATAATAAGAGATTTATTTTCTTAAGTAGTCATACGGTAGTTAAAAATACAGATAAGAACCAAGTATGATTCAGTTGGCCGTTAAGGAAAAGAGGTGAAAAATGTAATAAGCCACTACTGAAAACCAGTATTGAAAAACTTAGTTGTTCGAAATTGGACATGCCCAAGTTATTCGGGCTCGGAAGGCTGCTTAGCCTGGAATGCCCGTAGTCACCCAGGACGGTATTGTTACTGAATTTTCCTGTGTTACTATAGCAACTTGGGCAAGTTGTTAAAAAATGACCGAGTTCCTGCAGATTCACTGAGTTTGTTACGACTCACCGAGTCCAACAAAAGTTGCCAATATGTACCTTTTCCTTTTTTGGACTCGATGAGTGCACTAGGGACTTGCCTAGCTGACTTTATCCGTGGACCAAATCTTGTTTGCATCAATACAAAAAATTGAGCTATAAAAAAAAGAAAATTTCCGAATTTTTAACAGATTCAAAAGCTCTTTTGGGATTTTGAGAATACCATGGCTTTTCATATTGCGTCGAGGTGGTTTGTTAAGATTCAAATTTTTAATATTTGGTGATAAGATCGTGCCTACAAAACAGTTACTTTTTCTTGACTGCACTTACCTTAGACGAATTCATACCTCAAGGCTACAAGAACCTACATTTAAATTAGGGCCTGTAATCAGTCTGCGCTAGGAATATCGACCGAGCATAATGTGAGAGATGGAACTTCTTTAACCAAGTTTGGGAGTGAAGATTCAACTGCACCATTCAGAACCTCATGCTGGGTATTTGGGCAGTGGAGTTGCACATGATCGGCGCACCTCTATACTTTCAACCACCTGATTGGACGGATAGGAGCACTATCCGACTGAGTGAGTGTAGAGTGAATGAGGCCCTCGCGAAGGTGAACACGGGGAATGCTGCGGTAAGAACACTATCTTCGAAGGGTTTTCGTAAATGCAATTGGATGTTATTGCTTTTCATCGTAATGAATTTACTTTCCCAGTTTTTACTAGGCTGAAGATTACAAGAATACTCTTAAGGCAAGGCTTATGAGGCGCAGCTCTTGGAGTTGAGAGAAGAAGTTCCATCATTAAGGGGCGAGAATCGAACCCCTAAGTTGGACAATGACAGCTTGACTTGCACATATGCATGCCACAAGTGGCATTAGAGATCATCAAGCCACCTGAGTGGATAGCGAGCATTGTAGAAGAATGTTAATTAATACATCTGCATGTGCTCCATAGGAGATTAAAAGCTGACATTCTCATCAGGTTAGGTGTTAGGTAAGTTATGTGAAAGTATGGAGGGCAAAAAATTTGCATTGAACTCTATTTTGATTATACAAACATTCATACTAGGATATCCTTGCATATTTGACAAAGTTTCGAGCACTGATTTTACTGCCAAGGAAAGACCAGCAGCTTAAATATTGTTTGTGATATATTTAGTACAAAAGGATCTCCCAATGCCGGAAGAAGCCCTCTTTGCATGCAAACACCTCAATGCATTTTGAGAAGCCTCTCTATTTTCAAAATGTGTACAAGCACCAATGAATCCATTGTACATTTAGGAATTCTCATACTCACACATCAGAGGAATTTTTGCAAATAAATCGGAATATGCCTAAATTGCTCGACTACACTTAGCAACATCACCATGAGAACATTTCATGGTGTAGCAATAATAAAGCCCGATGTAATCATGGTAGAAAAGAAAATGTGAGAGCTTCTGGGGAAAGGACTTCTTCCTCAGAGAGAGAGAGAGAGAGAGCTAAAATCTGTGAGTGAACTACATGGACTTAAATAGCCTCGTACCTCTGTTGACAAAGTCCAATAATGACTAAAGAATGATCCATTGATTCATTCACTTCTTGTCGTAGACAAGTGAAGCTTTATGGCTAGCTTTGACCAAATTTAATAAATATTTAAGTTGACACTGATTTGAATGTACCTTTGATCTATGGATAGTTTAATGTGAGTTTTCTTTTCATCTGTGCAGTCACATAACTTATCTTAATAGATTTCCTGCTGAGAATATCTTTTGGAGTACATTTAGATGTGCTTGTAGATGTTCTTTGACAACTCTCACTATTCACTTCAAGGTGGCTTGCTGATGTATGTTGCCTACTTGGTGGTCTAGATGTACACCAAAATCAAAAGTTACATACCAAGTCAAAAGTTATGTACACCAAGTCGAAAGTCGTATACCGAGTCATGTTAGATGTACACTAAAGTCAAAAGTTGTATACCAAGTCAAAAGTTGTTTATATCCCTATGATATTGGGATTACAACCATATAAACGTTCTATATATATCTCCTCTCAAAGTAATGAAAAATACACACATTTAACATGGTATTAGAGCACCATTGACGATCCCCATAATTTTATGCTCTTTCTCTCTCCTATGTTTTGTAGAGGCCAGGCTTGGCTTTAGTTTGTTGAATCTCAAGGAAAGCAAGGCTCACTTACTGCTCATTGGAGGATTCTTGCTACCCCCACCTGTAGCTATTGTTTTGCAAAAGGAAGAACTTCTTTTGCCTCACGTAGCAATCTCAATACTCTGTTGCTTCCTTAAATTATGTACACCTTGCTTTTTTTCCTTTTTTTTTTTTTTTTTTTTTTTTCATATTTTGTGTCTACTAAAGTTTGCCACCTCTCTTCGTCGGCACCATGAATAATGATGATCAAACAAAGTCCAACACCAATGACTTATCTCAAGGCATTGAGGTTGTTATTGATGCTTCTAGTCCGTTCTGTTTGCATCATTCGGATAATCCAGGAACTGCTTTAGTTTCCCAGCATTTGAATGATGACATTATCAAACATGGAATTGCACCATGAGCACTGCTCTTAGTGTCAAAAATAAATTTTTTTTTATTGATGGTTTTGTGGCAGTTCCATCTCTCACCTCTGCTACCTTTTTCAACCTGAAGTGATGCAACGACATGGTTAAGTCATGGCTTCTCAACTCGCTTTCCTGTAACATTTTGATAGTGTCATTTATGCCTCAACTACCCAAGAAATTCAGGCTGATTTGATTGAACGTTTGGCTCAAAGCAATGCTCCTCGGATATACCAACTTTGTCTGGATATTGCTCTGTGTTCAAGATTCCATATCTGTGGCAGCATATTTCTCAAAACTCAAAGCGTTCTTGGATGAACTCTCGTCTTATATGACTCTACCACCTTGTTCTTGTGGTTCTTCCAAAGCCTTGCAAGAGTACGAGCAACATGAGCAACTCGTCCAATTTCTTATGAGTCTTCAAGACTCCTACAACCATATCCAAGGGCAACGTCTTCTTATGAACCCCTCCCTTTTGTGAACAAAGCCTATGGACTCTTGCTTTAGGAAGAAAAACAATGCATTGTTGCGGCCCCTCCTAACCCTGTTGATTTGCTGCACTCGCTACAACCACTGAGGTCTCTAACCCCTCACGACAGCCTGCACGTCAAGGATATATACAACTTTTGACTTTGGTTTACATCTAAAATGACGTGGTGTACAACTTTTGACTTGATGTACATAACTTTTGATTTGGTATACAACTTTTGATTTTGGTGTATATCTAACACTCCCCCTCAAGTTGGAGTGTGAACATCAAAAACACCCAACCTGCAGATCAGAGCATAAATCCCTCACGACAGCCTGCACATCATTGTAGGTTTTAGTTTTAAATCTAGGCTATCTTTGTAGCTTTAAGGCATGAATTCACCTAGGGGAACTGCACTCAACACACACTTGGCTGTAACCATTTGTGGACATGATCTGGGGTTACCAGATATTCCAAAGTTCAATGTATAGTGAATATCCTCAATGCATTGACAAGTGTCTCTTTTATACAGTCCTAGAGGAACCTTGTTCAATGTGTGAACCTCCCATAAGAATGAAGCATGCTATAGGCAATACTTTTTAACACTCTAGTCTTTTTGTTTTTTTTTAATAGTAACATGCTTGGTTTTTTCGTCTATAATTCTATAGGGCATCCTGTAAACTAGCACCACAGTATATCATCTTCAGTGGTTGTGACTCAACTTTAGGATGATACACATGGTTGGTTACATTCTTCCAATATCTTTCTGTCTGGTTTCTATAATGATGTATTAGTTCTTTTGTTTTAGAACTCGGACTGGCTCCAGGAATTACGTCGAGCGAGAGAAATGAGAGGAGGAGAGGAAGATACATGCGATATGGATATTCTATATCCATCTATATTGCTATATTGAATTGGAGATGCATCAATGATAGAATCATTAATCATTTCTGATTGAATCAAATACTGCTTCGATAGAAATGCAAGAAGAGGGATAAAGATAAGAAAAAAGAAATAGGAGTAGACACTTTTCTTATATAGGATAGTATCTAATGGATGGGTCCAAGAGGAATGAAAGGGGTTAAATAGCTGGGGACCCGTGTAAGTCTTTCCTGAGCCAATTTAAAAAATTGAAAAGTACGAAGGATTAGAGTTAAAAGGGACAAATGAGCAAAATAGAGAAAATTAAGAAAAGAAACTTATGGTAGAAAGGATGAACAAAAATCTAATGGATCCAAATGATGATGCAAATCTTTCTAGATCTAGGGTGTTTTTGGAAGTACTCCATCCCTTTTGGGCGGATTGTACTGCCTGGAGAAAAGGCGGGCTTTTTTTTGTCCTCTTTGGGTGGATCTTTCTTCCTCTTCTTTTTTGTCTCTGGTGAATTGGCTAGCCTTATCTTGTTTTTTAGGTGGATTTGATGGCCTGGAGAAAGGTGTAAAGAGTTTTCTTTTCTTTTGGACAGATTGGACAGCCTGTAATTTTTTTTTCCTTTTGGGTGGATTGGATGGCCTCTAGAAAGGGTGGGAATAGTTTTATTTCCTTTGGTAGCAGATTTAATAGCCTGTTATCGTTTTTTTGGTTTGAGCGGTTGGATTTTCTTCCTTTCTGGATGAATTAGAAAGGGTGGGAAAAAGTTAACATCAGACTTGGCGAATCTCTCCCGAGAATGGGGACTCGGCTTTGTCCACAGATAAATTTATCTGAGTTCTGTATAGACTTGGGCCAATTTAGCAGGCCTCGGGGACTCGGATCCTGCTGGTCCAAGTGGACTTGGGTTTCAGTTTGGCTCTGGGGTTTGTTAAACACTAACTGATTCAAGTAATTATTTCCTGTTCTATTGAAATTTCTGAGTTTTCGCTGTTGATTTTATCATCTGGGATACAGATATCTACAGAGAACATGTAACATGCCTAAGACACATTATTGCAGCATAATTGGTTCAAATTTATTTAAAGAACTCCTTTATTTTAATATTTCTAGATGCATGTGTCTCTGAAATGTGTTTGATATACACCTAAAAGTGAGATATTTTTCAGCATAATCTGCATGCATAAGGCTTGGCATCTTTTCTTGATGACATATGATATGAATCTCCTCCATGCTCCATTTGCGTTGTCTTATCTGATTAGATGTCCAAATTCAGTTCTCTGATATTGTTGTTGGTTATTAAAATACATTGTGCTACCTTGTCGACATTATTTCATTAATATGGATTAGAGATCCAAATTGAAGACTGAATGAGTCTCTGTATTATTCTGGCTACCCAATATATCTTGGTTTCAAATACTTAACAATCAGATATTCAGAGAAACATTGATCACAATGCTGACTGCTTTGGTGAAACCAAAGTGAAGTCTATGGTATTACACTGGAGAGAGCATCAAGCCGTGGATAATGCAAATGATTTTGACATCATTATTGCAAGTGACTGGTACTTCCATCCCCTTTGGGAATCCCACCATATTTATTATGCATCTCCCAAATGGCTTTATTTTAAGGATAATTATAAAAAATATCCCCTATTTTTCAAAATATTTGAAATATACCCAAAATTTTAAAAATCTACATCCATACCTATTTTTTGACAGTTTATATCATTTTTACCGAAAATTCCCTTCATGGGTCTGTTAGGGCCATCAAGAGTCATTAGGTTCTGTTATAGTCCAAGGCCCTTCCACGCTATTCACCTTGAAGTGGTCCTAAAAGGACCATCATAGTTCTCGTAGGGCTGTGATGATCGTCACAATTGACAGTTCTAATAGAACCATGATGATCTCTTCAGCCCCCCAATTTCTCGATCCATTAATACTTTATCATTGTCTTTTACTTGAAGATGCATGAATGATCTCTCTCTAATGGATGCTGAGAGGAAATTTTTATTAAACATTTGATTTATGTTTCCTTTTTTTTAATTGATTTTGGGTTCTGTTGTGATCAGTGTGCGCAAAACCGGCTGATCTAATCGCTAGCCGACCGGTTAGATCGGAACTGGGCAGTGATTGGTTCCGGTTTTGGGCGGTTTGGTGATCAACCAATATTTTAAACTTTAAATAAAATACTACTTCATATTTATATCAAATACATTAGAATGGTTTATTGGTTAGCTTTGATGATTAAATTTTATATGAATCATGGTTCGGATCCCGCCGCCAGGGTTTTCTTTTAAGAATTCATTTCGTTGGTTCAAAAAAATTACTTGCCCATTGGAATCGAACTAGAATCCTCTCTTAAAGAAGTCCTTTACCCACTAACCAATACTTTTAAGAATTCATTTCGTTGGTGCCAATAAATTACTTGCCCATTGGAATCGAACTAGAATCCTCTCTTAAAGAAGTCCTTTATTCACTAACCACTATGCCATTTCTTACTAAGTTGATAAAAAAAGCGCCTATATTATATATAACTTAATTTTTTCTTCATTTTCTTTTAAAAAAAGAGTTGGTCATGTCGATTTTTTTAACACTATTTTAATATGCTTTACATTATGGTAAAGATTAAAACTTTTTTTGGTCATTGATACTCAATTTTATATTTTCTCATCTTTTTCAAAAAATTTTAAAAAACCTTAGGCACAAATAGATTCATTAAAATCCATTTTTTTCATTAATTTTCAGCTTCATTGGAGTACGTTTTGTTTTAATCACATTCTTGATATGCTTTTTATATTTAGTAGATTTATTTTGTATATTTTTTATTGCTTTCAACACTTTTTTTATCGTTCGAAACTTGCTTGGTTAGAGCGGTTGAATCAGCCGGTTTACCGGTTAGGCCGGTTAAATCGCTTCTGGGCCCATGTCCGGTTAACTGTTCCGGTTCGATATTGCAATCACTGGTTGTGATATAACAGGAGAAAGATCTCTGTTAAAAGATATATGTTTACTAATATTATGGGGTTTTCATGTGGAAGTTGATGATAAGTTTTGTTATTAATTTTTATTTTATTTATATTCTTTCGTTTCTAGTATATGTATGAACAAGAAAAGGTTTCCTTTTTTTTTTTTATTTTTTTATTTTATAGTTTTTTTTGGGTTTGGAAATGTTTTATTTGTGTCCAAGGGCCCAATTGGGGCTACGCGGGCTAAAGGGATCTCACAGTTCTAGTAGAACCGTGATGGCCCATCACAGTTCTATTGGGAACGTGATGATCATCACGGTCCTAGTAGAGCCATGATGGATAGGTCCGTTGAAGGGAAGTTTTGGTAAAATAATATAAATCATCAAAAAATGGATATGCATGTAGATTTTTGAAAGTTTTGGTATATTGCGAATTTCTTGAAAAATAGGACTTCTTTTAACAGTTGTCCTTATTTTAATGATTTGCTTGGTTTCATGAAAGGGAGGAATAAAGACATTGTGATTGATAACTCTCTTAGACTTCTGTAAATAACAATCAAATTGCATAGCTCTCCTGAGTCCTATCGCATTGTTTTTATCTTCTCCACAAGTATTTCAAGTCAGTTTGAAGATGCAGTTTTTCATTTTGTCAATAGTTTATGTGAGAGTCTAGTGGCTGGAACTACTCATATGGCTGTGGCCTTGTCATGAGAATGAAGTGTGTTACCAGTCCCAATATATCTTTTACTAAAATGATTATCATTTACTTCTTGAGTAGTACTTGTGTGTTTCTACATTACAATCCTAATGCATTAGAATCCAATACGCTAACACACTAGACATGTGTGTCAACATATAAGACATGCCTATGGACATGGGAAGTCGATGTCTATTTGGATTTGCGGATGTATTCTATGTTGACACTGAATGTGCATGTCCATTTTGTAAGACACTCAAACCGGATTGGATGTCTGCCCTAAGGGGTCCACGTGTCAATTTCAATATAATTTTTTATTGAAAAATCCCAAATATTTTTTCTATATAAATTGATATAGAAACACCTTTTGTGCATTATAGCCTTAAAGATCTTTTACTCTATAGCCTTAAGAGAATTGGTTTTCCCCTGCAACAATGGAAACATAGTGGAATTATTTTCTCTTTCTGCCAATGAAACTTATCATTCACTCATCTTCATCTTTATGTAATGAATTAACCTGATGCTTGAGGTGGGTCCCTCAGCTCCAAAATGAAGCAAGTAAAGACTTCTCTTTCCTTTTTAAGCATTTGCCATATTTCCCCATTCTCACTCTTTTGGGTCTCTTTCTTTGCAGCACTTTCTTCAAGGAGTTCCATGCAGATTTAGCATTCTTAGTTAAATCGTTGTTAAAACAGTCTGATACTTCTGAGGTGATTTTCTTTAGCCCCAAAAGAGGCAACTCTTTGAACATGTTCTTAGAGAGAGTCAGGGAGGTAGGCTTACATTTCACTGTTATTGAGAACTATGACAACAATGTTTGGGACATTCATCAGAGGCTTCTGAATTTGGGTGATTGCTCTTGGCCGAATTATGAGATGGATCACTGCTACCCATTATTAATTAAAATTACAGCTGGGACCTAAGCTTTTGCATTGGTTACTTTTTTGGGCCGAATCTTAGTGGATCTCCTCTGTTGAATTATTGTGGAGTTACATTGAACAGAACTTAAATGAAGCTTGTCTTGGATGGATGTGCTTCCATCTTGTCAACTTTAACGCACATTGTGTTGGTGGTTTACTGAATGGTAAAACTGTGTAAACTATTTTTACTCAATGGAATACACAGCTTTCTTGAAGTTCACAGGTTTATTGCAACTCATATCCAACGAAGAGGTTACGCATGACTTACGGAATTGCATGGTATTGGTCCATAACATGCTTGTGGGTAGCCTCTTGAATTGCTATTAGATGATTATCACTGCCGATTTATTTTTTGTTGCAGCACTAGCTTGAAAATCAACACAAACTTCTCCGAGCCAGATCTATATGGAACAAAATGGATTTCAGGATATCATTTCATATTCTGTAATTCAGTTTGTATCAAGGGAATGGTAAATATCCAAGTAGAATAGCTTTTCTGATGCAAATTAGATGGGCATGCCATATTTATGAGGCTCAATTCCTTTGTTTTTTCAGCACCAAATTAGTTACAGTTGTTGGTATGGCAGAATGCAAGAAGTGTGGCTCTTCCAACAATGGAACTATACATATGGCGGCCAACCTAGCCACACGAATGATTGTGTGTGTGAATGGGCGTTTATTTTGGAATGATGGCTTTTTCCCTTTTTCTCACCGTTTGAATGTCAAAAGTCGAAATTGTTATACCATGATACAATAATGGGTACTGGTGTTTACCCATGACCAAACAGAAGAAATGCAAAGTTCGATGAATTTAGCAAGCTGTCTGTCACGACCACTCACCTCATACGCAAGGGAAGTGCACAGATTATCCACGAGGTTTGTTGATTCCCACTGGTTTGACCTGGATGGGGGTGCAGGGTCCCGGTCCTGTTCATTCTTTTTGAACTGTGCTTGAAAGTCTCAAGCATTATCGAAGGGGGATATATTCTTAATTGCTGCTGGTTTTGGTATCATTCAGAAAAAGTAGCGCAGGCTTGGGTATCATTCAAAAGTATAGTTCTGGTCGGATTAAAATGCGTCATACTCAATACTGGACAATGCATAGGGACAGAGAACAATAAGTGGCAGCGTTAATTGGGGCACTTGAAAAAGGAAGGATTACGAATTGAAGTTACGCTATGCAGGTGCATTTAGGACGCGAAGAGGAATCTATGCTATGCAACACACACTTGTTTGTTTACTATTTTTGACACGACATACTGGAGACAACGCTCTAACCTAAGACAAATTTTTTCTAGCCTATCTAGTCGAATTGTCAATATAGAAGTTCTTAATTCAAGTGGATTCTCATTAGCTTCCTCTAAATGATACTTGGATATTTCTGGCATTGTTTGGCTTTTTCGAAACTTATATATATGTTATATAGATATGGGGCAAAATTATTTTTATTTTTAATTAATTTATAAGGGTGATATTTAAATTTTAATTTTTGGGTCTTTTAAGATTTGTTGAATTTCTAGGGTTGTTTTAAATTTTTAGGATTTTTAGAGTTGTTTAAAAAAGTACTTAAAAGAGTGTTTGTGAAATATTTTATATTATAAGGGGTAAAATTATTAGAGAAATGACACTATAAGACACTCCCACACCTATGTGAGTAGGACCATAAAGGATCACTATTAAATTCGGTATAGATTTTTAGAAAAGTTATAACATAGATATGGGACTTGATTTTTTCAGATATGTGTTTCAAATTTGATGGTGATTATTTGGGGTCCTACCTTTAAAAAACTTGAAACCCCTAAAAATAAATCTTAGAATTTAAATTTAAATATACATCATTAGAAATTAAATAAATACTATAATTTTTCGGTAGAAAAGTACTTAAGAGTGCTTGTGGAATATTTTGTTTTATAAAGGATAAAATTATCATTAGAAATGCTTTGATTAAGTTAAAAAAGGGAAAATTAGATATATATCTGTTATAGTTTTCATTTTTCCTAATGGTTTCCGTTATTAGCATCGTGTCCATTTTTTTCATGTCAAAACGGAAATTTTAAAAAAAGATTAAGTTATCCGGTTGTTGAACAATTGAATTTAAAGTATTTTTTGTTGTTCAACAATTGAAAATACAGCAATTTCGATTATTGAAGAACCGAAAATTTAAGGTTGTTGAAGAATCGAAAAATGTTTTCTCTCTCTTCTCGCATATTTTCTCTACCTCTTTGAAGTCATAGTTATCTGATAAAATCAAATGGGAACAACTAGTTTGAGCCATTAAATTTAGGATAAATCTTAGAGATTATGAGATTAGAAGATTAGGAGAAATCTTGTAGGGTATTATCTCTTTACCTCTTTGAAGTCATGGCTATCTTAGAAAATCAGGGGGAACACCTAGTTTGAGCCCCTAAATTTAGGAGAAATCTGATGGATTACGAACTTATAAAAAAAAAGTGGGTAAAAGGCAGAGAAAGAGAGAGGATACATAGACCCACAAGAGAGAGAATTTTGGTTGTTGAAGAAATGAAAAATTTAAATTTTTGGTTATTCAAAAACCGAAATTGGCCAGTTATTATTTTGAATTCGGTTGTTCAACAACCAAAAAAGGGTGAAGTTTTTTTTTAAAGTTTTTGTTTTGACATGAAAGAAAACAGACACGGTGGTAATAACATAAATTATTCGGTAGAATCGTAATAACGAAAACTATAACGGATATTTATTTAATTTTTCCTAAAAATTTTGAATCATTTTATTCATTGTATTGGTATTTAATATCTTTGCATAATTAAGTAATGGCTAAACATCTGTTGTTTTTCCATAAAATTAAAAAATACCCAAAATTATCCAAAACTTCATGCATACCCATTTTCTCACACTTTATATGTTTTCTTATCAAAATACCTATAATATTTACAGTTCTAATGCTCCCTACTTCACCCAGTGCTTTCTTGTTCTCTCTCACCTCAAAAGAAGCACCACGCTGGTGCTTCCTGGATGGATTGTGCATTGAGAAGCATCACAGCCATGTTGCATCACAAGACTAACACTACGTAATACTTAAAACACCACCACAGTGCTTCCTGGGAGAGAGAGAGAGAGAGAGAGAGAGAGAGAGAGAGAGGGTTAAGTCGGGAGTATCACGGTTCTAATAGAGGCGCATGGGGCCCTTGAGTGATCATTCATTTACAAAACAAGCGTAAAACACAATGACTTTAAAACCCTATCTTGGGTGTGAAAAGAAGAAACCATGAGTTTTTTTTTTTTTTGGGGTAAGTGAAACCCTCAGTTTCTTTCAAATAGATCATTGTCAATGGCTTGTTTTGTCGGTGAGTGTGCTATTTCCATCAATCTTTTGCATCACATATGCTCACAGACGTGTTCATCTTTTGTGGCACCTAGGAATTTGGATGAAGGCATTTGGGGAACTTGCCCAGCAGTCTTAAGGTGAAACCTGAAAATTTGTGCCATACATTAGAAGCGTATGTTGGTATTAGGTTTATTCTTATTGGATGAAGTTTCCATGAGGCCTAGGTTCTTTGAAAACCAAATAAAGCCTCACTTCAAATCTTCTTGGAAAGCACTTTCGGCCACAAAAATCTCTACGATGGGTCTAAAATTAATTTCTAACACTGACAATAAAATTTGAAACTAAAAAAATTCTTACATGTCTTGTGGATCTTTGAACACTTATTTTTAGGACGAAATTGACGGTTTTGTATTTTTAGTATTTGAAATCCTAAATTATTTTTACAATCATAGTGCTCAAGTCGAGATGATCGATGTAAACGTTTTCCAATACCTGAATTTGTTTTAAAATCATAATGCTCAAGTCGAGATGATCGATGTAAAAGTTTTCCAATAGTTGAATTACAATTTTTTATGGTGAAGAAGTGAAGCTTTACTTATTTTAATAGAGCTGCAGCCTTACCTATCAAACCATTTTCCTAATCTTAAGGCCCAGACTAGACTGCATGTAATGACCCATAACTGTACATTTAATTTTTTTACTTCATAGTTTTTTGTGTGGAGTTTGCGCCTTTGGTAAATTGTGTCCTTATGTTTCCTTCTGGACTTCATTATTTTTCGCTCTCCCAAGTTTGACTTTCGATTGATAACTGTCCCCTCTTGTTGCTGCAGAGCTTCTTGCATTGAAAAGGATTAGAATCGCAATCAAACTAGATTGAAGAAAATGGTTTCCAACTCTTTTTGACACGGTTAGCTGAGATTTCATTGAGGAAATGAAAAGAGGGGGTTTTCAACTCCAACTTTGAAACTTGTGCACCTAGAAGAGTCCCAAGAATATGTTATCTCTTTCAGTGGATACTCCTTAGTGATCAGAAACAGTTCTACATGGCAAATATACTTAAAAAGACAATGGTAGAGGACAACATCCACTTTAGGCACATGGGAGACTGTGACATGGCACATGCACTGGACACCCATCACCATCATACCCATCAATTAAGCCTAGAAAAATGGCAGTTAAATTTAGACCAGCCTTAATTGGACTTAACTAGATTGTACATATATATACTTCTCTTTAGTAACGAAAAAATTTATATAAAGTTGTAACCTTAAAATATAGAATTAAGTTGCACATCAAAAATCCATCATTAAAGGTTTTTTTTTAATGTTGAAAAACCCTCTAATAGATCATCTCAACATTGACATATATAATTATGAAAAGAAAAAAAGATTTTGAGTTGTAGAAATTGTGTATTTTGCAACATTATTTGAACCGTCTATTTTCAAGATTTTCAGGTGTTTATAGATCTACTTGATTTGAACTATTTTTGGAGTTTGAGATTTTATAATTAGCGATGAAAATAGATTCTCAAGCCATCCTAAGAATTTTTTACACCAAATCTATATTTATGATAAAATTTGGAGGTGCACCTTAATTTGATTGTTTAAGGTTGAAACCTTAACAAACCACACCCTTTTAGTAATGAATTTGAAGGCTATTTCTTGTTCTGTATACACCAGGGTACTGGTTTAGTTTCAAACAATGTTTGAGAAACTTGAATGAGGTTCTGACTCGCCAGACATCTAATTCCAACTCTACCGATCCGATTCAAGTGTTTCAAAAATTGTACCAGGCTATATTTAACAAAAAAATTTAAAAACCTTGAAAACCAAGAGAACCCCTGGAATCGCCGACCTCCAATCCAATCTAACTTAGGTGGACATGTGATTTTTAATTACTTGTTTCAGAGGAGTTTTAAATAGTTTGGTGTTGAAAACGGAAGGTTGTTCCTCTTAATGTCCATCAAAAGGGCAGTTTTGAGGAACTTGGTTGCATCCTGTTTGAAATCAAATGGGTAGTACTACTTGGATTTTCTTGAATTTTAGTTTCCAGAGGCCGTAAACAATTAAAGTAAGGTGCACCTTTAAATAGTGCCGAAATATGTTCTTTTAGTAACATAAATCTTTGTGATGGTTTGAAAAGTTATTTTCATCTCTAATTACAAAATTGAAAGATACAAAAATAGTGTAAATCAAACATATCTATGAACACTTGAAAATCTTAAAAATTGATACAAGATGCATTATTTCTAAAACTTGAAATTTATTTGTGCTCATGTCCATGCATCTTGAGGTCGAGATGACCGCGTTGAGGGTTTTTCACCATCGAAACATCATCTTCTACTAAATTTTTGAGGTGACCCTTAATTTAATTTTTTTAAGGCCTCACCCTTATATAAACCTTTTTGTTAGTAAAAAGAAAAAAATTGGGAAGGGAAAATGGCCTCCCCGTATCTTGTGGACGGTGGAGAGGTGCACAAGCACCCTTTTAATGGCCCAAATTAAGCATGGCACGTCCAACAACCTCACAAAAAGAGTTTCATACATTATTTTTTATATTATTGAAGATGATATTAATCTGAAATTTGGATTTATTTAATTTAAGATGATATTAATCTGAAATTTGGATTATAATGTAGTTTTATATGGAGAATTAAATTAAAATAATAAAGAAATATTTTGAATAAAAAGTTAAACAAAATACCCCTAAATCGTTTTAAGGGTTCAATATATTTTTATTGCTAGATGAAAATAAAAACATATGTTAAATTTTAGATAAATATTATTTTTAAATGAAAATAAAAATAAAATATAAATTTTTTTTGGGCCATTGGTCTATGCTAAATTCAATTTGAGCTATTGAAACTTTCAGGGTCCACATCATCTATATGCTTCCCATCCGTAAAAATCAATTATGTGATGATAAACCTTGGACATCAAAACTTAGTGTGTCAACGGAGCAATTATGAGATTTCAATGGAAACAAAGATGTGAAAAAGGGATTTGGGTTTTGGTGTGTCGGCATACCCCATTGAAAATGAAATCTCCTCCAAAAATTCACATTAGAAAGGTCCTTTAGATCAATATTGTAGACTCGCTATGCGTCGTATTCGATTCGGTGATAAAAATGAATCAATTCGGTGCTTCAGCTAATTCGGAAGATAACTTCATACTTTGGTTTTTTAATTTAATATAAATAAATTAGATATTTATATATATAATATATAAAAATAATGAAAAAATTAAAAATAAATTTTTTTAAAAAAATATTTTTTTTATATGGATATTTCTATGCTTCAGTCAAATCGGCTTGAAGCAGATCCGAATATGACCAAAGCAACCTGAAGTGACCCGAATATGCCCGAAGCAGTAAGACCAAGCTTCGCTCCAGTCTAGGTCTGTTTACGATGCAAATTGGAGAGATCTTCACAAGAAGATCCCTCAGATCCGTATCACAAACTGATTTTTTAAAAGAGTGATAGAGAGTGGGACAATCAAATTCTGATCCGAGTTCAGATCTACTCAAAAGTGAGCAGATCTGCTCTTAGATCAGTGGCATAGCCAGCATTGATCCGAAATATAAAATACAATATTAAAACTAATTTAATTCTAATAAAATAAACAAAAGTGAAAAGAAACACATGAAAGAGTAAAAATATATCTGATCGGGCCAGTTGGCCCGGGGCTCTCAAGGCTTCGAGGCCTCGTCCGTATCAGTACTGACTGAGTTTATATCGTGCGCCATCTTTGTTTTTCTTCACGTTTTGACCAGGCCTTGGCTTGGTTGAATGGATCTCTTAATCTAAGGGGCAGCACGTGGCTTAAAGCTAAGGTTTTCCTAGGTCTACATTTTTCTCAGGTCTCACCATCTCTAAGTTTTCTCTGGGCACACTGGCTAATAAAGTTTCAAAAGTCTAATATAAAATCATCCCAAAATGACCTCTTTACAAGATTAAAATCACTTGGAATAGGTAACAAACCATAACCAGAAGATTTCTTAGCCTGGACTACCGTTTTGGTGGTCCAAGGTTTGGGCGACATGGGTAGTATCGCCTAGACCAAAATGGTCCAGGTTCATTGAACCTGGCAAAAAATGATTCAGCATGCAGAACTTTCCAATATGGGGTAGTCTGATCTGGGCGACATTAGCAGTGTCGCCAGACCAAATATGCTAAAAATTGGCAGATTCTAGTTTGGGGTGATTTTGGGGTTGTCGGGATGCTACCTACCAAAAATCAGCCAATTTAGGTCAGTCTAGGCTGGGTGACATTGTTGATCGTCTAGACCAAAATTTTCCAAAATCGCTAAATTCCCCTTTTGGGGGGATCTATGGGCTCTTATGATGCTGCTTACCAAAATTTGGGTCAAAAAGAGATATTTTGTTATTGTTAATGATTGTTTTACTAAAACAGGGTATTCTGCAGGATTCTAGATCACATGGTAGGCAGTATAGACTATGGTGGTCTATGGTCTAGGTGTTTACTGGGATAATGTAGTCCTAAGGGTTCAAGAATATTACAGAATTTATCAGTTTTAAAAATAGGGTTTCTACAAGACCTAAAATACAAAGGATTTGGCCTCTTCGGCTGTAGCGGAGCAAATTTAACAACACTGCTTTATATATATAGAATTTCATTGATAGACCACCATAAATCTCTAAAAGACAAAAATTACACTTTGAACTTAAAAAGCAAATTTTATTTTTAAGACTGTTATTTTAATTCAGGATTGTATACTACGAGACCATTTATCTTTGTTATAAGGAGGTCACAATTGCTATTAGTCATTAGTTGTCAAATTGGATAGCTTGGAGTGTGTCTCAAAGTTGAGAAATATTTGTTTTAATACTTTGAATCTAATAAATGATGCAGTCACAACCACTCGATTTAAATCTGACGGGCAAGAGTGGTTGTCACGTCCTTGAATTAAAAAAAAATGACTACTTCATGTAATTACCGAAAAATGGAAAAGCAAAAAGACGCCCAAAGCTAATGACTGCTTCAGGCTGGAGTCGCCTGACTTTTCCAACGAGTTGTTTTCCAACGTGGAGCTTGAGGTGAGGAGCACCCTCTCTTTGAGGAGAAACGCAGTGATAAATTCGAGGCTCTTAAGGTGGAGAATAGGTTGTTGGGATACAGAAGAAGGCGATAGAGGACATTCGGGCCGAGGTGATTGCCAGGAGACATGGCAGTTTTGGCCACAAAATGGATTCCAGTGAGCGACCAGCGGGTTTAGAGATAAGTGGAAGAGAGAGCTGTATGGTAATTGAAACACCAGGTAGCTCTTTTATTTTGAAAAACATTAACCCTCCTGTCCAGTATTTGTGTTATCGGACAAGAGGAGAACTTGGAAAAAGAAAAAAAAAACATCGCCGGAGGTACTCGTAATTTCAGACAAATGTGAGCCTATTTGATAATTAAACCCCCCTCTAATAATATTCGTACGTAAAATTCTCTAAAGTAAACAAAAGAACAAAATAAGGGAAAAAAAGAAGAAGAAGACAAGCTAAGCTGGGTCATCGGCCCATTGTGAGTACTACATGTTAAAGTGATTTAAAAAGTATTCCATATCCTAAATCCACGTTAATCTCAACATTTTTCATATATATATATATATATATATATATATATATATATATATATTTTTTTTTTTTTCCTGTAAAGGTACACCTCATCTAGGATGTTCCAAGTAAGCTATATTTTAAAACTCAAAATTGATAGGGCGGATCGTTCACCTATAAATACATGTTGGATCCGTGGTTTGGTGATATGAATTGGATCTGGATAAGTCTGAATTTGTGATCTATAAAAATGTTAAAAATAAAAAAAACTAAAATAAAAACTAAAATAGGGGTATAGGGAAAGAATTTAAAGAGGACCTAAAAAACATTAAATAAGCAAAAAAACAAAAAAATATATATATAAGAGCGGGTTCTAGGGTAGAATCGGGTAGGGACCCATGTCATTGTGAAACCGGTTTGGTCGTAGCCGATTGCCGTATAGATGGACAATTCATATTAGGAATCACAGGTTTTTAGAACAACGCATGCAAGTAATTTCGATTGTTGGTTGAGAACTTAGGACGTATACAAAGAGTATTTACTTTTGGGAAAGCTTTTTATGTAAAACCCATCCACATATATAATATATGCCATCTTTGATCTCAGTCATCAGATTTGAGTAGGTGGCTCAGATAGCTTGAATCACAATGTCAAAAATTAGCTCTTAATTGTCATACCTTGATTGGACAACTCATATTTTTTTTGTTTTAATTTTTACTATATATATCATTTTGAAGTAAAATTTGGGATATGCACAGATCTAATAGAGGCACACATGATAAAAATAAAAATAAATAATTTATGGTGATAAATAATTACCAGAATACCCTTAAAATTTTCAAAGGTATTTTTGTCATTTATATTTATAGGAAATATTTGTTTTTTATTTTTTTTGGGGTTCACCTAGGTTTATGAGATGATGCTCAAAATTTCATCCAAAATGTGTTCTATAAAAGAAATAAAAAATGAAATAGTATTTGACATGACATTGCGACATGAACAATCATGGCCGTTGAGTTTGAATCAAACGGCTAAAAAGTGGGGCCATATATAATTTATATGTCATTGGGGTTACACAAAATTTTCCCATTTAATTTTAGGTTACACAAAGTTTTTTCATTTAATTTTAATACAAAGAGATCGCAAGCACTCTTTATCCATGGATGTCAAAAAGAATTTTTTTCAACTTTTCGCCATCTAATTTGAAATCCTATGACATGAGTAATTGTGACCTCTATAACAAAAATAAATAGTTTCATCATGCACAATCCCAATTTTATTTTATAATGGACGTGGTTAACATGCGGCCAACCTACATAAAATACGGGTTTGGAAATAAACAAATTTCTATTTATAATTTGATCTTAATTTTTATAATATATATAATATTTAACATAAAGATCATGAATATGAAAAAAAAAAAAAAAAAAAAATTTAAAAACTAAAAATAATAATTATAAAAAAAAAAGATGTTAAAAAATTTAATTATAATAAAAAAACATTAGGACCATTAGTTACAATTGTTTTGTTTTTCTGATGGACCACCTATTACATCTGGACGGCATATTGTAGAAATGCGGCCCAGCCCGCATGAAGCAATTGTTCTTTTATTATCCGGGCAGGGTTCCAATAAACAAGAAGTACTTTCGATGGATTACTGGCTGGCAGAGAGGTTATTATTCCGGTTGAAATTCATAACTGCATTCCGACATTTCGCCGCAATCGTGGCTGCAAAGATCGAAACAAACACTTTCTTTAATCCTTCCTGAACAAACTTTAATCGTTCCTGAGCAAACTTCTCACCTTTCGAAGATTACAGTATGAAGAATGCATTATTTCCTTTGAAAAATAAAGGTCGCCATCACAACAAGAAATAATGGCAATAGCAATCAATTATCACCATACCCGAGGACCCCATATTATGACATTGCCATGTGACTACAATATACTAATACTTTTTGGGCTTCAATAAAGCCACAATGCAAGACACTCATTTATCATGGATCCATGAAATTTTCACCTATCAAACTAGAAATTTTCAAGGCAATGACCCACTTACTAGTTAATCACCATGATACCACTAAAGCTCCAAAAGATAGAGCATAAGCCCTGTTTGTTAAAGAGTAAAAAATAGGAGACAATGACCTATTTTTTTCACTATGATACCACATTTTGTCTTGTTTGGGAATTGGGAAATGCGTGAAAATCCAGACCGCATTTTTATGTTACTCTCCATTTTTGGGTAAAATTATAGCTGCTGATTTCTCAAAAAAAAAAAAAAAATGAAAAACTCGTGTATTTTTCCATTCTTGGAGAAAACTGGAGCTGCTAATTTCTCAGGAAAATGGAGACACAACTCCCTCATCCCTCTTTCACAACAGGTTTTCATTATCTCATAGATTCTTAAGAAAAACAGCTTTCTCAGTTACCAAACACACCCTAAAGCTTGATCTTCCGGTGAAATGTGGAGATGAGGATCGACAAAGAGAGACCAAGAATCCCATGGACGCAAATGACCCTATCGCCATACTTTTCCATGGTCCATTGGATTATGATATTGTTATTGGTGAGAGAAAAAAGAGCACGCTTAAAATGGAGATAAAGTAAAAAGATAGGAATCCCAAAAAGCAAAAGGGAAGTTGAGCAGAGGAGCCAGGCTTTTTATTATCATACAATATAATCATCGTTATGAATAGGGTTTCGCATGCTTCCCATTTTCCCCTGTTTGGTAGGTGAGTTAGAAATCTCTACCCCCCTCCTCCTACTCACTCTTTTACTATATTTCTCATAATACATCACATTTAACTTACCATCTCTTTAGAGAGAAAAAGAGAGATGAATTTAACTCTAAGTCTCCAATCCCTTTCATGAATCCAATCAGATCCATCAACACCGTCCACACAGAGCAGATCAATCCATTGCAAGTCAATTTATCACCATTATCATCATCATCACCACCGTTCATGGCTTGAATGGAGGGTTTAGAGTTGAGTTTGTGACGCCTTTGTCGTTACACAGCCGAAAGCATGCTATGAATTAACTCATCGATTGTTATCTTCAATCCCTCTTTCTCTCTCTCTCTCTCTCTCTCTCTTAACATAAATGGGAAAATATTCGAGGTGGAGAATTGAGATAAGATGGAGTCGCTTTTACTCGATTGGGACTCTCTCTCCAACTTTCTCTCTCTAAAACTACAAGAGTTGGAGGAAGATAGAGAGAGAAACAATAATTGAGAAAGTATGGAGAAATGCAGGGTAACCCCAGAATAGTGTGGTGGGCGCGGGAGCACCAGAGGTGGACATGCTTTCGATCCAAGACTCGTCGCCTAGCATGACGCCTGCTTCTCCACCTCCTGTTACCGTTACCGTTCCTGTGTCTGTTTCTGTCGACTGTGGCGAGGGGTCCTTTGAGGCCTTCTGACTGAAAAAACCACCATTTTTTTCACATCAGATGCCAAATGGCGTCATAAGAGAGAGAGAGGGGATAATTACTTTAGAGAGAGAAAGAGAAGAATGGCATAAGAGAGAGAAAGAGAAGGTAATTTGCGGGGCATATGGAAATGAGAGAGCGAAAGAGAGAATAACTTATGGAGCATAATAATAACACTTGGAGCATGAGAGACAGTATTAAAAAGAACTGGAGAGAGAGAGAGAGAGAGTATGGAAAAGAACTGGAGAGAGACGGAAGGAGAAGAGAAGGTAGGTGGGTCACCTGGAAGTAGTGGGACAGAAGGTAATAGTGTAGTCCCCGCCGGTGCAGGTAAAGGTGCTGGTCGCATCATCATAGGCATAGCTGTACGACCTCGGACAGGCCGTCTTGAACAACTCCGAGTAATAAGACGGCTTGCACGTATCCGGCGTCGCAAACATGCCGCTGCAGCAAAACTCCGGCCGGCGAAACGCCTCGCACGCGCTCTTGCACGCCACATTCCCCTCCTCACTCGCCACCCTCAGCTCCGCAGGGCACCGCTCGTTGAGATCCGCCAGGCAACCGGTGGCCGCGCAGGCAGAACCGCCAGAATTGCCCTCGACGATCATCGGCAAATTGTAGCCGTCCACGAGACTCACGTCGTAGAAATCTTGGGTCTCCACGCCGAGAGTGAACTCGGCTAAAGTTGCGGGAGGGGCAGCGCCAGCACCATTGCATTCTATTTGGTTGGAGCCGCAGTCGCCAGTTGCACAGGAGCCTCTGCCAGATGAGTCGAAGGTGCAGCCTGTGCGGCCCCAGAAGCGGCCCGACCAGCCTGCGGGCGGTTGCAGGGTTTGGAATTGCCCTTTCTGCAGTTCAAAGCCAGTGGTCGACAGTTTCGCACTCCCGGCGTTGGAGAGGATGCCGGGCCACACAGTGTAGTCGCAGTTGTTTATGATGGTGAATGTGGAGCCTGCTGCTCCTGCATAGAATCAGTTACAGAAGGACCCAAATCCTCAACAGATTTAAAAAGAAATTCAAAGCAAAATGACTACAATCAAGAAACCCCATTTCATCATAGTTAAAAAAGAACAATCTCTTCTCTTCATTATCAGCATCCTTTGAAAAATGCAGAAAGGAAGGGCTCATTTCTTACCTCCAAGGAATGAAACCACGGCCATAAGGAAAGCAACCAGAAAGTGGTCCATTCCTCTAACTCTTTCTCTCTCTTATTTCTCAACCCCACAGCAGTATTACATATCTATTTGCTGAGGTATAAGAAAAGGGATCTGCGCATTGCCCTCTCAGCCGATATCTGGGGATTTAGAAAGAGAGATAGAGAGAGAGAGTGAGTGAGGGGGAGGAGAGCTTCGGCTTACTCCTCAAAGGTGAAGAAGTGAGGGACGAGAGAAGATGAAGGAGGAGGTGGGAATAAAGAGCAGTGGTCCCTCATATAATCCTGATCGCTTTAGAGACGTCCACCTTACTCTCGATATATCCCCATCTCTATTTAATAATCACATAATATATTCTCCAAATCATGGAACGAAACTCATTCCATTTGTTCAATTACAGTTACAGAGAAGAGTGAATGCCACCCCTTTATATGCCTGTCCACATACCATTTCTCTCTTTCACTGCTACGCAAAAACTCCAAACTGGCCCTCGTTGTGGCCCTGACGTACCAACCAATGCAAAAGGAAAACCCATAAAGATATTATACTCTGCGCGACTATGATATGCCTTTACTCCCTTGGCAAAAACCCTATCTAGAATTAATTTTAGGGCCTTAAGTTATGGGATTGCAACCTTTTCAATCCATAAATTAACCACAACTTTTTTTTTTAATTATACCCTCCATGCATGTAGAAAAAATTAATGTCTCGAGATTGAACAGAGACTGTCCAATTTTTAGATGGTGAGATTTGAGTATTAGAACGCTTAAATTTTAAGTATCTTATAATTCTTAAGCTATTTCCAAATTTTCTCGAAAAAATCCTCTCAAGTTGGACTTCTAACCAATATGGTAGAAATAAACTATGTTCCCCCGTGTATATGTCCAAACGAAAGTAAATTATATTTGAATGATAAGGGATATGCAATGTGTCAACCTTATACAAAAAATTTATAAAATGTGTCAAACTTATTCTATTGAAGTACTGGTGCACCTAGAAAACTCATTAGAAAAGAGTGTTCCGATGTTGAAAACCCATTTCAAAATGTATAGATACAAAAAAGAGAAGGAACAAGTTTATATAGTGCAGAGGTTCTAACCAATCAAATTAGAGTCCACCACAAAACTTTAGATTGTTTTGATGCGCAAATATCTTCAAATTGATCATCTTGACATCAAGATGCATAGACACGAGTAATGCTTCTTGTAATGCATTTTTGAACCGTCAAATTTCAAGATTTTATAGATCTACTCGATCTACACTATTTTTTAAGCTTGTAATTTTATTATTAGAGATGAAAATATATTTTAACGCTATCACAAAGACATCCACTATTGAAACCACATTTCTCGACACTATTTGAAGGTGTGATTTATTTTGACTGTTTAGAGCCTCAGCTCTATACAAACTGCACCCAAAACAGAATATTTCAAGATATTTCAAATCATAAAATAATGTATCTTGTAACGCATTATTTTGACTGTTTATTTTTCAAAATTTTAAATAGTATATAGATTTGTTTGATTTTTGTTATTTGGGAGTTTAAAATTTCATAATTATGGGTAGCAATATATTTGTATGCCATCGTAAAGCTTTTCAACACCGAAACTGAATTTTCAATATAGTTTTGAGGTGCGCCATATAAAATATACACCTTATACAAATTAATCATCCGGTATTTTCAGGTGGATACCAAATCTTATATTGAAAAATTTCTCATCTCCATGCTATGAAAGAGTAAACTGACAAGGAGCTCCCGCGGGAGCATTTTATGCCTGTCAGGCTCGAAGCCACCCCTTGAACCTTACTTTACTCCTTTTAAAAGCATCATTAAATAATACTATTATCAATCATTTAACTTATTCAGAAAAGCGATTTGCCACCGGTGTTGGAAACAACGGCCGATTTCAACCGGAACCGGCATGTTGGAACGGAACCAGACCTTTACGGTTTCGATTAAGTCCCGGTTTTGGTGTTCTATTAAGCATATCTACGAACCGAAAAATTTTTCGGCGCAAAACCAGCCAAATCTACACGAACCGGCCGTTTATTAAGGTAACCGAATGGTTTTTACCTAACTGGATCGGTTTTTAGAAAACACGTACAAATAACGTTAGAATGTTGAAATAACGCCGTTATTTAGTGGTACGCCGTTATTTGTATTAGTAACCGTTATTTTATGCAGAACCCTTATTTTTTGTTGGATTCCTTTTTTATTCGATTTTTGTTACTTTTTTAGTGTTTTTCAGGAATTTTCAGTAAATTATTGATTGAAGTTGCTGATATATTGGTAAAAAAATGAAGGATTTCAACGGGAAACATACCGCAATTTGAATTTTTGGGCCATTACTTTCGTGTTCTTTGTGTTTTGAAAAAAATCCACCATGGTGCATATTGTGGCCTCGTTTTGGATTTTTATCGATAAAATTCTATGGCTTTTGTTGATAATAGAGTTAGTCTATATATTCTACTCCCAATTTCATTTAAAATTAGAGATTTGGACCTCGATTTAGAGTGATTAGGGTATCTACTCAGTTTTTCAAAATTGATTTCAAAAAATCCGCGATACTTACATTTCGTGGACAATGGATTTTTATCGATCAAAATCCATGAATTTTGTAGACAATGGAGTTAGTCAGTGGATTTTACTATTAATTTCATTGAAAATCTAAGATTTGGAGCCTGATTAGGGCAGCGACTTAGTTTTTTAGAACTGAGTTGAAAAAATCTGCCATAGTCCATATTGTTGATTCGTGTTTGGTTTTTTATCAATCAAAATCTAGGGCTTTTGTAGATCATGGAGTTAATCAAAAGATTCAAGTCCTAATTTCATTGAAAATCCGAGTATTGGTGCTCGATTTTAAAATATTAGGGCATTGATTCAATTTTTCTGAACTGAGCATAAAAACACCCGCCAACTGCTCGATTTTGTACTCGATTTGATGATCGATTTTGACAGTTGAGATCACATGTATGAATTTCATGTGACTTTTCATTTAGTTTTTTTTTTAATATGATTTTTGAATTGCTTGAATATTTTGTTTTACCACTTTATTTTGCTAAAAAATAATTATACAAGAAAGTACTTTTAAATTTAAAATAAAACACTCAAAATGCATTGCTTGTATACGTGATATGTTCATTGATTTGGTTATTCTTAGAAATTTATTCTTGGAGTGTATTTTTTTGTTTCACTATGAGATATTTTTGGAGGTATAAGTGTATTAGTTTTTGTCATTTTGATCAGCATATTTCGTTGATGGTTTGGTGGAATCTGATATTGTTTGTATGGGTTTTAATCTATTTTTAAGAATTATAGTTTATATTGGTTTCAATGGATCTCAACAACTCAGAAATCAACACTTTTTAGAAACAAAATGCGAGATTAATATTTTTAGGAAATAGTGCTCACGTGTTTGTTATATGGATTTTTATTTTATTGATATGCGGGTTTCATAACTAGTAGAAAGGTTTTTTTGGTTAAAAATTAAAAATCATTTAGGTTTAGCTTATTGTCGGTGGCTGGATTATAAGGTTATTTTGTATAAAAAATGTTGGGTATTTTAGTTTTGGTTTTAGAAGATTTTTTTGGAACAGCTTAAAGCTCATATTTTTAACAACTTAGAAGGTTGATTGCAGATTTTCAACAAGTTGTTTCAAATTTTTTTTTTTTAAGATAAATGTAGGCAATAAGATATACACTTGGTCTATTTTATTTTATTTTATTTTTTTTTTTAAAAAAAATTTAACAACTCCCAATATATGTCCAGTTAACTATTCCGATTCGTAACCGCTCCCAATGCATGCACGGTTAGTTTTTCCGATTTGATTTTGTGAACACTGTTTGCCACTAACTTCAGCAATTAACAAACAGTAAATTCTCTTAAAACTTGGGAATAATAAATTAAAAATTGATTAATATTTATTTCTTACAAAACTAAAAATATTTCCCCGTACCGGTGAGGTCGGCGCCGATCTTTTGTGGCATCCGCCACGTGTTACGTAGCATGTGACTCGTAGCCACCCCCGAGACACGTGCGGCGAATGGCGTGGGATTTCGTCTTGTGGCACCATCGACGGTTAGCGATGCGTGATCCAGTTGGACGCCGCCAGGTTGTTGGCGACCGCCCACGAGGAAGGCGTGACGAAATTATCCTTATCTAGTCATAAACCAGTCCTCGGCCGACTGGTGCCTACGCCACACGGTATGGCTCAGTGCCGGACTAGGGTGGGCATGGACGAGAGCGCCATGAGAGGGTCGTTTCAGTTAGAACCAGACTTGCCTGTTTTTTTCGTTCTTATTTTCATATTCTACTAAGTAATTTACTTAGGGACCCTAAAATTTTAGGGAAAAATACAAGAATTCTGTGGTTGTAGATGGAAATTACAAAGAAAGTTATTCGATCCATTTTTTTTTAAATTTTTTTTTTAAAATTGTCTCTCAATGAACTTGGATTTTGATTTTTCTTTTTTTTTGTTTTTTTGTATTTCTTTTTTATAGTAGAGCAGTGGGATAAGGTATGTAGTCCTAAAAATAAAGGGGGATTAGGAATCAGAAAAATTAAATTTGTAAGTCAATCCCATGTGTTTAAATGGTGGTGGAGGAGTTTTCTTTTTAACAACCATTTGCGATGCAAAATTCTTGTTACAAAACATGGACTAGATAGGCATGGCATGGTATGTTGATCGGCAATGGTAGAGGGAATAATGTTTCCCTTAGCTGGAGGTCTATTGCTCTGTATAAAGTTCAAACAATTTTGAATCGGCTTGCCCAAAGAATACTTGTTATAGGTGTTATGCATTGTCCAATCAATAAATGGATGGTGATTAAGGGAATGGAAAAAATAGATATGGTATATTATATGATTATTTAGTTTTGGGTGTAAAGAGGTCACAGTCACTGTAACTATTGAGTTTAAAATCCAATTGATGACAATGTGATATTGCATTTTATTTTTAGATTTTGTATCTAAATAATAAGACTTCCTTAATCATCCAGTTTCAAAGATAACGGTCAATAATATATTTGTATTAAAAGTAAATAGTCCCATTATATAGATTTTTAAAAAATTAATACGCATATCATGTTGTCATCATACGTGCATATATCCATTAATTCCGTATTGATGACACTAAAGATGTGGTTACTATTTATAGTATGAAAATATTCTCATATATAACCGCATGAAAGAATTATCAAAGGTCCCAAAGACAGCCGTATCGCTTTTTCTCTCTATTCTCGCGCGTTTCTAAGCATCGTTTTCCATCATTTGTTGCCGTATAGAAGTCTGTGTTGAAATGGCAAAGCGAAACGTACTATCACCAGTGTATTATAATGGACCGTAACTCGGACTTTGCAGGCATTTACTCATGAAGAGCACCACGTAGCATTTGGCATGGTTAACGACGGAGACATTTAACTCCATGCTGCAAACCACGTAGCAGTTGTCATTTCACGGCTCAGAATCTTGATTTGCAAGCTCCTAACTGATCTTTCCATGATTCACCAAAAAAAACAGAACAAAAAGGAAAAGATTTTATCTAACAATTTTCATGAAATCATCTTAATAGTTTTGGTAAACTTTCGATCTTCTTTGTTGATTCGGGACAGAAGAATAAGGCTATTATAGAAGGAAAATTGTTTTGAGAGTCAGTGGACTCATAAAAAACCAGGCCCATTATAGAAAGTATTGTAAAAACTAGGTTGAACTGGCCACCGACTGGTTTTTAAGCCACTTTGGAAGTGTCAGAGTGGCTGGCTAGTTTTCTATAATATTTCATAAGAATTGAAAGAAAAAAAACGAACGCTAAGAACCTGTGGGGACCGGGGCAAAATCGGCCGGTCTTAGATCAGATTAGTACCTCACGAGTTTCAAGCCTACTTGAGCGGTTCTGAGCCAACTCGGTAATTTTCAAGAAACATATCGTTTTTCGGAATCCCTTTTGGGGGACGAAGGCAGCTAAGAGAGCACTTCAAGAGGTGAAAGAGCAAATTACCGAGCCTCGATTGTGCTATTCCCGGACTTTGATAAAATCTTTGAGGTCAAGTGTGATGCATATCATATGGGAACTGGTGGAAGGGCACCCATTGGTATTTTGCACGTTTGTTTTGCGTGAAAATATATTTTAAAAAATATTTTCACGTGAATGAATTTTTTTGTGTAGTTAGGTGTGAGAATATTTTCACACTAATTAAACCCAGTACATCTTTTTCACACCAATTGACAGTTTCACTTGTTAGTCGAGAACTAAGCAACTATATACACACCTTATAACAATGAAGTGCTTTAGAGATGGATGTTAGATAGACAAGGGACCACATGATAATAGGTGAGTCGGCTGACCCACCAAAACCCTGTCCTTATTTAATTGGTGATCGAGTTTAATCACGAGGCTTTGTAATTAAGTTTGCATACAATAGTTAAATGACATTAATGACCACAAGATCACCATTTGATATTGCTTACACTCTAAACCATATTTTGGATTTAGTTCATTTGCCCATTGAAGATGCAAATGCATATGCTGAACATGTGTAAAAAATTGCTTGAAAAGGTGGGTGGAGCCATTAAAGACCGACATCATCTAAATATTTTTTAATGAGGAGATAAAATGTTTTTATTTATAAGAAAAGGCTGGCTTCCTAAGGTATTTACCATAAGTTTTAAGGCCAAGAAGATTGGGCCATGCAAAATGTTGAAAAGGTGGGGAATATGTTCTTATTACATTGATCTACCCAAGGACACCATGAGTCAAAATCTTCAATATAGGTAAGTACGAGTGTATTAAGGTTATGAAGTTCGAGGAAATGCAACTCACTTATTTTGATTCTTGAAGGATGGCGGTTGGTGGAATAAAACATTATGCATCAGAAATCTCCATAATGGTTCAAAATCAATTTCAAACATTAAAGATAAAATTTGAAGCTAAAAAAATGATTGAAATCTTGCGGATATATGAACACTTATTTTAGGACAATGATAGTGTAGATAATGTGGTACAATATATGTTATTTTTAGGGTCTGAAATCGTAAACTTTATTTTGCAACCATAATAGTCAAGGCTGAGATGACAGATTTGAAGATTTTCTTATGCCAAAACTGCAATTTTTGATGAGTGTAGAGATGAAGCTTTACTTAATTTGATAGAGTTGCAGTGCCGTCAAAGATCAACCTTCTGTACTCGATTGATACCAATGGAGCAAGATCAACCTTCTGTACTCGATTGATAGCAATGGAACAAGATGCTTTTGCAAATAGTTTCAGATGGTATCACACGTTTTTCTGTGTCCTCACTATTAGACATGATTTTTTAGATAATCTCTGTGCATTTTTCCAACAAAATAATTGAATTTCTTCAAAGCTACAAATATGGCAGGTGCAAGGCCAACCGTGTACAACCGACCGGTGGCAATGATTCAAGTGTCTCAATTGAACTTCGCGAGTGCCTGAAAAAATCATTGTTCGACAGGCCCCCCCGGTTGAGCTGGAACCTGCTCGATTATTCGGAACCGGCAACTGGCCGGTTAGGGTGGTCAACTGGCTTGACCACCTTAATTTAAAAAATAAAAATAAAATATAAAAATCCAAAAAAAGATGTAATTTGTTTCTAATATGTTTCTAATGTTTTCTAGTGTTTTGCAAAAGATTGGGAAGTATTTTGGCAATAAATGCTTATTTTTATTGTTTTTCATCTTTTTTGGATTATTTCAAAAATAAGCTCGAGAACAAATTGATTTTCCATAATCTATTTTTCACTATTTTTTTAATCTCGTTTGTATGTATTTTGTTAAATTATACCTTAAACATACTTTTCATATTTTTAAAATTTTTTATTTTTGATTTTTAATTTTTTTTAGAGTTTTAAACGCTTTTTAGCCTGGTCAGCTCCGATACCAGGATTGATTCCCAGCCCATGGCCGGGTTTCGAGCCTGTTCGAGGACAGTCCAAGTTTTGGACGGTTATATTGACTTGTTTTAAAACTTTAAAAAAAAACTTTATTCCTTGAAAAATCATGTAGAGATTCTTCATTGGATCCAAAATTTTAAATCCATAAAATCCTCCTAATAATTATGTTCCAAGGGACTATGTGGACAATAAGCGCCTGCGATAGCATAATATGCATGCTCTTTTGGAATTATTAGATGTATATCATATTTTTTTCAATGCATTTGATAATATAGTTTTTGACCTTTTGATTTTCAAATTCATTAGCTCTGATATTTTGATGCAATTGGTGTTTTCAAAAACATTAAATTGGATCACATCATTGACCATCCAAGTTCTTTATGGAACAGTGAGTTGGTTCCATAAACACTCAGCTACTTCTGTCAAAGAACCAAGTTATTTTTTAATAAATAGAAAATAATTATTTTGTTTTGGGGAAGCTTTCTATGCTTCTCTTATAGCATAGAAGTTCTATCTTCCCTCTTATCCAACCATCCATTTTGAATGGAGGGCTAAGATTGCCCCAATCATAATGTCATGTCTCTATACTATTTTTTTTTTAATTTTTTTCTATAAACTATTTTGGCACCAAATTTTGGACGTCCAGTCCTCTATTAAACTCGCACTAGCAAAAAATATATAAAAAATATTTTTAATAAAATAAAATGACCAAAATACCCCTAAAATTTTCAAGGGGTATTTAGGTCATTATATTTTGTCAAAAAATTATTTTAAATATTTTTTATAGGTGCGCCCCAATGAGAAGATGGCACGTACCAAATTTTATATTCATATAATTTGTATAAAACAAACTAAAAATAAAATACTTGACGTCGGATCTAAGATCAAAGGGTGAGTGGCGCTCTTGATCAAAATTGGACAGCTGGATGGTAGGGGGAGGATAGATATTCGATGTTGTAGGGGAAGCAATTAAACCTTTACCTTTTATTTTTAGTTTTAGAAAAGGGTGCAGTTTCTATAAGGTTGCAACGTTAAACAATCCAATTAAGGCGCACCTTAAATTTTTATTATAACATGTAATTTTGTTATAAAAACTACTCAGTATTATCTTAAAATCTATTTTCATACCTAATTAAAAATTTTGAAATTTCAAAAATAGTTAAAATCAAGTAGATCTATAAATATATGAAAATTTTGAAAATAGACGGTCTAGATAATGTGTTGCAATGCACTATTTTCGGGACTCAAAAACTTTTTTTTTCATATTCATGCATCTCGATGTCGAGATGATCGATTAGAGGGTTTTTTCAACATTAAAACAATATGTGATTTTACATTTTAAGGTTGCAACCTTATATAAACTTTTCTTTTTAGAAAATGCATGATGCCTTTTTCCCAATTTCTCTCTCAGTTTTCTCTGATTTCTCTCAAATGTGCCGCATTTTTGTCGTTTTAGACTGATCTACAATATCCCCGAACAAATTTTCAGGATCAAGACTAAATTGCATCAAAATCACAAGATAGAAATTTGTAGGGTTTTTTCTTTTTTCAATATAGATCTGCCTTTTTTATAATTTTCTCTCATTTTTCATCAAGTTTCTCTCAAATTTGTCACATTTTGATTGGCTCTTATTTCTCAAAATTTGGGGATTCCCCCTTTTCAGTCTCGATCTTGCTTTTCTGATCATTCTCTTTCATTTTTCACCTATTTTCTCACGAATTTGTTTCATTATGATTATCTATCATTAATCAATATGATCCATAATAAATTAGATTTCTTAGTCCAAATCTTTTACTGTCTTTTTTAATATAGATGTATGACAATCATCTAAATGATTGTAAATCATTTTACGATCATTTAACGGATAGTCAAGATTTCCATTTATAGTAATTAAAAGGTTGTCAAAATCGATTTTTAGTTTTTAAAGCATAAATTTAAAATTTAGACAGCTTTTCAATGCTCAAAATTTAAACATTTTTTTAAAATGATCATAAAAACAACATATTTTTCATATTCAAGTGATTTACAATCAATTCACTAGATTTAAACATATTTCAATACATATTCTTTAACTAGAGAAGAAAAAAAAAGAAAATCTGTGATATAGAAAAGATATTTTCATTTAAATTCTTTTCACTTTTGTTATAATTTTTATTTTAATTTTCTACCGGTTCGGCCTATCGGCCATTCTAGATCGTAGGCGAATTGGACCGGTCCATCCGGATCAAAATTATCCAGCCGCTGAACAAGTTGCCGGTTGATCCATTTTTGTAAACCCTAAATGCGACTAATGAAATAGTAAAGCAATTGTGCTGAGGCTGTAGCCATGATAAAGAGATCGATCTTTCAAGAAGACAATGACAACTCACATTGTTGCCACTTACGTCATTGGTAGTGAGTTCTTGAGCGTTCCAAAAGTTGCTGGTTTTAAAAATCGGTGACCTAATCCAAACAAGGAAATTATCGTTATCGATCTCATTCAGCAGATTCGGATCGCCGATAAAACCTACTAGTTCGTTGTTTCAACCGAAAATCAGATCGATCATCACCGATTCTTGATCTGGGTCAGATTAGTGTTTGGGATGGCCAGTTCACCAGACCAATCTAGCTTTCAAAACACTAGTTCAATGCATTAGCCATTAGGGAATAGTGAATAATGCGGGACGTATTAGATTCACAAAGATGAAAATCTTCTTGCACTCTGCTTGTCCAAATGGACACGAATGAAACCAATGTTTTAAAACCTAGATCGGTGGACAGATCATTCACCCACATATGTGTATAGATTGTTGGATCGATGATTCGAATTGGGTTTAGATTGGCTTGAACTGAGGATCCAGGAAATATTAAAAATAAATATAGTTTATAGGGTGGAGGAGACCAAAAACAATATTAGATAAGTTTAAAAAAAAGAAAAAAAAAATGTAAAAAGGGGTTTTACAAGGGAACATGATTGGGAGCATCTCGGAGCCAATTCTGTCCTTATTGATTTCCATCTGAACTAGTGATCCGAATCGAAAATTGCTAGGTTTTAAAATACTACGTGTAATAACTCAAGTCTCGTAAGTGATGCAGATACATAAAATGGTCACTTAATTATAAAGTGTCACATTAATTAGGTTATATTCTCGAAATATCTAAATTTCCTATGTTAAATTTATATTTTCTTTAAAAAGAAAATGGAATCACCTGCGTTTATGCATAAGTATCCCATCCATATCATATGCATAGGTAAAAGCGCGCACAAGCACCCTTTCAATGGCTGAAATTCACGAGACAATATCTAACTGCCAAAAATAGATCTCATATTTTATTTTTAGGTTTATTTTTATAGATATAACTAACTAAAAGTGCTTAAAAAATATTTTAGATAGAGAAATGACCTAAATACTCTTACGTTTATTTTGATCAATATTTTTATTTAACATATTTTAATTATTTTCATTCAATTTTACATATAAAAATAAGCTCAAGCCCAAGTTTCAAGTTAATATAGGTTTTTAAAAACCATTATGTTCACACTGTGAGGCGCAATACCAACCCTTTGCATAACACTTATTCCGCCTTGGGGAAGGAAATTAAAAGAAAGTTTGCAACTTATACCAAGCCTTCGGTACCTGAAAATATATTATCTATGAAATATATTACTGTCATAATATAGTCCGCGTGTAATGTATTACTTGAAAATAAATTGTTGTTGTTTGGGTAGTATATGGATGCAATATGAGAAATACATTGCTACTGTTTGGTTATATCTAGAAGAAATCTGGGAAATGCATTACTATCTTTGTTTTGTACTGCTTGAATTGATTTGACTGACTCAATCTAATCTCCAAAGCTTAAAAGATATCGACTTAGCATAATGATTCATAAGTTATTTATTTTATTATAATCAGCAAAAGGATTTTTCATGGAGCAAGCCTAAGGAATTCTAAAGGCCAATTCCCACAAAAAAAAAGAAAAAAAAAAGAAGTTTACATTAAAATTGCATTTCATATTCTTGAAATTTGTAGGATGGACTTGCCTTTGCAAGAATGGACCCGCCTTTGAAAGAAATAGAACTACAAATGGCTTGAACGAAAAAAATAGAAGATATTTCAAGCGGAGCTTCCATTAAAACTGCAAAATATCTTCTTGGAATATATAAGAATGGACCCGTCTTGCAAGAATGGACATGCCTTTACAGGAATGGACCGCCTTTTAAACGGATTTCAAATGGCTTTCGTTGATAAATGCATACAGGTCCACAGGGAATAGATTACCCGTCACTCCCTGTAATTCATTTTTCGTCCATTTCGGCAGAAAATGGATTTCATGATATTTTGAGCCATTCGCTGTAATTCGTTTCATTCATACTCATATCTTGCGTGCCTAAACAGTGAAAATCAGCTATTTCATGTCAATCCATTTCCCCATAATGCATTATCACGTACCCAAACGGCCCCTTAGGAGTGTAAGTTTTGAATTTGAGAGGGAGAGAGGTGGTAATAGCTGAGTTGGCTGCTCCCTCAGGACCACAAGGTCCAAAGTTCGATTTTCGAACCCTGCCTTCCCCACATTCTTTTGACTCACATATCGTCCCGATAAAAGCTGTTTGACCCCTCTTCCTGATCCCAAAAAAAAGAAAAAAAAAAAGTGATAGAACCTTTGATATGAAAGAAGTCCATTGGGGACTTTAGGCAATAGACATGAGTGGAGCCCCAGTTGATGCTACTGGTAAATCTCCAATTTTAATGAATCAAAATAAAAAAGTTGATATATAATACCCCACAATTGATACATTTATCCAATAATGAAGAACTAGGCAGCATAGCCCCCCTAATTATTCAAATAATTGACTCAAGTCTTTGGAAATTTTTTGGAGGTTTGATTTTGATGGCAATTCCCATCCATTTGGTTTTTTACTATCCACCGTCTTACTTAAATTATTACAAATAGATTTTTGAATAATGATATTATTTGCTCAAAAAGTTTGGCCAATGTTCCACCTCTCTTGGTTAAGACATTCTTACACCTTTTACTTTTTAACACTTGGTTCAAGTGGTCTAAAACTAGAATATTATATCTATAGCCCTGAGGACTTTTTTGTTTTGGTAGTTCAGTCGAAGGAATCAAACTTGAGATGTATCATTGCTTGACATCAATGGCTAACCACTTAAATCAAAGCCCAATTCCAATCTATATACATAAGGACTGAAGTGAATCAAAACTTTAATGAGGATTTTGTTGCCTTTAGACTAGGGTAAAAAGAAGTTCCACCTCGAGTGATAATTCCACACCTCTTTGCTTTTTTCTTTTTTCCTCACTGCTGCATGAATGAGTGTGAATAGGACCCCATAGGAGTTAGTCTTTTGAGGAATTGCTGCTATCTTTACACTTTGATTTGATCAAAGATAATATCGGTTCCCTTTTTCAGAATCAAGGATAGTTGCTGGTAAGAATTTTTCCGAAGGATGCGGTTATCGAGAGGCTTGCCCTTTAGGATAGAAAGTAAAGTCAGACATCATAATCCAACTGGAAAATGCAATTCTAGTGCTGAAATCTCTATTATTTTGAAAATCTATTTCAGTTCTGATTATGGGATTTGAATATGAAGTTCCAATATATATTACAGATCTAACAAATCTATGAACACTTGATTGATAGTTCGGATGATGTGTTTAGGGATGCGATAGTTTCACGGTAAAAACCATTTTTTTTTTTTTTTTTTTTCAAATTCATAATTGACAAGGTTGAGATTATCAATTTAAAAGTTTTCTAGCACCAGAACTCTAATTTTCCATTAGATTTATGAGGTGTGGCTTTATGCAAGGACCCATTCTAACATTTACCTTTTCCAGATTGGACCATTATGTCCGTGTTTAACTTTCATCCTGTCACTGATAATTACTCAAAAGAAATGATAGTGAGGATCACTTACTCAAAAGAAATGTCCCAGTGGGCCCGATCACATGCAATCTCCACTATCCATTGCCAGGACTGAATGGTGGATGCCCCCTAAAGTCCACTTTTGACCATCTACCATTGGTAAATGGACTACTTTCCCTTTAACAAAAAGTGCTCTTAAATTAATGGTTCACAAGAGAGGAGACACCCATAAAAAGAAAAATATACAATAAGAACATCTACTTTCAAAGCTATAAATATTGTTGGCGAAATTGGATGGCTTGAAGTGTGCCTTTGAACTCAAGTTAAAAAGATATTTCCCAAACTTTGTACCAAACCCTAGTCACTCCGATTTATATCCGACAACCAACATAATTGTGTCCTTCATTTACCAAATATAAACAGCTTCATAATGTATATCCAAAAAAAAAAAAGGGAAAAAAATAGAAAAAATCATAAACCTAGGCCCCACCTTTAACTCTTATCATGGGGTGGTATCAAAGAGTTGAACATTCATTATCACAAAGAGTGAGGAGCTAAAGGAATCCAATAAAGGTTTGGGTGTCTATGCTTGTACATTGAATGGAACAGAAAGGGATTCTATGGTACTCTTTTTCATAAAAAAGAGGGAGAGAGAATAATTATATCTCTTCCTCAGACCTTTACACCTCAACCCACCCACAAAAACGTATTGATGCTCATGCAGTCCTACTCATTGTTCTACGTGGACCAATGCTTTTTTGTCCTTCCACGTAAGATGATGGCCTTATCTCCACCGTCCACTTTGCTTGTTTTTCTATTCATTAAGAAAACTAAGTTCGTGAATTGAATTAACACACATGTCAATAGAGTATCATATGTTTGACTCATACTTAATGTTTCGGGTCAGACTTGGATGTGTTTTTGGACGAAAGTTTGGTATCTAGGCTAAGACTGTATATTGTAAGATCGTTTGTCTTTAGTACTAGGTCACAATCACTCGTAGTTGTTTGATATGAAATTAGACGGCTAGAGGTATTCATAAATTTCAAAAGAATTCATTTTAAACTTTTTGTTTAGTTAGTCACATCCTTCTTATCGGTCAATTTCATATCTTACAGCTAAGAGTATTTTTTACCTTCTGTTGTAGAGAAAAATGGTCATATTGTTTACTTTTCCTTCTGGACACAGTCGAGAACAATATGAGACCCTAAAGTATGTTTCATGTAGGCTCTGATGTTTGTCGGAATATAATGCTCCATTTGTGTGATGGTGGAGTTGCTATTCATTTCCGTCGTCCGTCATCAGAAATGGACGATGGAAACCATCTATAAGACATAATAGTAAACTAGATGCTGTGATCTGCGATGGAGATCAACTATTGTTTCTTTGACAACTTGTAAGGAACTTTACAACACAATAACAATTGTTCTCCACCTTTTATGAGTGAGAATGGACGGTGGATAGCCCTTTATGTATGATATATAATACGCATGACGTTAATAGTGCACTTAAAATACAAAATAAAATAAGATGAACATGGTGTGCCATATGAAATGGTATGGTATGCTGTGGCCTTCGGTTCAATGGTGTTACATCTGGTCTGCATTAGCCAGTTTAGAGAGCAAATCTTGAAGTTTCTCCCTCTTTATCTTACCAACTAAGTTAGGCCCAAAAGGAATTCATAAAGGAAATCATATCTTTAAGATCGTCGATGTTCTCCACCTCACAGTATCTCTTTCTACTCTTTGCCCCCACATCCATATTTTTGTTTGGGGTCTATTGATTTTGTTTCATAAAAAAATCAGAAAGTAACTTTTCTTTGTTTATTTAAAGCTTCTTTTTTTTACTTTTTCTTTTGAATTTTTTTTTTTTTAGATTGTTTTTTAAAAACACTCTCTAATGCCTACAAATGAAAATGAGTAGCTTTTTCCCTACATAAAAAATTGACCAGCACTTACCTATTATGTCTGTTGTGGTGATCAAAATAGGTAAGTGGTGGTGCCAAACCCCTACCGTCCAAGAAAAAAGGACGGTGGCATGCCTTTAAGGCAAAATACTATTTATTTTTGCCTGTAGGTGTTGTGTAGTGCTGTCTCTATATAGATATATTTATTTACTTATTTATTTTGAGGCTCTGGGGCATTTGTGGCCATTCATTTTAAAAGACAATGAGAGTAAGGCGTACATGGGTTCCTCCTCATAACCGTTGGCCCCACCTCCCCAACTTTATCACAAATGTATCTAACATGGGTGGTAAAGTTTAAGGAAAACTATCTCCGTACTCTTTATTTTTAGGTTTCATTTATTGATAAACTGAATGTTTCAAAAATTTATTCTAACCTCTTGGCCATTTTAAACCTATTTTTTAACCTAAACAAATATGAGAAGGACATACTCTTTTTAAACCCAATCCCTTTCTCTCTCTTCACTTATATACCTCAAACTTCTCTCTTTCTCTCTATTCATGTATCTCTCACTTCTCTCTCATCCCATGTTTTTCCAAACACCTCACTCTCTCCTCCCGATAACCTCTCATTTCCATGAAGCCCTTCTCTCTCTTTAGAAGTTTGAGAAGATGGCTTGTAGAAAATATATGTCTTTTTAGATTTGTTTGGCCTAAAAAAACAAATTTAAATTAATTCAGGGGTTAGAAAAAATAAACTCTACAATTTTTATGCCCCAAGATATCTTTTAAAACTTTGAGTTTATTGTGAAATAAAACTTAAAAATATGGGGTATGGAGATATTTTTTCAAAGTTTAACCTTTTATAGAACTTGATATGCTTTCTTTTACAATTCATTTTAAGATGAGAGCACCCAAACAAATTTTATGATGAATATCACATTAGTAACAAACAAAAGGTTAGTTTTTTAAAAAAAAAAAAAAGGTTAGTCATAGTACTTTTGTGGTTTATTTATGAATTTATAGTTTTTGATTGCTCACTATTGGCCACACATTTTACATGCCTTCCCATATGTAGACAACAATATGGTGGATCTATGTGAGACCATGTGCATATTAACCATTCCCACTTTTTTATTATACCTTTTTGGATTAAGACATGGATGCATGTAAGGAAAGAGGGTACGTCAAAAGAGAAGAAAAGAAATTTGGAGATAAGGTTTTAAGACTATGTGATGGTTTCTCTTTTTTCCTCTTCTTTATCAAAGTTGCCCCAACAATTAGGTTTAGGGTTTATTTTTTACCCGAAATGTTTCAGCTTTTGGATTTTGGTTAGGCTTAATTAGACTATTTGCAGATTAATCAAGTGGATGCTAAAGTAATGATGATGCATCTCTTTTTATCTCCTTATCAAGCCGCCTTCTTTGATGGGGCTTTTTCCCAACAATGCTAACATGGAGTTCTTTTGTCCTTTTTCGCATTTACGGTTTGGGCTTGGAATTTAGACATTGGGCTGGAATAAAGATTAGGGCAAGCTTTCTACGTTTCTCCTACAACATAAAATTTATATATTTCCCTTTATTCAACCGTACATTTTGAATGGAGGGTTAAGATTGTCCCAATCACAATGTCATGTCTCTACATTATTTTATTTTTAATTTATCTAAACTATTTTGACACTAAATTTTGGACATCCAATCTTCTATTAAACTCGCACTAACGAAAAATATAAAAAAAATATTTTCAATAAAATAAAATGACTAAAATACCCATGAAATTTTTAAGGGGTATTTTGGTCATTATATTTTATCAAAAAATTATTTTTAATATTGTTCATAGGTGCGCCACAATGAGAAGATGACACATACCAAATTTCACATTTATAAAATGTTTATAAAAAAAACTAAAAATAAAATACTTTGAGTCGTCGAATCTAAGATCAAATGGTGAGTGCCTCTCTTGATCAAAATTTGACGGTTGTACGGTAGGGGGAGCATAGTTCTTCTATAATGTAGGGGAAGTATAGAAACCTTTCCCTAAAGATTAAGTGTTGTTGATAGGATGCCTAAATTAAAAAGAAAAAAAGAAAAAGAAAAAAAAAGGGATGCTTGAATTTTTTTTACTTGACAAATAATGTTCGAACGTGCCTGGAGGCATTCTCATCAGAAAAAATTTCTGCGTAAAGTATAATTTTGGCACGTTATGAGGGCATCCACATGAGAGAGAGGTTCTCATCATCATGATCATCAGAGCTTTTTTCTATCTATTTGGGGCCGGCTACATGAATCTTAGTCTGCCATTTTGCTCGATCAGGGGCCATGCCCTCAATGAGGTCATAAATCTTCATATCTTTTCTCACTACTTTCAACCATGTGCTTTCCACTTGAACCAACTCGAACCTCTTAATAGGCATTGTACTGGATCTGCATTGCATTGGCTAACCTATCTATGTCTACTTTATCCATTTCGACTTCTATCCCTTCTTGTCTTGTCATTCTTCCATCTTAACATCTTCATCTCAGCTACACTCATCTTATGGGTATGTTGTTTCTTGATCGTCGAACTATAGTTATTGATTTCGAATCGTTTCTGGAATCGAAATCACGAAATCGGGTGTATCAGAAGTTTCAGAATATAGGAATCGTTATCCGTACGATTCGGATTTGAGAAAAATGATTCTCATTATTTCGGATTCGCGATTCAAAAAATTAGGAATCGTGTTTCCTATTTGCAAGAATCGATGTCCCTTCATGTTGAAATCGCGTTTCATACCTATATGGAATCACACATGACCCTACTTATTTCGGTGGTTGCTAGAATCGTGAATCCTAAAAATATGGAATCGTGATTCTTAAAAATAAGGAATCGTGATTTCTAAAATTCTAAAATTGTTGTCCCCATCAACTTGGAATCAACATTTTCGCCATTCCGAAATCGGGATTCTCCCCATATTGGAATCGAGATTCTCCCCTTTACTAGAATTGCGAATCAATTCCCTCCGCTATATGAGAAAAGTATTCAGAAAATATATAAATTTATCCATTGCTACAAGAGCAAATTTTGATTTGTATATACTCAATCCAAGACTCCAAGTACTAATGTCAACCTTTATGATATTATTGTGGATAATCCCATACAATAGACTCGTTCTACCGATAACCCTAATATGCCTACAAGGTCTGGAGCTAGTCTATGGTATACAAGGAGTGAGAACAATGTCAAATTCTATTTATCTCATTTCTTTGAATTATAAAATAAGTACATGACATAGTAATCATTCTTTGTTAAATGTAGTTTTGAGTCTTTTAACTTTTGAAAATTGAGTTATTCAATTTTTAGTCCATTTCTCTGATATTTAATAATTAATTTAACCTAAAACACCACACATGGCACTTTGCTCATATCCTTATTATCTTCTTCTTTACTTAAATAAAAGCATTTTTATCGTCTTTTTCAACTTGAAGAAATGATGGTGTTGATCATATATTAAACATTATTATATTAGTAGTTTAGTACCCACACCATTGACCAAATATTATTAAATTTGAAGTAACATATTTTTTAGTATTATTTATTCTTGGTAAGAGTTCTTAAAAAGTAACATGGCATGAAGGATGGAAATTAGTAAATAAGAAAATAAAAAATTTAACATATTACTTATATTTTAAAATTTGATTTTATTGCCGTGTACAACAACTTCAAATTTTCTCACACTCTCATACATGTCGCGCTCACTCATGATTGAGCACATATCGAAGGGTTTCTGCTCTCCCTATGCTCGCATAGTACTCATATTTTAACTTTTGATTTTATTGCTATATGCAACAACTTCAAATTCTCTCGCGCTCTCATCTTACTTCCTGACAACATGGATTCAAAATTCGTTAATACTTTGAATCAACGTTTAGCATAAGTAGAATCACATTGTTGTGTAGCAAGGAATCACGATATCTGTGATATAGAAACTTGATTCTAAACAATATGAATTCGCAGTTCTAAAAAATTTGGAATCAATGTTTTTCACAAGCAAAATCGCATTCTTGTGTAGCTAAGAATCATAAAGTCCTCGATATGGAATCTTGATTCCGGCAATCCAGGAATCGAAGTTCCTAAACTAGGTGGAATCGTGTTCTACAAAAATGGAAACGTGATTCCTTTCTTTTAGAATAGACTTTCGTCCAGGGAAATGTCGAATCGAGGAATCGATACTCTCATAGGCGATTTAGGTAACTATATGTCGAACATTCTGACCCATAAAGCAAAGCTGATCTCATAACTGTCTTATAGAACTTTTCCTTCATGCTCATTGGTAATGCGATGATCATATAAAACTCCAATTGCACATCTCCATAACTCCCACCCAAAAGATAAGAGAGAGAGAGAGGTGTTCTATAGGACGAATATAGACTGTACCTTAGGGAGATTCTCTCCTGCTACCACAGAATGAGGAAAAAATATAGCAGTTCTTTTCTGGCTATTATTGAAAAGCCAATAGAGTATAGAAACTTGCCTGGACCAAGGGACTTTGGTTGGAAACTTGCCCCTGGCCAAAGCGATTTACTCAACCAAGTCATGCACAGTGCTAAAAAGCCTTTAAATAAATTGAAAATTGAAAATATTTTCTAAAAGTAAAAATATATTACAAGGAAAATAAAAGGAAAAAGTAATATTTAGGATTTCAATTAAAAATTTTAAAAAATTAGAAAAGTGGATTTTGGAAAACCATATTTATAGTTGGGGTCATTTTGAAAATTATCAAAAAGAAAATATAGAAATAAGGATTCATGACAAAAAACACGCACCTATCTTTTTCCAAATATATCTAAATTGTGTAAGAAAAAAAATGAACAACATAGCATTATTTTTTCCAAACTTTTCGAAATTTTTCAATTTTTTGGATACTCACACAACTCGGTGGGAGGCGATTCATGTTACAGTGGTAGTCATTACGTGGTAGCATATTTTATGCAAGTACGGTTCCAAAATTGACAAGCACAAACAAGTTGTGTTAATGTTAGTTGCTTAGTTGTTTATGGTTATCATTGAAGGATAAGGTTTCCATTTCATGTGTCCGCCGACTCATCTATTCGACTGAGTTCTCTCTCCAAAATCTATTTTAGAGATGATTTTAGAATAGAAAGTTTAAAGATGGAGATATCAACAATAATGGATAGGAATGAAAAAAATAAAAACGAAAAATAGAAAGATTTTTAAAAATAAGAAATTGAGATGTTATTGTTATAGTTTTGACATTGATTTTAAAATATAGTGGGACCACCATTTTGTGACATCAGTCTACAAGGTGGATGTCTAATGTGTTAGGGGATGCTATTGTAGAAGTGCATCCCCTGATACACAAAGTAATTTTCCATTATTGAATAGGGAATAATTTCCATACAAGTAAGAGCTATATTTTGATATGAATTCTAACAGACAAAAGTGATTGTAACCTCTTTGTATTAAATGTCAAGTATGACCTACGTTGTTGGTATAATATGCCATGTACGATTCATACAACTTACGCCTGATAAATATGAATCATGCTTCCAATACAGCCCCGGTCAAGTGTGACCTCTACTATATGTGGCTCTTGCCTCTGTTACTTAGGTTTATTAAGACTCATGTTAAGATTAGCCAAAGCCCCAGATGGTTCATGTCTACATGCTTCGTGGTATGAACACCATCCAACATTCCTTGTCAGCATCCAGGAGAGAAAATAAGCAATCTAGGAGAAAGAACAGCATGGACCATAAAACTAAATGTATGGAACTATGTTACTCATCGTCTAATTAGGCACCTTAACATTCCCCATATGAGTAAAAGTGAATACTCCCAACTGTGGGAAGCCTCAGAGGGAAACTTCAGTGACCTACAGTCAGAGGTCTCAAAGGGTACATCCTATATTTATTCAATGACTTTCTATTGTTGGAGGTCCCAGAGGATATGTCTGATATTATTCAGCGAGTCTCTACTGTTGGAAGTCTCGAAGGACAATTTTAATATTAAAAAAAAAAAAATGGTTTGTATAAGTTGTCAATCTTAAACAATCAAAATAAGGCGCATCTCTAAATCTTGGTAAAAGATATAGTTTACGTGCCATCAACCCTTTCGATGACCTGTAAATCTATTTTTAGACCAAATTTTAAAATTTAAAGGTTGAAAAGTGATACAGGCCGAGCATATCCAAAAAACACTAAAAAATTATGAAGATGGATGGTCTAAATAATTATATGTTCTAAGATGCACAATTTTTAAGACTCGAAATCTTTTTTTTTTTTTTTTTCAAAAATAACCATATATCTCGAGGCTAAGATGATAATTTGTAAGGTTTTTCAGTGTAGGAACAACCTTGTAGGATGAATTTTTGAGGTGCACCTTATTTCTATGGCATACAGTTCATGCAACCTTAAATAACATGAAGTGCTGCTATCTTCAAGATTGTGACATAGTATCAAGAAGAGCTTCCAAAAAGGTTCGAGAATAAAAAATATACTTCAAAGTAATTGCTTGATTACCGGGCGAGCACAAACTTCACTTGTATGTAACTATTTGGATCACCATACGAAGGATAATATGTTAAAGGGATTGTATACAATGAGACCATTTATTTTTGATACAAGGTGGTCACAATTACTTATAACCATCCGATGTGAAGTTTAATAGCTTGGATGTATCACGAAGTTCGAAAAAATTTCTTTTGAAGTTTGAGCTTGGTCAATAGAATAATTACAACCATCCAATTTCACATGGAATGGTCAAGATTAATGTCTCATTTTGTACCAAAAGTAAATAGTCTCATTCTATACTTTTCCGATGCAAAAATATACTTCTATGCAACCATTCATTGTCACATTGTGAGTTTTCTTTGAAAACAACAAGTTCCACTATCCTATAACCATCCTCCCCTCCCACTATGAATGTGATCCAGTAGTGGCAAGAGGATGGTCTAGGGTGCCGGGGTCATGGTGGTAGCATCCCCACACCCTAGTCACCATGTTGTGGTTTCGATTCTTATTGACATTACTTCATTAACATCTTCAAAAAGCTAACTCTTAAACTATTTGAAGAAACGAATAGGGGCCATCTTCCCTATTGAATAATCCCAAAAAAAGAGGGAGGTCTACAGTGTTTATCATTGTATAACAGCTGCCAGGAAGGCTTAACAATGGTTCCCTTGAAAACAAGATGATGACAAGCCATAACAAGGAGATGAAGGCTGGGAGGAGGAGATTAACGTTTTCCTTCTTTTTCGTAAAGCACTACACTTCCTATTCTTGTTGTAATAGATTAGACACAGGCATCACGTGGGAAGCATATAAAAAATGGATGTAAATTAATGGTTGTTTAAGAGTGCCCTGGTGTTGGGTATATGTGGTCATTAAAGGCCTTTTTGATATAATGAAACTTGAACTCAGTGGGAGTATGACCCTATGTGGACTATAATAAGCAAATTATATTTGCTGATACCGGACTGGGCTTGATGTGCTGGGCTAGCCGGTTGGAAAAAAACCCATGTTATATGGGCATAGATATTAAACCAATAAAGGTCATAACAGGTCATCTCTTGATGAGGCCGGATTATACTCAGATGAATGAGTCAAGGGACTGTGTGGCCTGTGTGTGCTGGTGGCCCTCAGAGACATGGGTTAAAGCCTCATCTGCGTACCATCACAGAACATGTACGTATGATAGCCATATTGAAAAAGCGAACCACCTTTGAGGGTGAAGCATATACATGTACAAGAAATTATCCCTAAGCACCACAGAGTCATAGTTGCATCAGGTCTAGGTGACATTGGTTCATTTCTAAGGGAGAACTTGAAATTTATTTACTGAGATTATATCCCCTTGTCTATTGGCTGACTTTGACAACCCAATCATGAGCCTCTGCGATAGACAGTTGGTCATGGGAACTGCTGGGTCAGTTTGAGAAAGCAAGTGTGGGCCGTAGTCTACAGTAGAAGGTAGAGTGCTTTAGAATTGAATTATTCATAGATCATATGGATCCAATTATCATCAACAACATTTAATTATATTTGTTTTAGTGTTATTTGATTTTTAAAATTATTATTTGATTTTTTTTAATATCTGGATATTTTATTTATGAAATTTGGATTTATAAATACAAAGATATTGAATTTACAATGTTTTAAATATTCATGTGGATTTTAATTTACAAATCATTAATTAATTTTAAAAATATTTTATTTGTACATGGGGGGCCTATTAGTATACATGGGCCCACTATACCATCTTGGTGGGGCCCATGGAGTTGGCACATAGGGTGGCACGCCCCACCCTTGTCTCACTTTCTATTTTGTTGATTTAAACTTAATGACTTGAAGGAAAAGATATTGTATTTTAGAAAATTTGATTTCATGGAATGTTTAAATTATGAAAAGTATCAAGAGGCTTGTGCACGACAATAAGAAAGCACAATATTATTATTGATTTTTTTGTTTAATTTAATTAATGAAAAATTAGTTTAAAAAATGGAGGATAAAAGTTTTAACACATTCCATCTGATTTTGATGGCTAACATATATAATAGATAACTCATATCTCTCATCCCACAAGTTACATAAAATCAATGGTGCACATTCAATCTTACTTAAGAGGCAAACCATATGGAAACCTTAAGAGACCCTAACCCCCTTCTATATAAAAGGGTGCCGTCTCCCATATCTTAAACATCTAATCTCTTCTCTCTCTCTCTTTTTTTCTCACTCTCTCTCTCATTGCTTTAGATGGGCACGCCCCAAGCAGATGTTGTCTCTCTCTCTTTGGTTCATTAAGAGGGGCACGCCCTAGTAAAGAGGGTCTCTCTCTCCCATGCTTGAAGAGAGGCACACCCCACTCATTGTGATTATCTCTGCCATTTCTCGCATGACCTAAAGGGTTAAGGGTTTAGTAATGAGATGATATCTCTCTCAACTAAGTTATCAATGGTAAGCTTTAATTGGAGATTTGATCTTTGTGTTATAAGTTCTTGTTCTATTGGAGGGTTTGACCTATTTGCTTTCCCATGTTTGAGATTGAAGGTTGACTATTGATTATGTGCCATTGGAAAGCGGTGACGCAGTGTGGGATGTAATAAGCTTGATTGGGGTAATCTCTGGCATTCACTTTATTGTTTCTTGCCATATTTATTTTTTATGTCTTTTGTTATTCCCAAGCATAGTATTATATATATATTTTTATTATTATTAAAGAAAGATTGGTTTTAATGGCATCTTTTTATATTCTAGATTTATTCCCTTTATTTCTTTCTAGGTCAATTATAATAAAGGACTACTTGTAAGTAGTTTAACTAGAAAAAAAAACAAAAAAAAAGGCGAATAATTTTTTTAAAATATATATATATATACATACACCGGCTAGATCACATGAGTCTAACTTTCTCCGGAGAATGCAAAACAATTATGTCTCTTATTTTTTAGTTATTATTATTAAATTTTGGGAAAGTTAGTTAAAGTGTTTATAGAATTATTTGCTTTACCAAGGTTAAAAGTATCATTAAAAATTTTATTTTAATTAATACTTCCTATTCAATAAGGATTTCTTGATTTCTAGTTAAGGTCTTTTATAAATAGGGGCACTATTTGTTTTTTTTTATTGAGAGTTGAGTTTTGAGATGTTACTTTTGGTTTAACTGGTGTAGATCTAAGAAGTCTGAATTGTAGGATTCCTATTTAATTTTTTATTAATAGATTATATGATTTTCTGGTTTGCAAAATTCTTTTTACATTAGCTGGTATTGGAGCAGGCCCATTCCCTGTTGTGTGTGTAAGCTCTAAACTTGATGGGTTGATTTTTGCCAAATAAAATACGAGAAATAAAAAATGAAACACATACCACAAGAACACAAAGATTTACGTAGTTCACCTCAAGAGGGCTATATCTATGGGCACGGCAAACTGAAATCCATTATACTAATAAAAGTTACATCAAAGATTTTGGAACATAGAGTTACTTCTCTAAACCTCGATAAATTCCAAGCCGAACAAACCTTTTTAAACCACTCTCCATTCCTTCTCTTTACTTCTGGCAATTATTCTTCTAACAACCATTATTGACGACACTAGATAGAGATACGAGAGCAACAAGAAAGTGACTTTCTCTTTAACTAAAAAGGGAAACAATCCAAAATCTCCATGGGAGCCGCTTCTCTAGAAGAAACAATCATCTCAATATTCAAAGTCTACAAGAGGTACCGTCACAATGTTTTCAATCTATAAGAAGCTACAGGAGGTACCATCGCAATGTTTTTCTCCATTTGAGGCTCTCTTTTCTTTAAAAGGAAATCTTGTATCTTATGCACAAGAAGTCCATGCCTCCCTCTCTCTCTAAAGGAACCACCATTATCCCATTTGATAACCCAAACATAAGAGATATATTCATATGATGACACAAATTATCTGCACCACTACTCCCCCATATGATGACACAAATTATCTGCTCTTTCATCCCATATACATAAGATTAATAGTCCTTACTGAATAGGAAACTTTATATAGATTTTACATATATGTCAAAACCATGAGATACATCCAAGAGTCCTAATCGTTTTTGGATTTCTATTTTTTATTTTTGGAGTTTTATTTCATTTAGGAAATTTATCAAATATCAATATCAATTTTATACGATATGGGATTTTATTATGTGGGTGATTTTAAATAGCACCAAATCCAACATTCCTCAAGTACCTAAGGGTATGCTACAAGGTTGCGCTACAACTAGCAGAAGAGGTTGAGTTTGTGGTTGCAATAGTGAGAAAGTAACATGGGAAGAACTCAATGATCTCAAGAGGAAATCAAGAAACTAGCATATAAGATACGTTAAAAACGTTTGAATGGAAAGAGGTTCGAGGAGATGGTGTACAGGTGTAGCCAACCCACTCTGAACAATGGTTGGTTGTTCATGACATTGGTGGATTTGAGTCCAATCATAGTTGGTGAGTCAGATTCGGTGGATATTGAAAGAAAGACTAATGTGATCTTGTCGGGGAATATATATTTTTTATTTTTCTTCTTTTCACTCATTTTCTTTTCTTTTGGCAAAGATCACTTACAAGTAGTCTTGTTACAATAATTCTTACTTCAAAGAAAATAAAACTAACAAATCCAAGATCTTAAAAACCTTTATGCCAATAAATAATATTTTTTTTAAAAAGAAAATATCTTCAATTCTTATGCTTGGGAATCTAAAACCAATATAATTAAATATAGCAAGAAATGAAAAAACAAAAAAAAACGTGTCGAAAATTACATCAACCTGGCTTATCACACCTCACACGGAGTCACCAACATCCACGGGATCAATGGTTTAGCTTCAATCTCAAACAGGGAAAGCAAATTTCGGCTAAACTGAGTATTCACGTTTGAATCTCTACAAATTCTAACCCTCAAAATTTTATTGGCTTATTCCTAATTTCCCAACCCTTGGTATTTTTAAAGCATGAGAGAGAAAGTGGGAGACTTAGGGTTGGGGCGTGCCCCTTTAGAGGCTTAGGAGAGAGCAAGTGGGAGACCTAAGGGCGGGGCGTGCCCCTCTAAAGCTTAGGAGAGAGAGCGTTAAAGAGAGAAAGTTGGAGAGAGAGAGAGGGACCCAGAGGAAAGAGAGTGGGGTGTGCCCCTATTGGAGAGGAGAGAGATAGTTGTGGGAGAGAGGAAAATGTAGAGAATGGGAAGAGTGTGCAACCCTATTTATAGAGAAAAATTAGGTTTAAGGTTTCTTATAGTTTGTCTCTTTCTTGAGATTGAATATAGACCGTTGATCAATGTGTTTTGTGGGGTGAGAGATTTGAGCCATCCATTCCATAGATGGGCCATCAACATTATGGAAGGTGCTTGGACCATTATCCCCCTTTTCTTAAACCATTTTCCCATCAATATATTTAAATAAATTGAATCTTATTTAAATATTATTCATTTCATAAAATACCATATTCTTTCCCATACTATTCAAAGATATGTCAAGTCAAGATATGCTTTCAATATTTAGGATAAGATACGATTAATCTTTTCCATATCTAATATTAGATCACATGCCACAAGATACCTCTCCTAAATTTGAATAACTTGACAACAAAGCAAATAACCAAGAGGTGGGGCGCGCCACCCATGCATGCCACTCATCAAGGGATAACCCAGAACCCTTCTCGGTTTGTTCTCTATGCCCAGATACATTGAGTTTTCCAACCGACTGGCCTAGATCGTCAAGCACAATCCGGTATCAGCAAATATTATTTGCTTAGTATGGTCCACAAGGGATCATACTCCCATTGAGTTCATGTTCTACTATATTATTTCAGTTTACAAGCACTCATAAAGCTTTAAAAGGCCACATAAACCCAACATCTTCCACTTGACCTTTGAAGGCTTTACATTCTCTCGTTCTCACTTTCTCTCATTCCCATCTCTCTTTCCCAATTACAATATCTCTCAAGCATTTTTACTTATTCTCTCAATACATTAATCTTAGCTTTCGACATCAATCCTTTCACAAAAAGATTTATAGAGGCAACACATTTTTTTCTTTGCTGCTCGGATCTCTTCTCAAAAGTGGTCGTAGCTCATCTTTCACATCGTATCGTGAATCATGGATCTATTATCGCAGAAGACCATCACGTTTCCTCATCGTATAAGGTCGTATGTTCATGGGCTCAAAAGAGTTCTTCAAATAAGCAGCTCCCTTTTGTAGCCATACAATCAGCACCACACATTTAGGTTCCATGGGTGAACAACATTATAGTTTGTTATTCTATCTGGCATGTCAAATACTAGCACGTGCTCCCATTGAAATATTTAGTTTATATGGATCTCGATCTTTCTCAATTTCACCTCATTCCTCTAGTGATAAAAAAATAGTTTTATATTCTTGGAGTTCTTATAGAATCGTGGCTCCTTTGACATGCATATCGCGACCATGTTGTCGCAGAAAATTCTTACTGCCTCACATAGTACGAGGTGAAAGTCATGTCGATTAAGAAATTTCTTAATCTATATAGCCTCATCGATCACCAAACAGCATACCACGTACTCTGCCTCCATGGTGGACAATTTTGTCATATCTTGTTTCTTTGATTTCCAAGAAACTGCAACCCCTTCATGCATGAATACATATCCAATGTAGACTTCGCATCATTTGGATCTGTGAGATAGCTTGCACCTTTATATCTGAATATCCAAGCAGCTAAAAAAACGTAGGACTGTAGCAACTCCTACTCAATTATTGCACATACAACATATACATTCTCAACATTTTTATGCATATATCATGAGGTAGCATATTGAGTCTCATGCAATATGTAATTCAATACCCGTTGGTTTAACAATATGCAAAAACGTTCATGAACCACAAAGGTTCAACCACACTAGACATTTTGGTAATAAATTCATACAAACTAAGTTATCTAATCAACACAATATGTGTCAAAGAAGCCTAGCATGATGTCATTCCTACAACATTCTCTATAGTTCAAAGTCTTATGTAATCGAAGATTCTAGATAACAAGAAGCATGAATCAAGGCATATAGGTATTTAAAAAAAGAAACAGTGCATGATAGTTTTCTCCTACTTTTATAAATACCTTCAAGATACAATGTTTTTCCTTTTAGTAAAAAAAATTGACTTGGTATATATATATATATATATATGCATTCACAAGTAATAGTTATATAATAGTATGACAATTTAAAATGATTTTCATAAAGACTTAATGGACCTTGCAAGACAATGTGGTTTTCTCAAAACCACATTCATAGACTTAGGCTTTTTTTAAATCATCCAATTTAATTTTAAAATACATGCTTAGCCTTCATAAATCATTTTACCGCATTCACTTTTAATTTCCTATGAAGTCAAGTTCATGGCCATAAACCAAATCATATACACCATCTTATAATTTTATCCAAAATAAAGCATGACTAAATAATGTTTATTAATGCCTTTAGAAAATACTTCATTTTTTACAATTATGGAGAATTAGCAAGAGATCATCATCACATCCAACACATCATATTATAGAGATTATTCAGAGGATGGTTACTAAAACCGAGTTCCAACATAACACTCTATTTGTGCTTACATATTGAGTGAGTCACACTCATCTCCCGTGTTTTATCTTTAGGGCTCAAAGCCCTTGATCAAATCACATCTCCATATGTACACTACTTTAAGTAGTTCATACTCAAGCATAAGGAGGCACAAAAACACAAGGTATTCTAAACCGGTTCTTTCAAATTTGTCAGCACTTATCACTTAATGTCCATACACTCCATACATATTCATAAAACAATTAGCCAAAATATAACCAAAGCATATTAAACAAAGTTATTAAATCATCTAGCCCTATATGACCTTACCATGTAATATGGGATAGCTTTCATACCTCAAAACCATGTAGTGTGGTACATGGGCTTTTTTGATTAATTGTCAAACAAAGTTTGACAAGCTTTTGTAATCTTGGAAGTGCACGCAACTGATGGAGAATATATTGATCATCTGTTTCATATGTCATGAAGTGTCCATCTCTTCGGCACTTGGATTCTCCTGTCTTACACAATAAGAAAATCTCTTCTTCATCCCACTATTTCAATGTCACAATTTAGATTATCCCACTGATCTTTAGCGTTTCTATACTACCACCAAGTCCCTCTATATATCCCTTCATTTCGAAGAAACCAATATGCTTTTATAGGTATTGCGTTTCTTCTTCTTTCTGCTATTTTCAGATGGAATACTCTTCACATAGAGTGTCATATCTTGCCACTCTAAAGTTTTATTATAATAAATCATACTCGTAGCATACTAAAAACATTTTTAAATGACCCATAAAAAAAGTCTTCATAATTAGGAATCCAAAGATGTGTTTTAACATACGACATCTTTTTAATTTACTGCAAAATAGAACTTGAGATTCCATAATAAAAATATGATATTTCTCAACTCATAAAGAGTTAATCTTCGAATCCTTTTGAGTATTGAAATAGACTAAAAAAATATAAAATAGTGCTTAGTTCCATCCCTAAATCATACCATTTAGTGAGTATTCATTTTAGCGACATTTGCATCACAATACAATTTTTTTAGTTGAAAATCAGGTTGAGCATCTATCAATAAAAAATATGTTTCTCTTAATCCTCAAAGAATTTCTTCTTGAAATATTTTGTGTTGAAAACTAGACTCAAAATAAATTATAATATCATAGTGTGAATCCCAAATAATAATTTTCTTCAGAGAAATAAATAAGTGACATTCACATCACAAAATAAATCATACTGTAGAATTTCAGGATGAACACTATCTAGTAAAATTGCATTTTATCTCTATCATTATGGAGTTTCCATTGCAAACCAATTTTGTTTGAAAGTAGACACATAATAGTAACACATATATTTCCACAAGCTTTATATCACTTTGTTAAGTAGACTTGATAAATATAGTTATTCATGTCTTCAATGAAGGATATATTAAATTGTAAAAAATTCAGGATGACCTCTCTTCAATCCAAAATTTTTATTCCTCTCTTCCCATATATATTTCTCTCTTAAATAAATTTTATTACAATCTAGACTCGGAATGGAAGTCTAAAAACTTAGTGTGAGCCATAAAACATTATGTTAAGAATAAAAATAAAATCTTGACTTCCAAATTATAGAAATAATTTCCTTTGTAGAAAACTTTCAATAAATCGATCATATCTTTCCAACCACAAAGAATTTCTTTATGAAACTTTTTTGTTTGAAAGTATACTCAATTTTATGAGTCATAGTAAAATTTTAACAAGAAATAAAATCATATCATTGGTGAAAAAAATCACAAAACTTAATAGACAGTTCCTGGATTTTGTAAGGTTAGAACTGATATCCTTCATTGATGAGTCCAAAACTTTCAATTCTCTTGAGATCTGCAACTGAAATTTTGTAGGTAGATCATACTCTCAAAGACACAATATTACTACAGTATGCAATAGAAAAATACATCATTATCTTCTTCATATCACTGCTCCAAAATAGCCCAGAATACCCATTATGCAGAGCGCCTTTTCGGTGTTTAAAGATTCAAATAATTCTTAACTGTGGATGTATTACTTGACCACAATGGTAATTAGCTTTCATGTATCTCGTTCCCAAGCTTGATTTAGACTTAGTAAAGAGAAAAAGATAACTAATGACATCAAGTATCAATAGCTCTGATACCAATGAAAGAAAGACTAATACGATATGCCGGAGAATTTTGTTTTATTATTTTTCTTCTTTTCACCCCTTTTCTTTTCTTTTGGCAAAGATCACTTACAAGTAGTCTTATTACAATAATTATTGCTTTAAAGGAAATAAAACTAACAAATCCAATATCTTAAAAACCTTGATGCTATTAAACCAATTTTCTTTAAACAAAACAAATGTCCACAATTCTTATGATTTTGAATATAAAACCAATATAATTAAATACAACAAGAAAATCAAAAAAGTGCCAGAGATTACCTCAACCGAGTTTATTACACCCCATGCTGTGTCACCAACATCTAATAGTGTGGGATCAACGGTTTAGCTTCAATATCAAACCGAGAAAGCAAATTTCAGCCAAACTGAGTATTCACTCTTAAATTTCTACAAACTCTAAACTCCAAAATTTTCTTGGCTTATCCATAATTTTCCTACCCTTAATATTTTTAAAGCATGAGAGAGAAAGTGGGAGACTTAGGGTTGGGGCATGCCCCTCTAGAGGCTTAGGAGAGAGAAAGTGGGAGACCTAGGGTAGGGGCGTGCCCCTCTAGAGGCTTAAGAAAGAAAGGGTTAAAGAGAGAAAGTTGGAGAGAGAGAGACCCAGAGGAGAGAGAGTGGGGCGTGTCCCTATGGGAGAGAGAGGAGAGAGAGAGTTGTGGGAGACATAAAAATGTAGAGAATAGGGAGAGGGTGCACCCTTATTTATAGAGAAAAATTAAGTTTAGGATAGGTTTATCATAGTTTGCTTCTTTCTTGAGATTGAATGTGGACTGTTAATCAATGTGACTTGTGGGGTGAGAGATCTGAGCCATCTTCTATAGATGGGCCATCAACATTATAGAAGGTGCTTAGACCATTATCCTCATTTCCTTAAACCATTTTCCAATCAATATATTTAAATAAATTGAATCTTATTTAAATATTATTCATTTCATAAAATAACATATTCTTTCCCATACTATTAAAAGATATATCAAATCAAGATATGCTTTCAATATTTAGGATAAGGTGTGGTCAATCTTTTCCATATCTAATATTAGATCACATGCCACAAGATACATTTCCTAAATTTGAATAACTTGACAAACAAGCAAACAACCAAGAGGTGGGGCGTGCCACCCATGTGTGGCACGTGTGGGCGCCACCCACATGGTACACTGTGGGCCCATGTGCACTATAGGCCCCCATGATATTTACCAAATTAATTTCTAAAATATTATTTGAATTTTGTACTTTTGTAAAATCAATAACTTTATTTTTATAAGTCAAAAAATTATAAATAAAATATCAAAAGACTCATAAAAATTCAAATAATAATTTTAAAATAATTTCTATAATTAAACAAACATAATTAAATTAATGTGATGGAAAATGAATCCATATAGTTTGGGAATTGAATTAACAATCATGAGGCACTCCACCTTCAACTGTAGACTACGAACCACACTTGCTTTATCAGACCGACCCAGTGTTTCCCATGACCCACAGTCCAAGCAAGGGCTCGTTAGCGGGTCACCTAAGTCTGGCCGATGAGCCAAGAGGTCATAATCCCAGTCTGTGGATTTTAGTTCCTCCCCTAGAGACGAGTCAATATCACTAAGACCTTATGCGACCACAACTCTATGGCACAAAGGAGTATCCCGCGCACATGCATACGCTTCACCCTAAAATGTGGATATCTAGCTTTCCCTAACGATCTATCAATATGCATGTCGTGCGATGGATCTTGGATGAGGTTTTGGCTCCCGTATCTGTAGGCCCACCATCATAAACAAGGGTCACACAGTCTCTCGGCTCATTCATCTAGGCATAAGCTCCGACCTGATTAAGGGATAACCCAGAACCAGTCTTGGTTTGTTCTCTATACCCAGATACCTTGGGTTTTCCAACTAACTGGCCTAGATTGTCAAGCACAGTCCAGTATCAGCAAACATCGTTTGCTTAGTATGGTCCACGAGGGACTACACTCCCATTAAGTTCATGTTCCACTATATTATTTCATTTTACAAGCACTCATTAGGCCTTTAAAGGCACATAAATCCAACATCCTCACCTGAAATCTACAGTAGGTAATGTTGTTGCTAGCAAGGACAATTTGGTTTGTGATCTTGCGGAGTCCAATGATATAGAATCTGTATTTTCATTGAGTTATTTCAAAATCAACAAGTTGCAGATAATGATTTACCACCAATCTTTGGTACATGCTCAAATGAATAAGAACTCATGGAAGATCCAATCTTTGATACGGTTCAAGCTGAAGATGAAGAGGGTTTCGGAAGAGGATCTAGCTGGTTAAGACATGTTAAAGATGCATAATACATGCTTTAAATAGTGAATTAAAGCACTACATGCTGGTTTCTTTAAAGATGAAATGGTGTATTTTGGTTATTCTTATCGGAAAGTGAAGATGCCACATGAGTCTTAGATGTTAATGCCCTAAACAATCTGTTAACAAGCCATAAATTGGATTCCATGGACTCTCAAATTCTCGTGAATCTCTCTGATAATGAATTTTCCAATAGATGATCCCTACCAAGTGGGTGACAATATTTTCCTTGATACTAGGCTAGGAAGAAAGCATTGCCAGTCGGAGAATGTGGCAGAGTAGCTCACAGAGATTTTGACTGTCATGTCGAAGCGAAATGAAATCATGAGAAGCTGACATGGTGGAATACATGAGGAGGGAGTGACAAAAGTGCAAGCGGGGCCATAACGGAGGAAAGCAAATGGTGAAGGGAAGGGACCTATTACTACTACTAAATATTACAAGAATGCGGTTTCTATAAGGCCGGAAAAAAATAAAAAAAAGGTGAAGCCTCACCTTAAAACCTTGCCAGCAAAATATCTAGGGCATGGGAAATCATACGAGGGCTCTAAAATCTATTTCCACCACCGATACTGAAATTTGTACCTCTACAAATGATATAGATCTTATGGATATGTGAACACTTGAAATAAACATTATAGATAATACATTATAATATACACTATTTTTAGGGATAGAAATCCAAATCTTTCTTCGCATCTATAGTGGTTAAGGTCGAGATGACCGATTTGAAGGTTTTGTGATGTCGAAACTACAAATTTTGGTGAGATTTCACATGTGGCTAGTTTTTTTTCTGAAGGACTAGGCCCTATTTGAACCTTTTCCATATTACAATGGTGTAGTTGTAACTAGAGTTAGAAAGACCAATTCGGGCGGACAACTTGGCCCAAGTCCAAGTCCTAGTCCGAGAGACTCGGCCCGAGTTGGGCCAAGATCTGGCCCGCCCAAAAAGTGTTAAAAATAAAAATGCAAAAACGATACCTAAAAATAGAAAAAATATGTAATCATCATCGTCAAAATATTTTCTCAACTAATTGGGGTCAGTTACACGAATCCCGGTTCACAATTCTGCTCTATTAAATGTCATACCTTCGATGAAGTCAAAGCCCCCATATCTATAGGAAAAATATGTTTAAAATAAAATTAAACAAAACACATCTAAATGAGGTTAAAAAAGCAATGAAAAATGGATTTTGAAAAGAATCAATTTGTGATGGGGGTATTTTAGAAATAATCTAAAAAGAATGGCAAATATAAAAAAAACTAAGTATTCATGGCCAAAATACTTTCCAATCTTTGCCAAAATTATCGAAAACATAAAACAACATATCACAAATAAATTTCTTATTTTTTGGGATATTTTTATTAATTTTTATAAGATCACCGAGTGAGACCAACCAACTCAATATACTCGAGCGAGTCTGACTTGGCTCGCCCAAGTAGTCAAACATTGGTTGTAACTAGGTATGGAAATTTTTCAAGCAGACAATGGCAATGATTAGATCATCGATTTGGGAGGAACGTATATGCAACCCCATGTACAAGTTTGTTTGCATCATACAAGTCAAGAGACTTTGGAATGGTTCACATTGGTAGTAGTAATAATACTTAAAAGGGTATATTGAGGGTAGGAGACGTATGCCATGGAAACCTTTGGTGCAATGTTGATGCTCAAAGATGTAAAGCGCATAGATCTCTTAATGAATTTAATCTCCACAAGGAAGTTGGTTGACGAGGGTTATCACATGGCCTTTTGGTAAGGTGAGTTTCCTAGTTTTTTTTGGAAAAAAGACCTAATATTGACATATCTTTTAAGGCAAAACTATTTACTGATAGATGGGACAAACAATGAGTGGATTTTCCTTTTAGATCCATGTGTAAACAGTTTGGTACCCATCGTGTAACCTATTAAGCTTAGATCCACAAAAAAACACTTAAAAAATAGCTGCAAAGGGAGTAGATGTGGGAGAAGAAGGATTTCCAAAGGTGCCCGAGGCTGGAAAAGCCAAAGCGGCCAAACGTGCACCATTAACTGCTTAGCCCCAGCGGGGCTAAGTTTGCCGCTGAGGTAGTCGAGTGGTACATATTGTTTCCTCACAGCCCCGTAAGCCTTCTGAGAAGCTTACCTTGTGTTCTGGTAGTCATGTCCTTCACATCTTAGAGCGTATGGACTGTTAATCTGTAAAGAGGTGATGCTCGAAATCAGGATGCTAGCTTTCTTTGCTCAAAAGTGAGAAAGCCAGAGGCTCCTGATCAATGTTCAAAACCATGTCTCGGTGACGGGATTTGGCCCATGCCTTGAGCTGAGTAACTCGGCCCAAGTCGGGCTAGATCTAGGCAAGCCAAAAAAGGTTAAAAATAAAAAATTATAAAAGCAACCCAAAAAATAGGAAAATATATTTCACTTAAAAATAAAACACATCTAAATGAGGTAAAAAAAAAAAAAAAAAGTGAAAAAAATGGATTTAAAAAAAAATCAAATGGTGTTATTTTAGAAATAATAGAAAAAAAAAAGAGAATTTAAAAATAAGTATTCATGACCAAAATACTTTCCAATCTTTACCAAAATAATAAAAAATATATATTACAAATAATTTTTTTATTTTTTAGATTTAAAGCAGTGAAAAAAATGGATTTTAAAAAAATCAATGAGGTTATTTTAGAAATCATAGAAAAAGAAGAGAAAATTTTAAAATAAGTATTCATGTCCAAAAGACTTTCCAATGTTTACCAAAATGATAAAAAATATATTACAAATAAATTTTTTATATTATATATATAGGGAGATGATCTTGTCAACCCACTGGCTGACAGCTACAGTATCAGCCAACGGTCCAGATTCAATTTGGATCCGATCCAATGGTTACGACCTCATTTTGTATTTCAATTTTCAGTTTTTTTTATACAAATCCAAATCATTCAAAATTTTAAGTATCTACTTGTCAAAAATAGGAGAATATAATAAAAATAATAATTCGTAAAATATAAACTGATCAAAATACCTCCGAAACTTTTTTAGAGTATTTTAGTCAATTTTTGTTTTGCGAATTAATTTTTTATGTTTTAATTAGGTGCGTTCTGATGAGAAGAATGATCGTCTAAAATTTCAAGTGATTTGGATTTGTAGAATAAAAAATAAAATACGAAATGAGGTCGTGACTGTAAGATCGGCCCATATTGAATCTAGACCATTGGCTGAAACTGTAGCAATTTGCCTGTGGGTTGACAAAATCATTTCTCATATATATATATGAGAAATAATCCTATAGAACCCTCTCTCACCCATGTGTGTAGGACCCCAAAAGATGACCATTAAATTTGATACCAATTTATATAAAAGTCAAATCACACGTTCATATAATAAATTTTTTAGAGATCCGTGCCAATTTTAATGGTGATCTTTTGAGATAATCCAGCATTGTTCTTGAGCTTATCGTCTTCATCCCAAAGGTATTTTAGTTACTTCTTTGGAGTGGAGAGCGTTATGCTCCGGCTCTACCGAGAGTGAGAGAGAGAGAGAGGCGAAATGAGCCGGCACTACCGTACGTTGCATTTAAACAAGTTGTACCCCTAAATAAGCGAAGTTTGGCGTCCGGGTCACATAATTATTTGATTCGGTATAAGAAGACCATGCCAATGGGTCGTTTTCTCTGCTGCATAATTTGAGAAAGTTTGAAAAACAGGGGGTCATTGTGGTAGTGCCCACATACTTCAATTCCTTCTATTCCCACTAATACCTTTAAAAACCATGAGCCATTTTGAAAAATGACAAGAAGCATATATTTCTCACTAAATTACCAAAAAAATATATAATCGAATATGTTCAATTGCGAAGGAAGAATAAAAAATAGACCCACAGTACCATAGGTGTTGACATAAAGCGAGCAGAGGCTGCTACTGCTGCAAAAAACATAAGAAATGTAGGCATCTTGAAAAAGTGGCTCAGTGAACAGATGAAGGGTCATTCAATCACCTTTTTATTCTTAATTTCATTGAACAAGGTTATAGAATATCAAGACCAAGAGATGTGCATGTTCATCACGGTAGATTACATGTACCTATTAGGATCTTCAATTGCTGAAAAAGTGAGACAACATCAATATCAATGACGCACACTCTGACGAATACAAGTTAAATTGTTCTCTGGCTTAGGAAAGATAAATACAAGCTAAATTTTGACATAAGTTTTCAATAAAACTCAGGAATGGCAGGAGTGGAAGGAATGCTGATAGTTTGGAAGGGGAGGTCAGGTACGGGGTTGAGAATGCGTCGGATCAGGTCTAGATCCACAAGAATCCAGATTTAGATAACAAGAAGTATATATAGGATCCGGATCTAGATTTAGATATGGATTTAGAATATTTGGATCTAGATCCAAATTCAAAAGTATACATGGGATCCGGATTCTGGATCTGGACCTGACCAGACCTAAAAAAAATTATTTTATATCTATAAAATAATATATAATAAAAGTACTATATAATATATATGTACATATAAACATAATATTTTAATAAAGAAAAATTACGCATATATCCGTTATATTTTGCGTTATAGTTTCTGTTATTACATGTATATCCATTTTTTACCTTTCATAACGTAAATTTTAAAACAATACAAATTTACTCTTTTTCTGATGTTGGACAACCAAATTGAAGGGTTTTTCAGATGTTCAACATCTGAAAATAGCCCGAAATTTTGAAGTTCAAATTCTCATTTTCGGTTGTCTGAAAATAACCTGAAACCTTCTGAAATTTCGCAGTCACATTTTCATATGTTCAACATTCGAAAATGTGACTGCGACATTCTAGAATTCTATAATGTTTCTGGAATCTTGCAGTCATATTTTCTGATGTTGAACATCCGAAAATGTCATCAGATGTTGAACATCCGAAAATGTCATCAGATGTTGAACATCCATAAATGGGAATGTGAACGTTAAACTTTCAGGCTATTTTCGGACGTTGAACATCCGAAAAATCCTTCAATTCGGTTGTTCAAAACCCGAAAAAGGGTAAAGTCATCTTTTTTTTTAAAATTGTGTTATAAAAGTAAAAAACGAACAAACATGTGGTAATATAAACTTTTTGGTATATCTGTAATAACGTAAAGTATAACGGATATGTATGTAATTTTTACTTTTAATAATCGGGTCGGATTTAGATTGGATCCATATATACCCGGATCTGATCCGAACGACTATTTAGATCCAAATTTTGGATCCGAAACCTACCCGTCGGATCCAAATTTTAGATCCATACCCAAATCCAAATAGGGCGCGAAATTTGAGTTTCGGATCCAAACCGGGTAAATTCTTAACCCTAGGGAGGTATATAATGTGTTATTCTAGCCTTGTTGAGTTCACAATGAGCCGGGTAGCCCGGTCCTAGAAAAACAGGGCTTCAAATTGTTGCACGAAAGCCTTGCTAGGGCCAATCCCGACTTGGTTTGGTCCGGCAGTGGCCTCCAGTTTTTCTTGTTTAATTTTTTGAATTTTTCTTCATTTGTCTTAGATAGGCCCGACCTCTCCCTTTGGGCCAACCCTATGGGGTCAAGGGCCGGGCCAGCCCAGGGCCGCCCATTTGCCTCCCGTACTTCTTGTTGAGGGCACTGCTAAAGAGGAAGAGGCCCCGACGCTGCCCCAACACCCACAACTCATCAATCATTTGCACCAGCCGACTATTGTGGAGGAGGATTCATGAAACGGTGTGAGATCGGCAAAAGAAAACACAGACTGCCCATAGATGCTCAAGCAATTATTTTACAAGATTAGGGATGTGCTTAGTTTAATAAATATCGACTTAATACATTCTTGTAGGGGGACCAGTATGGAAGAAAGTCGCCCTCGCCAAAGATTGTGGGGCTAAAAATGATAGCTTCCGTGTCAAGGTTTTTATTTGACTCCTGTTTTTTTTTTTTTTGGTGGTGGTTGAATAGGTTTTTATTCCACTCTTCTTTTCAATTTGTTTTGGGTCTAGCATGTAAATAAACTTACTTTACCTGAAAAGATGATAAATACTTGTGTACATCAATTTTTTCATTGACGATCGAGGCTCAAAAACTCAGCTTAGGCTCGGAAATCAGGCTTTCACTAACTGAGTAACTTGGGCAAGTTCGAGTCATAATAATAATAATAATAAGGGATTGTATACAATGAGACCATTTACCTTTGATATTAGGAGGTCACAATTACTTAAAGCAATCCTATGTAAAATCAGATAGTTTGGGTGTGTCACAAAGTTACACAAAAATTCTTTTGAAGTTTGAGTTTGGTCAATGAAATAAATACAATCATTCAATTTCACATCCAATGGTCAAGAAAATTGTGACTACCTTGTATCAAAGATAAATGGTCTCATTGTATATTTTTTTTAATAATAATAATAATAATAATAATAATAATAATAATAATAATAATAATAATAATAATAATAATAATAATAATAATGATGATAATGATGATAATAATAATAACGATAATAATATGTTAAAAGTAAAAGACAACATAAATATTAGGTGGTATTCTACATGATATTTTTCCAATTAGTGGAAGAGAATTTTATTGTCCCGTGGACATAGGCCATTTGCCGAACTATGTAAATATTTGTGATTCACTTCTTTAATTCTCTACGCTATTTTTCATTCTTTTTATTTTTTCCAAACCTTTGTTTTTTATCCTCTACAAAAGAGATTATTCAAAGAGACAAGAAATATCATGAACAAAATGATAAAGATATTGTAAAAGCAAAGAAAATATCAATCATACATTGTAGGATATTTGGGCAAGCTTTCTATGCTTCTCCTACAGCATAGAAGTTCTATCCTCCCCCTTATCTACCCGTTCATTCTGAATGGAGGGTTTAGTAATATAATTAATTATATATATAATAATTATCATTATATACATTATAATATATTAAAATAGGACAATATAATATCATATAGCGTTATAATAACAATTATAAAATTATATTATAATATAAATTAAATATAATTATATTATTTATAATTATTGTGACGATATATAATTATTATAACTAATTATAGTTTCAATCTCCCAAAAATGCCAATTAAACCTATTATGGCAGAATTCAATTTCCACATATTAGGCTTAAAATGTGGAATTCATTCTCCATGCAAAAATTCGACTTCCGACAATTATATGGAACAAAACCAGCAATTAGACAAGTCAAGTATAAGTTAAATTTTGATGAAAGTTCTTTAAGAAACTTAAGAAGAAGTAGAAAGCATCGCTATGAAAAGCTTAAAGAGGAAGAGGCCCAAGCACTGGTCGAGGGCCTATAACTCAGTACTAACCGTGTATAATGGAGAAAGATTCGAGCAACGTTGTCAATGTTCCAAAAGACATTGGAGCAACGTTGTGAGATGGACAAATGAAAGCAGGGACTGCTTAGAGATGCTCAAGCAATTTTTCTCAATAGATAAGATTAGGCATATGCTTAATTCAATGAATGTCAACTTGTACGCTCGTGCAGGGAGACCAATATGAAAGCAAGAAGCCTTTGCAAAAAGATTGTGGGGCTGTTAAAAAAATGATAGCCTTCATGTCATAATTTTTATTCGACTTCTTTTCAATTTTTGCTGCAGTTCTAGCATTTAATAAACTCTTTTTCTTTCTTTTTTTTTTATCTTTTTGTCTTTTTTTTTTTTTTGTGTAAAAGATGACAAATACTTGTGCACTTCAATTTTATTATACAATGAAAAACAAGTTTCAATAAATTTGATTAGTGCCCCACGCTAGACTCACCTGAGTAGTGTACAAAGGATAAAAAAGTGCTAAAAATAATGATTAAAAATATTAACAATTAAAAAAAAAATAGAAAATAAAATCAACAATAAATAGCATAAAATGGAAATAAAAAATAAAATATGGATAAAAAAAAAGTGAGTAACAGATATTTCAAAAAGGATATGGTTTGTATAAGGCTGAGGCCCTAAACAATCAAAATAAGGCGCACATTCAAATAGTACTGAAAGATGTTGTTTCAGTACTGGAAATTTTTATAATGGCTTGAAAAATTATTTTCATCTCTAATTATAAAATTTAAAGCTTCAAAAATAGTGTAGATCGAGCAGATCTATGAACACTTGAAAATCTTAAAAATTGACGGTAAAAAATTACATTATAATATTCACTATTTTCAGGACTTCAAATTTATTTTTTCTCATATCCATACATCCTGAGGTCAAGGTGATCGATTTGAGGATTTTTGGGCATTGAAAGAACCTTTTCTAGTTAATTTTTGAGGCATGCCTTATTTTGATTGTTTAAGCCTCACCCTTACATACACTTTTGCCTTTAAAAAAAACTCCAAAACTCCAAAAAGTAAAAATAATAAGACATGGGACAAGAAAAACTCGCAAATCATCATAACAAATCCAAATTATATATGGAATATTTATAAATTATTTCACAATCTAATATAACGTTTACATTTTCTATTTTTAAATAACCTAGGACAACTCAGCACAAGAGGCCGAGTAGAGTTTTCCTATTTCGAAGGAATACTGATAATTTAAAGGCACAACAAATATCAAGAAAAAACTGATAAAGATATCTCAAAAAGCAAAGTAAATATCAGTGATCAAATTGATAGAGATAATGCAAAAAGCAAAGAAAATATCAATGATTCATTGAAAGATATTTTGACTAATAAAGCTCAAGTCAAAATCACTCTCATTTATTGAGGCTTACGTGATGGGCTTCTTAAACACAAGGAAAATATCGTTTTAGTGGACCGCACGCTGTGCCAAAGTAGGTGGCCGCCCTCTGTGCCCATGTGCATGGATCAGCATTGTAAAGTTTAAATGAATCCATCCAAACAAAACCTTATGCATTGGCGTAGTCATTTGTGTTTTCTAGTCTGCCACCGACTAAAAAAGAAATGCAATTTTTTTTTTTTTTTGCACATGCCTCCTCAAGCATGGGATCGTATTTATATTATAACAAAACCTAAGTTTTAAGATATATTACTTAATTAACAATCATATGGATTGATTGATCTACGTAACGCATGCTCATCCACTGATTTGCACAACCCAATTTTCTAATGGAAAAGAGGTATTTAAAAAATGGTCAACTTTAAATTGTAGCATGTAAGGTGCACCTCAATTTTTGATGTGGAAAAATACTTTGTTGATCAGAATTATGGGCATATAAAAAATATATTTTAAATCCAAAAAAATAGTCCCTCTAGTAGCACATTATTTAGACTATTCATTTTCAAGAAAATTAAGTCCTTCTTGATCAGCTCCATCCACACCACTTTTAGAGCTGTAAATTTCATAATTAGAAGTAAAAAGAGATTTTTAGGCCATCATAAATGCTTTCAGCACGAGAATTACGTATTTTCATAAGGAAAAGGTTTATATACTTACTCTACTAGACAAACCTTATATACTCCCCCCAATCGTCCAATTTAAATCAAGTGAGCCACTGACCGTTTGATCAAGATCCGACGCTTCTGAGTATTTAATTTTTTAAAAAAAATTTATAAAAAATTATATAAATATTAAATTTGGTACGTGCCATCATCTCAATGAGGTACACCTAAAAAAATAAGTTTGATAAAATACAATGACAATAATACCAATAAAACATTTAGAGGTATTATAGTCACTTTATTTTATTAAGAATATTTTTTTTACATTTTTTACAAGTGCGAGTTTAGGAGAGGAGTGGACACTCAAATTTAATGTCAAAATAGGAGAGGAGTGAACGTCTACAATTTGATGTTAAAATGTTTTGTACAGAAAAAAAAAAAAAAGTGTTGAGGCATGACATTGTGATTGGCATGATAGAATGAAGTATATAAATTTATAAAGAAAACTTGCCCTTTTGTAAAACATAGAAGTATATAAATTTTATAAAGAAAACTTGCCCTTTTGTAAAACTGCACCTTACTTTGATTGTTAAGGTACTACAAAATTTGATGTTAAAATGTTTTGTAGAGAAAAAAAAAAAAAAAAATGTTGGGGCATGACATTGTGACTGGCGTGATAGAGGGAAGTATATAAATTTTATAAAGAAAACTTGCCCTTTCGTAAAACTTAGAAGTATATAAATTTTATAAAGAAACTTGCCCTTTCGTAAAACTGCGCCTTACTTTGATTGTTAAGGTACTACAAACTACACTCACTTCTAGTTCTACCATTTTTACTGTATTCCACCGAACTGTTTGTCACAATGGGCGTAAACAATGCCGTTATAGGATATTGATCGCTATAACGCTTGCTCATCCACTAATTTCCAAAAACCCAAATTAATTGTGATAATGGGTACAAATAATGCGTTACTCCCCTAAAAGTCTAGTGGCCACTTGCTTACGTGTTTAATTTAGAACTTATATATAGCGATAAAAATTGCAACGTAATAAGATTCCTATCTGTTTTAGGAATCACACCACTCACCTATCACAAGAAGGGAGAGAAAATGAAAAAAAGATAGAAAAATAAAGAAATTCAACTCCTTTGGCATTAATAGGCATGCATACGTGTGCATGGAGATTAAATAATTGGTAAACATTCATAAACTAAAACCAATCTCAAGCACCAAATTATGTCTCTAATTTTCTTGGACCCATCGCCACAGCGAAAGCATGATAAATCCCCCTAACAAATCATACCCAAAAGCCGGCCAAAAAGAATCAAACCCTCCAACTCATCCTACCGTCACCTATAAAACCAACAACCAACCTTGGTCCCTACATAATGCGCACAGTTTTCATTTAATATTGAGACCCAAGTTAGTCATGGGTGTTGTCTATGTGGGCCAAACCTATATGCTAAATATGGCCCCCCACCCCTAAATGTATATCATGGGTTGGAGAGCTCTATAGGCTATATGTGTTTTAAAGCTCAACTTGGGCCGAGTACCCGACCCGGTCCTGAGCCATGCTTCTCGGCCGAGTTTTCGATCACGTTGCTATATTATTAAGAGGAAACGTATATATATAGACTATATCAGTGTTCGAAAGCTCGACTCAGGCGAGTAATCTGCCCAGTCCTGAGCCGAGCTACTCGGCCGAGTTATCGAATGCGTCGCTACTTTGTAAAGAGGAGAGCATAGAGGTTGATAGTATCGCCTCTAAATATATAGAAGCTCTCAAGATAGCCACCATAGAGAGAGGCCCAGGGTCAAGGCAATCAAAGTAGCCATATGCGTTGTTTGCTTTGGGGTGGCCTTGCTATAGTCTTGTGGATTGCCGGTAAAGATCATTGTGTCATTGATGAGAGGGGGGAGCACAGCTTCTGGATGGTCACCTCCACCTTGAGACTTTTGACTGCAAAAAAGGGAACATAGAGAATTTTACAAAAGGGAATATCAAAAGTCAAAATCCTTACCTAAGGAAACCCAACATGGAGGTTATCAAAAAATTGAGAAAGCCTTACATACAATGCACGCATGATAAAAGCGAAGAGTCTTTTTCAATTTTCCTTGCTAAAGGAACACGCACACGCAACCTGGATCGCCCCTTTGGAAACCGGTTCGGATCGACCGGCCACCGGCGAATAATATTTTTTAAAAAATTATTTGAAAAATTTGAAAAACACTAAAAAATAAAGTGAGACCAATTCTATAATAAAATTGGTAGAACTGGCTGGTTCTGTTTTAAAACTGGGTAAAAAAGGCTAATTCCTAAAATTTAGGAATATCGGGACTGACTGGCCTTAGACAATTCCGGCTCCAAATCGAGCCGTTCCGTTCCGGACCCCTTCACCAACTTTTAAAACCTTGCGTTAAACACATTAAATCCAATCTCCACCAACTGGTAATGGGTTTCTTTTTGGCAGTACAAGGTTACAACCATTAACTCTTTCTTTCGTGCGGGTGTGATTTTTCCCTTTATAAATACATCTACACTTGTTGGTTTTTCCCTTATTAGACGGATACAACATCATACTCGAAGAGCCATAAAAAAACATGAAGAAAAAGGGAAACACAATTAAATCTAAGAAACCAAAAGAATGGGAAAAACCTCATTTACTACCAGATAAAAAGGGCCACTAGTATGCCACAATCTATAAAAAGAAATAGAAAATAGTGCCCACACAGCTGGTGAATCTCGACCGTCCACTCTCTACATTCTCCCATATTCAAAAGACCACGTGTAAAAGTTGCCTAGGATTCGTGTAATAAATCACTTTCTACAAGGTCGATAAAAGGAGGTACTTGTCATTCCAAAGATGCTTGGGCAAAGCAGGCGCTAACGGTCAAATTTCAAAAACGACAACTCATGAACCAGACCAGTTTTGGGGCGTTTCCAACTTTTAACACAACGCAAGGTTCATGGGTGGGTTTAACACAACGCAAAGTTCATGGTTGGGTTTCAATTTTCAAAGGAATAAAATATCACTGCGAAAATCTTATGCAAAGAAAATAAATAAAGGCACATTTGATACGTGTAAAAATACTTTCGTGAAAAAAACTTCTTGATTTGTTGCGAGAGCTTTTTCACATCAAATGGTCGCCGTTTGGTTTAAAAAAAATGTTAGACCATATGGTGTGAAAATCACATGCATCTGGTCATATGAGAGAGTTTTATATGAAAAATACTTTCATTGGAGTGGAGTATTTTCATGTGTACCAAACATGCCTAAATGATAATAAACTAAAAATAATAATAAACTAAAAATAATAATACGAGAACTCCCTCTCTAATTTTCAAAAGAATTACTGCCTATACAAATGCAATGCAAAAAAAAGCACAAAAAAGAAAAAAATGCAAAAACTCTCCATCGCTCTCTCCACTTACTTTGGAATGGAAGGGCAAAACGTGATCACGTAGTCCGCACCAGAGCACGTAAACGTGCTCGTCGCATCATCGTAGGCATAACTATACGCCCTAGGACAAGCATTCTTGAAGAACTGAGAGTACGATGTAGGCTTGCAAGTGTTTGGATTACCATACGCCCCACTACAACAATACTGTGGACTACCAAAAGCCTCACAAGCACTTTTACAGGCCACACTCTCCTTCCCATCCAAACCCTGCACCCTCAAATCGCTAGGACACACCTCATTGAGGTCCACCAAACAGCCCGTTGTACTACAATTTCCACTCCCCCCTTGAATGGAAATGAGCATAGGCAAATTATATCCATCCACTAAGCTCACATCATAAAAATCGAGACCACCGCTTTGTATTGTGAACTCAGCTAAAGTAGCTGGTGGAGCCGCGCCACCACCTAAGCATTCAATCTTATTTGAACCACAGTCACCCGTTTGGCATGTGAAGTTGATCGCGGTGGTTGAGTCGGTGGTGCAGAGGGTCCGGGCCCACATGCGACCCGACCATGTGGAGGGGGCGTTTAGAGAGAGAGAGGAAGATGGTTGGAGAGAGAAACCGGTTGAGGAGAGAGGAGAGGACCCGGCGTTGGAGAGGATTCCGGGCCATATTGTGTATTTGCAGTTGTTTGTTATCGTGAATGAGGCCGAATGCGTACCTGAAAATGAAAAAAATCACATTATAAATGGCTAGAAAGAGAGTTAATCATGAGGAAACAGAAGTAAGAACAGAAAAATGCTGAGAATGATTAAAATGTCTTTTTCTCTCTTCTCGAAGGGAAAAGAGAGAAATATACAGCAAAGAGAGTAATAATCTAATAACGTTTTGGCTCTTTTCGATGAGGACGAAGCACGAACCCGAAACCGAGAAACAAATATGACTATAATGGGGTTTTTCTCTGTTTTTTCTGTCAATAATGGGGTTTTTCCCTCTATTGTTTGGTAGCAAGAAACTCAGTGACCCAGAATAAAGCAGGAAAAAAATGTGAATATTCCACTATGGGTTTTCCTTTTAGCAAGCAAATCAAAACCTGGAATAAAGCAGGAAAACAGTGTCAATAATCATATAACCGTTTTTTGCTCTTGTGACATTTCCATGGTTTGAAAAACTCAAAACCCAGAATAAAGAAGACAAACACAGTAATAATCATAATGGGGTTTTCTCTCTCTCGTTGTTTTTTTAATTTTATTGAAGCAAAAAACTCAGAAACCCAAAATAAATAGACTAAACAGTGAATAATAATAATGGGCCTTCTCTCTTTTTCTGTTGTTGTGCAGCTTTCATGGAGCAAGAAAATCAAAACATAGAAAAAGCAAAGAAAAATAGAGAAATAACCATTTCGTCAAAAAAAAAACAGAGAAATAACCATAATGGGGTTCTATCACTCTCTCTCGGAACAAACCTGTAATAAACAGAGTCACAAGAACCACAACTATTTCTCCCACCATTTTGGCAAGAACACCAGTATGGGGAAAACCGGATCACAGAAACAATCCCGATTGTCTTTTGAAGAAACAGAGGGGTTTTATAAGCAGTAACAAATGGGAAAGGCCAGAAAGGTTCAGGGCCTCTATTTATAGAGAATGGCCTCTCTGTCTGTTGTCGGCAGCGGGATAGGTGACTGTAACACGAAGCCCAAAACCGCAAGGAACGGGGGCCAGGGTTTTAATGGTAACCGCTAGGCCCACTCCCTCTCTTCTGAAAACCGTTTTTCTCACTTCTCTCTATATAAAGATCCAGATTTTTTAAAGAGATTCAAATTTTTTTCTTTCTTCAATGTACCACAAGAGTATTAAAAGATCCAGAAATAAGACGAAACTGCCCATCTCTTGTCTCGGTCACTGTAAAGTGTAAACCGACCCATGAGCTTTGCAGTGCTAAATACCGGGGATTAAATGAATAGTTAAGTAAACTATTGATGATTTATGTTTTTTCATGTAGGGTAACAAAAAGAGGAAAATGTGATTTGTTCATTGCCATTATTTTGCCATTTCTCTAGCCCTATTTTTTTTTTTTTTTTTTATCCACGGAAATTTTATTGTGTAGAGCACCCTATGCATTTATTCCCTCGGGTAAGATACATTCTGTAATATTTTATGGGATCGTGGATGTCAACAATCTCAATTAAAAAAGAAGAAAAAAAAAGTTTATGTAAGGATGATGCCCTAAACCATCAAATTAAGGCCACCCGAAAAATTCAATGGAAAGGTTGTTTCGATACTAAAAAAATCCTCAAATTGATATCTTTACCTCAAGATACACAGATATTAAGAAAAATAGATTTCAAGTCTTAAGAATAGTGCATCATTTTCAAACGGTCAATTTTAAATATTTTCAAGTGTGATCTATAATGTTTTTTAAGCTTTAAATTTTATAATTAAACATAAAAATAAAATTTCAAACCATCACAAAGATTTTCGGTATTTTTGAAACTATTTGAAAGTGCACCTTAATTTGATTGTTTAGGGCCTCGGCCTTATACAAACCACGCCCTTAAAAGAAACACAAAAATTGCAAATAAAAAGTCTGTTACATTACTCCTCCCTAGCAATTCTCTTGCTCGAGTACAATATTCAGCACAACAGCATACTACACTCTCTCATAATTTATCCAATAATTTTTTTGGGATGAGCACTAGAGACATGAGCGGCCAAACCAGCACCCACCTTCTTTTGTTTGGTAGAAAATAGGACTGAAATTTGCAAGAATGTATGTGCACTCACTCTTTTGATGGATTTCTAGAGAACCAGATTCATGTGTGACCAAACTAGAAACTAGCCTCATTTTTATTTTACTTGGTTGAACCCACCCTTTTTGGGTGGATTTTACTATTGCGACATGTTTTTTTTGCTCCCATCCAAAAACGAGCCAAAAATTCTAGCTAGCTAGGTCCTTGATATCAAGGGTGGCAATGGACGAGGTGGCCCAATCAGCCCGGCCTTAAAAAATTAGGGTATGGGCTTTAAAAGTTGCCCGAGGGTAAGGCCAGCCTAGGTCTACCGTCAGGCTGGGCCTGGTTCAAACCGGCCCTCTTTTTTATCTATTTTTTTTATTTGGCCCGACCCGGCTTTTATTGGAATAGGGTCGGATTTGGGCTAGGGCATTTTTGGCCTGATTAGGCCTAGGGCCGGCAACGGGATGACGCGGCCCAACCCGTTGCCACCCCGACTTCATATTCGATCCATGTTTTGGATTGAAATATGGAAAAATCATGGGTGAAACCAAGGAATATTCATAAAAAATGTAACGGCTTCTTGGGGATCCAAAGTCCAAAATGGAGGGAAAGTTGAGAGAGTGGGAGGGAGGGACCTTGGCCGCCGGTGCCAAGTCAGATGCGGCAGCTGCTATCAACTTGATAAACACGTGTTAAATTAATTGTTTTTGTTGAATAAATGCGTTATGTAAAATTACCGACCTTGATAGTGAACAATATTGTTTGTAAAATTCTTTACTCATGATTCCAGGGATTTCCCAACCGTTGGATCTTCGGCATCCATCGAGGATGGATGGTGGGCGGTTATAGTTGGTTGGAGCAGCCAAGAAATTATGGCGTTGAATTTCAACTACATAAACTAATCCCAATTATTATTATTATTATTGTTCAAAGACTATAGAAATATTGAACATAGAAGCTTAAATAAAATTATATATATATATATATATATATATATATATATATATATATATATATATATTTGATGATACAAAGAAAAAAAAATATATCTATGTGTAGGTATGCAGGATTCAATGTCATTCTCAAAAAGGTTGGCAACAGGGGACCCCTGAATGGGTAATCCATTTGGAGGATAGGGTTTACACGTAGGCTGCAGTCCCACCGATACTATGCTCCCGTGGGAACAAAATGTGTATCTAGTGCCTCCTCCAAACACCTACTTAGTGAGACTTTTTTGTCTAAAATTTTAGGAACGGCATAAGAATTACTAGTTCACTATTTTCAAAAGAAAAAGTTTGAAGTTTGAGTTGCGTGATACTTAGATGTAGCCCTACAAAATTTGAATAGTCTTTATTTAATCTCATAGCGTTAGTTTTCTTACTATACATTGAGAGTTTATTTTATATATTTTTTTTAGTAAGATCACTCTATGTGTTGTAGATATTACATCTACAAAATGTCAGATCTAAAAGGTATCCCTAACATTTGTTTTGCTGAGGAAGTAAATAGATAGTATACCCCGGCAGGAATTGGAAATATCACGAAGAGAAAGGCGATGGTAGCACCCACAATCTAGTGACCAGGTTGTAATTTCTATTCTCACCACTAACACCACTGCATTAATAATACCTTTAAAAAGCTAACTCTTAAGCTGCTTGAGAAAAACGTGCAGGGTCTATCTTCCCTACTGAGTTATCCAAAAAAAACAAAAAAAAAAATAGACTAAAAAATGGCGGTGAGAGCCCGTTCACATGAATTTTAAACAATAAAGGGAACATACCATTCACATCAAAAACATCAGATTAAATAATATTCGGAGTAGGTAATATTTATCGCTATTACGATATGTCTACATTTTGATATATCAACGAACACTTCAAATAGAGCTCAACAACCTCAATTCCAAATGTTACCTGACGACCTTACGCATCTATTTCTCATTTGCTTAAGGTTCAAGATGGCAGGTGTGAATATCGGTAGTTCTTTCTTGCATTTGAGTACTTCTACGAAAGCTCCTTGCCTTGCCGCCAGATCTCACATCTGATGGTCTAGGGAAATTATGAATTTATTGTACAACAGGGAAATGATCTTATAATATATAATACGTTGAAAAATGTGTTTTTATATAATGTTATTAGTTTTGGTGCAATCGTTACTGTCGAATGTCAACAAGGGACAAGGTTATAATGTGTCATTCATCCACTCAATCCATGATGGTAGCGAACTATTTGAAAAAACTGTAGCTATGGCGACGTTTATATAAGGTTGACACCTTTGTATAAATTCTTTTCGACTATAGCTATTAGAGATATCTCCGACACTTTTCTTACAAGTAGCTATTAAAGATCAAATTAGATAGTTTGGGGTGTGTCGTAAAATTCTAGAAATTTTTTTTAAATTTTGAGTTTAGTCAATGACATTTTTATAACCACTCGTTTTAAAATTTGACGGAAAAAAATGCTTGTGACTTCCTTATATCAAAAGTAGATGGCATCTTTGTATAGTTTTCCGTGTACTCTTCGTAAGTGTCGAGCCCTACTATCATGCTATGGTAATGAGTAACAAAGGGGACTCTCCATTGACTGTCCAACATAGTATTCACCGGTGGATTGCACATGGAGGATCGACATTGTCCTCCATGGAGCATATTATATGTTCTAATCAAGAAAAATAAGACAAGTGTCATAAACACACGCAATCTCTCTTTCTCTCTGCTAGTTCCAAAATCTATTTGCTTTACCCTCCTACGTGATCTGTCAACCTCTTTCTATCTTGTTGAGAAGAGAAAAAGATTAGGTAAGTTTGGTTTGCTTTTGAAAGAGTTCTCCAACATTTGACTTCTTGTTAGAAAAACAGGTATCTTGCGCATAAAGAATGAAATCCACCTAATAGACTTCAAATTCCCTTTCAAAATCATAGTTTCGTATCTTGTATATTACAAGATATTAAGTTTTTTACATGGGGTTTTATATATTGTGGGATTACTATTGTAGTGAGAATTGTTTCTTAAAATGTAAGAATTATTACTCTATAAATCTTTGGTAAATCAGAGTAATATTTTTAAATAAGAATCTAGTTTACCTTTTGTGGATGTAGGCACCATTGCCAAACCACATATATCATGTTGATTGTTCTTCTCTCCCTCTTTCGTCTCTATTTATTTTACTACAAATTCTACAAAGTGCTCATGAAGGGGTCTTCAAAAAGATAAGTATAAGCATAAAAGACTAAGTTAGTTTCTTTGGGTTTGGATTAAGTGGCAGGGCCTCACCTAGGTTTACCGGAAAAGTTCACTTAAAATCGAAGAACTGTGGGGATTTTATAGGCTGGAAAGCATTGTGAGGGCCCAAGGGAGGTGACACCCCAAATCTAGGCCGTCCATATCTGCATTGAGCCCATCTGGGTCACATGTGACCTGCATGGGTTGCACGCGGCCAAGTCAAACTCGCTTCGAGATGTATGCCACAACCAATGGGTGTTTCTTGCCATCTGGCCCCACATGTCCGCATGTGTCTTTTAGAGATGTTGAGGGTGTTTTTAAATCTGTATTTTTAAATGAGAGATATCAATGGTCCGTTACAGAAGTATTTTTTATTTATCTTATTATTTACATGGGTCCATCAATATGTAATTAGGAGGCTAATGTTGCAGAGGTTTGGCTAAAGCAGAATTGACACCTATTTTAGAGTGTTTTCTTGGGTGACCTTGCACATTTCTAAGCCTAATTAAGAAGGTTTAAGGGGTTTTAGACCTAATTTGGTTCGTTTATGTGTAACTAGAAGTTTAACTAAGTGAGTTCAATTAGATGGGTTTAGGCTTAATTAACTAGGGTTTTGTTAAACGAAAAGTGGCCTATAGGGTGTAGGGACTACGGGGTATAATACACCATGGTGTATCACAATAAGCTTCTTTGGGTAGCTTAGGATAGGAAAAGGGGACCTTGGTGAGCCAAAGGCCAGGATTCCGGTTTGGGACAAGCTTGGGAAGGGTCTAAGTCAGGTCCCTGCAGTTTCTGGGATTTCAATTTCTTGGAATTGCCTTAGCTAAGAAAAAGGGTCCGTACAAGAACGAACTCTTTATTCAATTAACATGCACAAGACCTGATCCTCACGTAAAGGAAACCAGTCTCCCATATCAACTTATTTAAATCTTCAACTCATCGTATAATGGTAAATCTTTATGGTTGATCTAACACATATATAATGTTTCCAATATTCTCCTATAAAATTAAAACTAAAGACAAAGGCCCTAATATTCTCCTTAATACTAAATTGGTCCTAGAGGGCAAAATAATTCGATTTGGTGGCTTCGGCTGCCCCCACCGGCCCGGCCCATACAGCATATGCGAGAGTTAGTGATGACTATCAACATGTAATCCCAAGAAAAACAATAATAAAGGCAGAGGAAGATTGACCCCATTAGCCAAAACGACTTGTGGCTATATGATGTGCACTCCAAATCAGTACTCCTACACAGTAGACACTACATTGAGATTGGTTGCGCAATATTCAAACTTTGTAAGTGTTTTTTTTTAAAAAAAAACTTTTAACAATAATTTATTGAGAATATGAAAGTGATACAAACAGTTGGCCATGAAGGACAAAAAAATAAAAGTAAAGAAACAAAGAAAAAACAGAAAAGAAAACATAAAGAAACAAAAGAAAAATAAAGAAACAAATATTACAAGTTCATAAGAGCTTTAGCTAGCGCATCTGCAAGGGAAATTCCTTTCGCTGTTCACATGCAAAAAGACAACTTGGTTACAATTAAGATGAGAGAGGTCCTCAGCCATCACCCCTGCTCATCTCCAAGGAGTGAAATTGGGGTCTAAGCACCATTTAATCACATTAGAGGAATCACCTTCAGTAATCAAGTTGAGGACATGACCATCAATATTCATCACTCAAAATTTGAGACCAAGTAGGTCAGCTTCAATAGCCTGACAAGGTGGGAATAGTCCTTGTATTGTCCATATAATATGTCACCTATCATCCCTTAAGGTTTCTCCATAACTTGCCACCAATCCATTATTCCTTACACTCCCATCAAAATTGAGTTTGACCCACAAGTAAGGTGGGGCTTCCACACTGCTACTTTTCTTATGTCACACCTTTTCATCAATAGTAGATGGCCATCAAAGTTAGTCTGGGAATGCTCGTTAAGGACATCTTTGAAACCCTCAAAGGCCTTTGCCCAATGAATGATTGATCTCTTTGATGGTTTGTTTAATTAAATCATTAGTCCTTATTCTGTCCTAAAAATTTCTGGAATTTCTTTCTCTCCAAATCGCCAAAGAATTGTTGCCACAGTTATCTTCCACAAATCAACCCTTGCTTAGAGAAAGGCATGGAGATTAGTTGTACAAACATCTACGAGACTGTCTCACGCATAATCCAGACACATTATTTTATGAATTAACAGAAAAGTCATGGTGTAAAAATAAATGGTCATTGGTTTCAACAACCTTTTTGCATGCAAGAATTTTTGCTCTTTTCCTTAGCTGTTCTATGGGGAATCCTAAAGGCCCATGCTCATGATATAGTAGAAGTAACATTGGAGTATCTATCTTGGCAGATGACCTCGTGTAAAAGATTCAACTTTCTAGTCCCACCCGGATCAACTCCCAAACAATCCTGTCTTCCCTTTCTGGGAAATAAAAATGACTGTGCAGAAGCTGAAGTAGTTCTGTAAACTTTCGTGCCATCTCCTAATTGACTCTTTTATATCTTAATTTAATGTCTCACACCACATTTCATCCCTCCCCAGTCACCACTTCTTTGACTAGGCAAGTTTTATGCACTGCAAGTCTATACATTTATGGGAATAAGGTCTATAAAGATTGCTATCCTATCCATTTGGTCAACTAGACCTTAGTTTGGTTGCCATCACCAATCAGCATCTTCGCATAAGACATGAATAATGGTCTCACTTTTTCTATGCCTCCACACTACTGAAGTGCCACCACCGTTCATCCTAGTGAGAAAACCAAAACCATCTGTTCAACATTTATTGAAGAAAATCATCTTCCACAAATGTTGCCTTCCAGTGGCTAATCTCCACCACCACGTAACCGTTAAAGCTTCATTGACCAATTTAAGCCTTCTAACACGCAAAACCCCATCCTTCTTCAGCAGGCACACTGCCCCCCGCTTGAGCAAATGATACTTCTTTTTTGGCCATTCACTCCAAGGGACTTCCTCATCAAAGTTTCTAATTTCTGGATAATGGCCCTCAGTGTTTTGTAAAGGGAGAGATAGTAAACAGGGGTTAGATAAGGTTGCCTTATCAACATGATTCTGCCCCCCAGTGATATATATCTCGTCTTCCAACCATCTAGCTTAGTATGGAATCGTTCAATGATAGGATCCCACGAAGCAAGACTTAAGATGTTATCCACTAACGGAAATCCCAGAGATCTAAGTAGTAGGTTGTCAAAACCACATCCCATCCACGAGGCCCATTCCCAGACTTTCAAGTCAGTACATTTGATGTTCATGAGCTTAGTTTTTCTAAGGTTGATATCTGCCCCTGAGATAATTTGATAATACTTGAAAAACTACCACAAATGTTTCACTTATTCAAAAGAAGCATTCAAAAAAATTATGGTGTCATCAGCATATCACCAATGTAAAACAATAGGGCCGTTACTAGAAGCCGGTAACCTTCAAGCATGCTAATGTTAACCGCCCCATCAAGCATCAAAGGAAAAAACTCCCCAACTAATGTATATATAAAATGTGACAATGGATCTCCTCACCTGAGGCCTCTAGTTGCCCTAGAGTACCCCATTGCCTTGCCATTAATTCATGCAGATAGATGGGCAAAAAAAAGACATCCCTTGAATCCACTTATGCCATCAGACTCCAAAGCCCATGAGGGTAAGATCTGATCTAGGCAGTCCCATTCCACCTTATCATATGCTCTTTTGAAGTCCACCTTACACTTCAATCCTATGGTCCCTTGAAGATTAGTGCAATGGATCATTTCCTGTGCTAGAATAATACTATCCATGATTTGGTAATCTTTAATAAAGGCAGGTTAGGCCAGTCACAATCTCATGGGTGACCTTTTTCAATCAGTTAGCCAGAACCTTGGCCAAAATGTTATAAACCGATAATAGCTTTATGGGCCTGATGTCTTGAAGTGTTTGGATACTTTGTTTTTTGAGAATAAGTGTGATAAAAGTTGAGTTGATGTCTTTGTTAACCACTATCCCCCAATAAATTTCTGAGAAGAAAGCTAGTAAGTCACTTTTAACGACCTCTGAAAACTCCCGAAAGAAGGCCATATGGAAGCTATCAGGACCAGGGGCTTTGTCTTTTGGGAGTGGTAGAATGGCATCTCTGATCTCTTCCTAATAAAATTCCTTCGATTGAACTTAAGTGTAGGCTCCAACTCAAAACTCTTCTTAAAATAAGTAACAATTACCTCCTTTGCTTGCACTTCATCTTCCCCAATCCTTGGTATGGAAATACTCTTAATGCTGTTAAATCTTCTCCTAGAATTCACAATGGTTTGAAAGTATTTTGTATTATTGCTACCCTCTCCAAGACACTTTGATCTCAATCTTTGGTACCACTACAGTTCTTCCATCCTAAGTAGGTCCTCGATCCACATCTTCAACTTTTCTCTTTTAGTTTTCTGCTCCCTACTTAAACTCCCATTCTATTGCTCCTGATTATTAGAGGTAAATTCATTTCATTTGAAACTTGTCTCAATTTTGTTGAGAAATTTCTAAACCTCTATTTTCCCCATTCTCTTCAACTTGTGTGCAACAATGTGATCGGACCAGCATGTGACCTGGATGTTCTGCCATCCATTGATAATTTCGTATCTAAGAGATTTTATCTGCTAACCACATGAGTTCAAATCTAAATGGTGAGGGTCCAAAGCCACCCCCTTCTGTAACAAGCAAAATAGGCTCATCGTTAGAGCTCCATTGCGGTAGTGTTTTCAAGATTGCTTTAGGGAATTTCATCTCCCAGCTCGTTATGATTAATTCTCAAACTAATTTTGACATTGTGGTGCTATAAATGAGTTATTTGACGAAGGGTAAGAAGCCCCCCAAAAGATTGAAATCATGCAACTCATTACTTTGAATAAAAATTTTATATTTGTTCATGACCGAATTAATTCTTGTTATGTGTTTGTTTCTTGGGGCCATCTGACCTGATTGAAATCAAGCCATTCCACACCATGGTATACCATAACTCTAAAAAGCATAAAAAAAGCGATCTTTATTACTGTAGTCATATACCCCATACTTAAGCACCCTTCAAAATAAGGCTTTCAGCCATGAATTGAATAATTTATGCAATAGGAGTCTATCTCAAAGCAGTCCGGTAAACTAGGGGCTGCAAACCCCTTTGGTGGCAAAAAACCCTGCCCTATTTTTGTTGTGTTTTGTGTTAAAAATAGGTACCCAAAGAGTACCATTACTTAGATACTTGAGAATGGTTAGTTTGAGTCTGAAAAACAAGTCAAAGGACAGAACCGATTTCATTAGTATCTCTGAGACACATAACAAACAACTTACTGGTTCTGAACCAAATACTTTGCATCCTCCAACTCCACCTCACCACCTTTATTCCAATCCTCCCCTGGTTCGAACAACAGTTTTATCTCCTCTAATGTTTTCTCTTTTGTCTCAGGAACAAAACGGTACACAAACGCGACAGAGAAGGCTGAGATAGCTGAAAACATAAGGAATATACCAGCGACCGAGATGAACCGTGACGCAGACAAGAAGGACATCGACACGATCCCGCTACACACCCTGTTGCCCATTGCACCGAACGCCGATGCCTGAGCACGTAGTCTCAATGGGAAGATCTCCGATGTTACCACCCAACAGATTGGGCCGATGCCCACCGAGAAGAAAGCCACATTTCCACACACTGCCAATATTGCCAGAGTGATTGCAATCTGGTTTTGCCCAGACCCATGTTTGAGGAATGTGAGAGTCATCCCCAAACCGAACAAACAAGCAGTCATCCCCATGGTGCTCACATATAACAGAGGCTTCCTGCCCACTCTATCAATCAAAAAAATTGCCACCAGAATGAAACTAGTCTTCGCAAAGCCCACTGCAATCGTGGCAGCGAGGATGGTTTTCTCACTCTTAAGACCCGCATCCATGAAGATGGTCGGGCTGTAATACACAATGGCATCTATGCCTGTAATCTGCTGGAAGCACTGGATCCCGATCCCCGATATTAGCATCCGGCGGACAACGGGTGAGGGACTAATAAGCTCCTGCCACACTCCTTTCTCCTGGTTCTGTATCTTAGCAGCCTCCTCTATCTCCGACAACCTTGCCTCGACCTCTGTTTCATCCTCTGTGATCTTGAGAAGCACAGACTGTGCTTCCTTGGTCCTGTTCATCATCACCAGCCATCTCGGTGACTCTGGGAGCACAAAGAGGGCAAACGCGACGAACACTGAAGGCAGGACCCCCACTACTAGCATGACTCTCCAGCCGATGTGGACAGGAAGACCCGAGAATGCATAATTTGAAACATAGCCAAGAAGGATCCCGAAATTGACAAGTATCTCGGGAATGGAAGTGAGTGTTCCTCTGCTCGCAGCTGGGGATATCTCAGCTATGTATATGAGTGCAATCACACCTCCGAATCCCACGCCTATGCCGGCTAGAATCCTTCCGGCCAGGAGTACTTTGAAAGAAGGGGCTATGGCCATGAGAACCACACCCAATTGGAAGACTATGCATGAGAGCCCCATGGTCCATTTCCTGCCTATCGCATCGGCAGTGTGACCGCCTCCGAGGCATCCCACAAGTGACACAATGCTTAAGCAACTGACGAAAACTTCTACCTGTACTTCTGTGATTTTGAGATCCTTCTGAATGAACAGGATAGCCCCACTCATGACCCCGCCATCTGCACATATATGACAAGATCAATTCAAATTCACCACAATTTCAGATGGATTTTTGAATAATCAATTGTAGTCCTCATAAATGCCAGGGCAAAGAAAACAAGCCCTCAGTAATTCTTCTTATTGCTTTTACTTCCTTAATGGAAAGAATTTGAAGATGCATGAGGTGCTGAGCCCTATCAGCGATGGAGAGTGGCAAGGGGATGAATATGACAGGATGCAAAGAAAAAACAGGGCACCCCAAGTTTTAAAAAGATGGTGGATGGAGAGAGAGAGAGAGAGAGAGAGAGAGAGAGAGAGAGAGGTACCATAGCCGAGAAGTGCAGAATTGAGAGAGGCAAAAATGGCACACCCAATCACATATCTGTTAGTGTTCTTGTTCTTGCTATGGTGCTGCTCATTTACTAGTTCGTATTTCAATCCCATCTCCCTTTCTCTGTCTCACGTCACACCTAGTGCCAAATCCTTCTGGACCCAACCATCTTTACATTCAGAGGGGAAATGAATTGAGGTGAGAGAGGGATGTACGAGTTCTCTTCTGCATATAAGTGTTTGATAGTGAAGGGTAAGAGATGGATGCAATGGTTTAAAAAACGGATCGGTGACCTGGATCGGGCTTTCACAAAATCTATCCGGATCGGCGAATCGGCGATCCGGATCGGGAATCGGGTGAATCGGTCAAAATAAAGCTTAAAAAAAATCCGAAAAAATTATTAAAATTTATTATAAATATTGTTTTTTAGGAATTCAATAAGAAATGAGGGTATTTCATTAAGAATTTTCATGTTTTTGAATGAATATGCGAATATTGATATGTTCTTTCCCTGCATGAACCGCCATTCAGCATTTAATTTACATCACACAAAAGGATAAACATATAATTATCATGGAATAAGTATACCAACATACATGGACTACAATAAAGCATAAAATTAGTAACATATGATCTAAAAATAAAATGATAGACGACGTTATTTTTCTTCTTGGTCACGCTGGTGCCATTGATTGAATTCGTTTAACAATTCATTGATTCGATCTAAAAACGAATCATCGATATTAGCAGGCGTCTGACTATTCCCAAATCCCTGAGTGTTAGTGTTTTGTTGTGTTCCTAATCTAAAATCCTCGAAGATTGTCCATCCTTCATGCTCACCTGCACTGTCGTGCTCATCCCTACACTGTTGTTGTTGGAACTCGATATGTGAATAATATGGCTGAGATAGGGTGGCCTCAGAATCATCATCTCTCTCATTTTCTCTTTGAATAATATGGATTAAAAAAAAGAAAACAAATTTTCAAAAAAATCGATCATGGATTAAAAAAAAAAATCACAAATTTTCAAAAAATTCTATCATGGATTACAAAAAAAAATTCGATCATGGATTAAAAAAAAAAAATCACAAATTTTCCAAAAATTCTATCATGGATTACAAAAAAAAATTTGATCATGGATTAAAAAAAAAAAATCACAAATTTTCAAAAAATTCAATCATGGATTACAAAAAAGTCGATCATGGATTACATAAAATTCGATCATGGATTACAAAAAAAAACAAAAAACAAAAAAACAAAAAATTCAATCGTGGATTACAAAAAAAGAAAAAAACAATTCGATCATGGATTACAAAAAATTCAATCATGGATTACAAAAAACTCTATCAAGGGTTACAAAAAAAGCAAAAAACAAAAAATTCAATCATGGATTACAAAAAAAAAAACAAACATTTCGATCATGGATTACAAAAAAAAAACAAACATTTCGATCATGTATTACAAAACATTCGATCATGGATTACAAAAAATTCTATCATGGGTTACAAAAAAAAAACAAAAAACAAAAAATTCGATCATGGATTACAAGAAAAAAAAACAAACATTTCGATCATGGATTACAAAAAATTTGATCATGGATTACAAAAAATTCTATCATGGGTTACAAAAAAACAAAAAATTCGATCATGGATTACAAAAAAAAAAAAACAATTCGATCATGGATTACAAAAAAATCGATCAAGTATTACAAAAAAATCTATCATGGATTACCAAAAAAAAAAAAAAATCCGTACGGGACTCGCCGATTCCGTACAATGAATCGGCGATTTACTGTACAAAATCGTCCTGCTCTCTCTAGAACCAGACGATTTCCGATTTTTAATCGATACGATTCACTTTTTGCAATTTCTGAGTCGAACCGGGCGAGTCCGGTTCAACTCGGCGTTTTTTAAAACACTGGATGAATGTATGAACTAGTGCTTGAAAAATTGACTGGCCTCGGAAACCGGCACCGGGTCCAAGTAACCGGGAAACCGGCTTCTTCAATCCGCATATATGTTGTAACAATCGTAAAATTTTTAAAAAAAAAAAAAAAAAAAGAAAAAAAAAAAAAAGGAGAAAAGATGCTTTTAAATAGGTGATGGTCTATTTGAATATGATGGTCCTTGGGGACCATCACTATTTTCAAAAACTTTTACTTCGTTTAACTTTTGCTTGCCTGTTTTGCTTGCTTGCTTTTGCTTCCTGCTTGCAGCTGGCAACGTCCTTTAGCGGACGTGGTTTTCGTACGATAAAAGCAGACTTTTAACGCGACACCTCAGGTATGAGGTAGAGCGTAATAAAATAATATAATAATACGTTATAAGAATTTAAATAGGGGATGTGAGCACTCCCACCCTAAAACAAAATTTTGAGATCTCTCTCTCTGGTCGAAACACAGTGAACTTCTCTCTCGAACCGAATTTTTTTATCGGAAGCTCCCTCTCAAATAATTGTGGGTAAGTGACATCGTCTTCCTGAAAAATAGTATGTTTTTAATAAATAGTGATATTTCCGTCCAGGATCTTTATTTTATAAGTTTTATGTGTAAGTGACCCCATTGTCTCGAAAAATAATCCACTCTTTTTAAAAATGAAATGAAATAATTATTTCTGCTTATTATCATGAATTTTAGGCGCGATAAATTTTATGCGCACGTGACCCCATTATCTTGAAAAATAATCTTTTTAATAAAAATTGTGATATTTTATCTATGTTAGAAATTTTGAATGCTGTAAATTAGAAAAATAAAATTATTTATTTTTCTTGTCTATTGTTAGAAATAAATGTGATATTTCTGCTTTTAGTAAAATTGTGATATTTCTTTCTACTGTTTTGAATATTTAGACATTGTAAAATTCATGTGCAAATGACTGCCTTATTATTTAAAAAAATTGACATTTTTGCAATTGATTATAGTATTGTTGTGAAATGTTTATTTATGAATTGATATTCCATAAATTGTGAGAATTCTGTATTCTTGAATTTTTATAAGAGTTTTTTTTTCTATACATATTAAATTGGCAATTATGCTAGAATGCCTTTACAAACTGCTACCTTTCTAAATTTGAGCCCAAAATATTTGATTGGTTATTTTTGAAATATTATAGAGAGTGACTGTTATTAATGGTTTAAGTGAAATTCATATTAATGGTTTCAGTGATATGTTGAGTACATGATATTGCTGCTTTCGAATGTTTAAAGAGATTTAGAAATAATTTAAGTATGCAAGTGGACTCATCTGGTTCGCCGGTGAGGTATAAGTGGACCTATCTAGGACGCCGGTAGGGATTAAGTGGACTCATCCGGTACGTCGGTGAAGTATAAGTGGACCTGCAGGGATTAAGTGAACCTATCTGGGACGCCGATAGGGATTAAGTGGACCCATCAGGACGCTGATGGGGTATATAGGTGACCTACTTGGGACGCCAGTAGGGTATTTTGTGAAATCCTTTGAATTATGTACTGCCGTTAAAAGTGTTATAAGCATTTCAATTACTCGAATTAGACTTAATTATGCATTTATTGAAAGTGAAACTGTTGATGCATTTCTGTTAATAGATATCAGCTTTGGAAAATATTGATATCTTTCAATCATGATTATTTTTAGGATTATGATGATCACTTACTAAGTAGCCAAACTCATCAAACTATGGTAAACATTTTTTCAGGATAACTGCGGATTCATTTTGAGTGATAGTCAAGATCAACCTTGGAAGATGCTGTTGTTGTACTAGCTTTCTTTATTTACTTTGTAAGATCTCGCCACTGTAAATTTGTCCTATCAATAGATGTATATCTGTTTTGTCCGTCACATCTCAGGAATAATAGTATTGTAAATTCTTGCGGTGTGACAATTATGGTATCAGAGCAATAGGTTTAAGATCCTTAAAAAATTTAAAAAGAATGTACTTAAAAATCACATTTATTGTGTGTACAGACCGGGATAAAGTCAAGATCCAGAATAGCTGAAGCCAATATGGAAGGAATTCACAAAGCCTTGGAAAATATGGTTGCTCTAATGCAACATCAGATGGAAAACAACAATCCACTCAGGCAGTCAGTTACAGGAAATGGTGGGAGCAATATCGAACAATTTAAGAAATTAAACCCACCTTCTTTTAAGGGTGTTGTAAACCCACTGGAAGCCGAGGGATAGATTATGCAATTGGAAAAAATATTCGAGGTTATGGAATGTCTTGATGATAGGAAGGTGGCCTTGGCAGTTTTTATGTTAGAAGGTGAGGCACAACACTGGTGGCGAATGGCAAAAGGAGTATTGGTAAAAGAAAATAAAACCTTGACTTGGGAAGTATTTCTAGAGGCATTTAATGAAAAATATTTCCCAGATTTTATTCGAGACCAAAAAGAAATGGAATTTTTAGAATTAATCCAAGAAAATAAGACAGTAGTACAGTACGAGGCTAAGTTTACTGAATTGGCCAGGTTTGCACCACATATGATTAATAATGAGGCAAGAAAGGTGAAGAAATTTGAAAGGGGTCTCAGGCCAGCTATTAGAAGCAGAATATCAGTCTTGAAATTAAGAACTTATGCTGAAATAGTGGATCGTGCCCAAATTGTCGAAAAAGATTTTGAAGATTACCAAAAGACAAAAAATCAGAACAGTCATGTTAGACCTACATCATCTAATCGACAACAGTTTGAAAGGCCAAACAAGAAGCCAAAGCCCTCGCCATTTCAAAGCCCAATAGAAACATGTAGAAAATGTGGGAAAAATCATGGATCAAGCCCTTGTTATTGGAATACCGGAGTCTGTTTTAAATGTGGAAAATTGGGACACCAGATTAAACAATGTCCTAGCTTACAGACACAACAGCTTCCAAAGCAGGGAGAGATAGCTCCAAAGCCTCAGATGAAGGGAAGAGTATTTGCGATTACCGAGCAAGACGCTCAGGCCTCAAAATCAGTGATCCAAGGTACTCTTACTATCTTCCAAAAAGTAGCTCATGTTTTGATTGATCCTGGATCTACTCATTCATTTGTGTCACAACACTTTGCATGTCACTTAAAGGTAGAACCAGAACAATTAGAATACATTCTAGAGGTAGCCACACCGATGGGAGATTCAATTAACACCAATATAATGTACAAATCATGTGTAATAAAGATAGAAGAAAAGGAACTGTTGGTTGATTTAATACTCCTGTAAATTCAAGATTTTGATGTAATGTTAGGCATGGATTGGCTTTCTGCATACCATGCAAGTATTGATTGTTATAAGACAATTGTTACCTTTAGTATTCCGAAGCAACCAGTATTTTCCTTCAATGGTGTCAAAGAAGATTCCCCATCATATTTAATCTCTTGTATTCGAGCTAATCGCCTCCTTCGAAAAGGGTGTCAAGGCTTTCTTGCCTATATCAAAGAAGATAAGAAGGAAGAAATAAATTTGGATACCACTCCGGTTATCCTGGAATTTCCCGACGTTTTTCCTGAAGAATTGCCAGGATTACTGCCTGACAGGGAAATTGAATTCTCCATTGAATTATTGCCAGGGGTAGCACCAATTTCTAAGGCACCTTACAGAATGGCTCCTGCAGAACTTAAAGAACTGAAACAACAATTGGAAGAATTATTAGATAAAGGTTTTATCAGGCCCAGTGTGTCACCTTGGGGTGCTCCAGTACTGTTTGTCAAAAAGAGAGATGGGACTATGAGATTGTGTATTGATTATAGAGAGTTGAACCAAGTGACAGTGCAAAATAAGTATCCATTACCTAGGATTGATGATTTATTTGATCAATTACAAGGACCACAAGTGTTTTAAAAAATTGATCTTAGATTTGGATACCATCAACTTAAGATTAAAAGTGAAGATGTACTCAAGACAGCTTTTAGAACAAGGTATGGCCATTATGAATTTTTAATTATGCCTTTTGGATTAACTAATGCACCGGCTGCATTTATGGATTTGATGAATCGAATCTTTAGGCCCTTTTTGGATAAATTTATTGTGGTATTCATCGATGATATTTTAATTTATTCCAAGAATCAGAAGGAACATGAGCAGCATGTAAGAATGGTATTGCAAATATTAAGAGAAAATAAATTATATGCCAAACTTAGTAAATGTGAATTTTGGCTTGAACAAGTGACATTTTTAGGACATGTCATATCAAAAGAAGGTCTATCAGTTGATCCTTCAAAGGTTGAAGTCGTTGTTAATTGGAAACAACCAAGAAATGTGACTGAAGTTCGAAGCTTTTTGGGATTGGCAGGATATTACAGAAAATTTGTAGAAGGATTTTCTCGAATCGCAATCCCATTGACTCGATTGACACAGAAAAATGTCAAATTTGAGTGGACAAGTGAATGTGAGGAGAGTTTTCAAGAACTAAAAGTTCGCTTAACTTCAGCACTTATTTTAATTATTCCTGAGGGGAGTGGGGGATTTGTGATTTATAGTGATGCTTCACATAAAGGTTTGGGCTGTGTATTAATACAATATGGGAAAGTAGTGGCATATGCATCCAGACAGTTGAAAGAATATGAGAAAAAATATCCAATTCATGATTCGGAGCTAGCTGCAATAGTATTCGCTTTGAAAATATGGAGGCATTATCTATATGGTGAGCAATTCGTAATATACACGAATCATAAGAGTTTGAAATACCTTTTCTCTCAAAAGGATTTAAATATGCGGCAGATAAGATGGATGGATTTCTTAAAAGATTATGATTGTACAATCCATTATCATTCAGGAAAAGCTAACGTTGTGGCCGACGCTTTAAGTAGAAAATCTACGGGAGTCTTAGCTCATCTAATAATCCAAGAAATGCGATTGTTAGAAGAAATAGTGGATTGGCATCCAACTTCGTCCATTAATGGTGTGGTAAGTATGATTGCCAATATTAAGGCGGAACCCCAATTAATCCAACAAATTCGATTGGCACAAAAGAAATACCATCAGCTTATAACAATTATAGAAGAGGTGAAGCAAGGAAAGAGAGATGAATTCTCTATATGTGGTGAGGATTTGCTAAGATTCAAAGGTCGGGTTTGTGTCCCGAATGATGAGAGTGTAAAGAAAGCTATCTTAGAAGAAGCACATCATTCTCGTTATACAATACATCCCGGAAGTATTAAAATGTATCAGGACCTGAAGAAAATCTTTTGGTGGAATAATATGAAAAAAGAGGTAGCACTATTTGTGTCTAATTGCCTAACATGCCAGCAAGTAAAAGCTGAACATCAAAGGCCCGCTGGGTTGTTGCAGCCTTTACAGGTGCCAGAATGGAAGTGGGAGCACATCTCTATGGACTTTGTCTCTGGCTTGCCTAGAACAAATTCAGGACATGATAGCATTTGGGTCATTGTGGACCGGTTAACCAAAGCTGCCCACTTTCTACCGATTCGCACGACGTACACTTTGGATCGACTGGCTCAGTTGTACATTAAGGAAATAGTGCGGTTGCATGGAGTTCCTGTCAGTATTGTATCGGACAGGGATACTCGGTTTACTTCTAAATTTTGGGCTAGACTACAGTCAGCCATGGGGACGAGACTCACCTTTAGTACTGCCTTTCACCCCCAAACTGATGGACAATCGGAGAGGACCATCCAAACCTTGGAAGATATGCTGAGGGCCTGTGTTATTGACCTTACAGGAAGCTGGGATGACCATTTACCCCTAATTGAGTTTGCTTATAATAATAGCTTCCAAGCCAGTATTCAGATGGCACCGTATGAAGCCCTGTATGGAAGGAAATACAGGTCACCCATATGTTGGGATGAGGTTGGTGAAAGAAAGCTTTTGGGGCCCGAAATTGTTCAGGTAACCACAGATAAAATAACATTAATTCGTGAAAGGCTCAAGACAGCTCAGTGTCGGCAAAAGAGTTATGCCGATAACCGAAGGAGAGATCTTGAATTTGAAGAAGGTGATCGAGTTTTCCTAAAAATCTCACCAATAAAGGGTATTATGAGATTCGGCAAGAAAGGAAAGTTGAGCCCACGTTACATCGGACCATTTGAAATCCTGGAAAGAATTGGAGGTGTAGCTTATAGATTTGCCTTACCACCCGAATTGGCAAATGTCCATAACGTCTTTCATGTATCTTCACTATGAAAATATCAGCCCGACCCATCCCATATCTTAAAATATGAACCTTTACCGATCAGGAAGGACCTATCCTTCATTGAGCAGCCAATTTTGATACTAGATAGAAGGGAGCAAGTGTTGCGTAACAAAGAGATTCCTTTAGTCCGTGTATTATGGCAGTACCATTCAAGAGAAGAGTCGACTTGGGAACGAGAAGACGAAATCAGAGAAAAATACCCATATCTTTTTCAGTAATCAGGTACACAAATTTAGAGGACTAAATTTCTTTAAGGAGGGAAGAATGTAACAATCCTAAAATTTTAAAAAAAAAAAGAAAAAAAAAAGGAGAAAAGATGCTTTTAAATAGGTGATGGTCTGTTTGAATATGATGGTCCTTAGGGACCATCACTATTTTCAAAAACTTTTACTTCGTTTAATTTTTGCTTGCCTGTTTTGCTTGCTTGCTTTTGCTTCCTGCTTGCAGCGGGCAACGTCCTTTAGCGGACGTGGTTTTCGTACGATAAAAGCAGACTTTTAACGTGACACCTCAGGTATGAGGTAGAGCGTAATAAAATAATATAATAATACGTTATAAGAATTTAAATAGGGGATGTGAGCACTCCCACCCTAAAACAAAATTTTGAGATCTCTCTCTCTGGTCGAAACACAGTGAACTTCTCTCTCGAACCGAATTTTTTTATCGGAAGCTCCCTCTCAAATAATTGTGGGTAAGTGACATCGTCTTCCTGAAAAATAGTATGTTTTTAATAAATAGTGATATTTCCGTTCAGGATCTTTATTTTATAAGTTTTATGTGTAAGTGACCCCATTGTCTCGAAAAATAATCCACTCTTTTTAAAAATGAAATGAAATAATTATTTCTGCTTATTATCATGAATTTTAGGCGCGATAAATTTTATGCGCACGTGACCCCATTATCTTGAAAAATAATCTTTTTAATAAAAATTGTGATATTTTATCTATGTTAGAAATTTTGAATGCTGTAAATTAAAAAAATAAAATTATTTATTTTTCTTGTCTATTGTTAGAAATAAATGTGATATTTCTGCTTTTAGTAAAATTGTGATATTTCTTTCTACTGTTTTGAATATTTAGACATTGTAAAATTCATGTGCAAATGACTGCCTTATTATTTAAAAAAATTGACATTTTTGCAATTGATTATAGTATTGTTGTGAAATGTTTATTTATGAATTGATATTCCATAAATTGTGATAATTCCGTATTCTTGAATTTTTATAAGAGTTTTTTTTTTCTATACATATTAAATTGGCAATTATGTTAGAATGCCTTTACAAACTGCTACCTTTCTAAATTTGAGCCCAAAATATTTGATTGGTTATTTTTGAAATATTATAGAGCGTGACTGTTATTAATGGTTTAAGTGAAATTCATATTAATGGTTTCAGTGATATGTTGAGTACATGATATTGCTGCTTTCGAATGTTTAAAGAGATTTAGAAATAATTTAAGTATGCAAGTGGACTCATCCGGTTCGCCGGTGAGGTATAAGTGGACCTATCTAGGACGCCGGTAGGGATTAAGTGGACTCATCCAGTACGCCGGTGAGGTATAAGTGGACCTGCAGGGATTAAGTGGACCTATCTGGGACGCCGATAGGGATTACGTGGACCCATCAGGACGCTGATGGGGTATATAGGTGACCTACTTGGGACGTCAGTAGGGTATTTTGTGAAATCCTTTGAATTATGTACTGCCGTTAAAAGTGTTATAAGCATTTCAATTACTCGGATTAGACTTAATTATGCATTTATTGAAAGTGAAACTGTTGATGCATTTCTGTTAATAGATCTCAGCTTTGGAAAATATTGATATCTTTCAATCATGATTATTTTTAGGATTATGATGATCACTTACTGAGTAGCCAAACTCATCAAACTATGGTAAACATTTTTTCAGGATAACTGCGGATTCATTTTGAGTGATAGTCAAGATCAACCTTGGAAGATACTGTTGTTGTACTAGCTTTCTTTATTTACTTTGTAAGACTTCGCCACTGTAAATTTGTCCTATCAATAGATGTATATATGTTTTGTCTGTCACATCTCAGGAATAATAGTATTGTAAATTCTTGTGGTGTGACATATGGGCAGATCCAAACCATATTAAAAAATAAAAATATAAAATATAAAAAATATATTTAAATGAAAATTAGACAACGCACATCCACATGAATTTGAAAAGTAGAGATTTTAAAAAATCAATTTGTGTTCAAGGGTATTTTCAAAAAAATTCAAAAAAAATGGAAAAATGTAAGAATATACAATGCTAAAACGCTTTCCAATCTTTACCAAAATGATAAAAAACATTAAAAAATATTACAAATAATTTTTTTCTTTTTTTGATTTTTATATATTTTTTAAAAAAAATTTAAAAAATACTCAGCCAAACCACTAGATTGGCCAATGTCCGATTCTAGTTTAACTAGCCGGTTCTGAAATAGACCGATGCAGTTTGAGAATGAGTTTGGAAGAATGGTATGAACAAACTGGGCACTTCACCTAGTGTTTCCGCAAAATAGGTTGGCCAGGTGAACAGCCTTTCGAAGATCTAGTTAGAATCGTCATGATCTTCCGTATGAAAAATTGTCCATAAAAATAAAGAGAATGAAAAGGTCAAAAAATTAAAAAAAATAAATAGATAATATAATAGGTGGAACCAGGCAATTCAGTCAACCCGAATAACATTCCCCAACAAAACAGGGCTAATTTGGACAAGACAAATCCATCTAACTCGGATCAATTCCCAGTTCCAATTAAAAACCGAATTGGTAGGACGGATTAACGATCTGGACCGGCAAATTTTTAAATCAATAGCTTCTTCATCTATGTGAGAGAGTTGGCACATGCCTTTCTCTGATTGGAGCACGCAACGTGGAATTGCATCGAGAGTGTCAGATGAGGCGTGACCATCAAAGCCGATGAATTTACTTTTAATGGCCAATATTTATATAGTAAATGATCAAGTTGCCATTAGTTAAGTGCTAATGTCCTTTAGTTTTTGTGTTCTTTTCTCTGTGTATGTATTTTAATCTATTTCTCATCTGAATTATATAGAGTAAAGATATAAAAGATTCTCATTACAATTAGTAGTGCAAGAGTACATAGAGACATAGGATTATAATAAGGGTGCAGGTTGCATATGGATGCATTTAGCTGTAAAGGTAAGGTGCACTTTCAAATTTTATCACGGTATGTAATTTTGATGTAAAATGTCTTTAGAATTATCTCAAAATCTATTTTTATATCTAATTATAAAATTTTAAATTTAAAAAATGGTTAAAATCAAGTAGATCTATGAACATATGAAAATCTTGAAAATGGACAGTGTAGATAATATCTTGTAAAATGCACTATTTCTAAGACTTAAAATCTTTTTATTTTTCATGGTCATACATATCGATGTCGAGATGATCAATCAAAGGGTTTTTCAACATTAAAACTATGTCCGATAGATTTTTGAAGTGCATCTGTAGTTATACATATAAGGTTGCAACTTTATATAAACGTTTTCCTTATAATAAACGTCATATTTCGAAAATCCAACCCCCGGATCATTTATTTATGGGGAAGTATACAATGTTAGCATTTTTATCTGAAAAGAGAGAGAGAGAGGGAAAACTAACGTGTTTTGACACTCCGAGAAATGTAGAGAAAGTCAATTTTAAATATTTCCTTTTACGCATTCTTAGAGCCCACGGGAGAGGAGCATCGTGCAAAGCATGCGAAGAGTGCCAAGCGTATGCTGGTTTATGTGGGCATAAGGGCATTTGAGCTGCACTTTGTACTTGTCTGATGCAATATCAGATGTCGAGGAACATCTACGAGCACCCATTCTATTTTGAGGATCTATAACTCATGAAAGTAACTTCATACGCTTGGAGGTTACATTAAGAACTGCATTTTTTACATCTAACTAATACAGTGACTATAGTCAGATATATGCTATAAAGATCAATGTTGAAACAGCAGACACATGGGCCACTGGTGCAAAACTTTCTACAAAGTCAATACCATATTTTTGGTAAGTATGTTTTTGCCACAATACGAGCATTATAACTTTCAATACTGCTATCTACTTTGGTTTTGACTATACATACCCATACAATAGTTGTCTTTTCTTTTTTGAAAAAGAAACAAGGTCCAAGTATGCATTCGGTCCAAAGCGTCTAACCCATCTTGCATTACATATTTATACAATATTAGTTAATATTATAATATTTTAAATTTGAATGATTCAATAATAATTGAAAATATTGAAAAAAAATAGTTTTTTTTAATCTAATGGCTATCTAAGCATTTTAATTTCGGTAATTACATAATACTTAAATTTTGAGCTATATTTTAATTAATTAGAATTCTAATATAAAAAAATATTAATGCACAATTATAAATATTCAAAGAAAAAGCCTGAGTGGGTAGAGGCTTATATTCAGAAGATATAGGCTTAGCCCTTACGTAGAGAAGTAAACTTTAGAAATCCACAGGAAATGCAGTTTCAATTCAAAAACCCTAATTATACTTGTTATAAAATTTGAAGCTAAAAAAGGTGTAGATTATAAGTACTTGAAGAAAAATAGTCCATATAATTTGTTATAGGATAAACTGTTTTTTGGCTTAAAATCTTACCTTTTAAGAAATTACCTAGATCAAGATGATTAATATGAGGACTTTTTTTAATTTTGGAACTAATATATGATGATATTTGAGGTACAGCTTTCTTTTTTCTTTAAACCTCGATTTTATGTGAACCTTTTTCCTATTTTGTTATTTATAGAAGTAAAAGTAGATCATATGTTGGAAGGCATTGAATTAACTAAAAAATTCATAAGGTAGACTTTCTTCCTTGATGTGTTTCCAAACTTTAGTTCATTCACAAGTTAAGACTATCCTCCTATGGCCCATTTGATGTGTTTCCAAACTTGAGAATTGGTATATAAATGATTTTCTTTAGTAAAATAACTTTATACTAAAAAGAATTTAAGAGCTCATAAACCACGCTCCCACGAGCGTGTTATACATTTATTCCTTTGACGAAAGAGCTATATTTAAGGATTTTTTATCTCCATTTTAAAATTAGCTTAAAAATCATCAAATGATTATTTTTAATAAGAAGAATTGGAATTTAAATATTCTAAACACTTAGATCTGACCATCCAAAAATTAGATATTCCCTATTCGATTTGATGTTGTTAGTTTTTTAGGCACAGAGGGTTACATTTGGATTTTTTATTTTTTTATTTTTTTTCATTTGAGGTTGGTGCCTTGGCTGAGAAGGTTATATCCCAAAAATTTTGAGTCCTAAAAATGCTTCTAGAAAATCATTACCCTATTACTTTAGGGAGTGAACGGAGGAAATACTCCCACGAGAACGTACAATTGACTTTGTGTACTCTCGCATGTTTAAATCTCACCTTACCTTCAAAGCCTTTATTCATCAAAACAACATATATCTTAAATTTGTTGTTTTTTTAGTCTTTTTTTCCTTCACCATGCAACAAGGCTCTCGATTTTTGATTGAATCCTATAATCGGAGCCCCCACTATTGGGTTTTTTCATAACAGCCAATCAACAATCCGATTGGGCTATCAAAAAAATAAAATAAAATTGCTTCGGTCTTTTTGCTTCCGTTCAAAAGCTTTTGTTCCCAAAGATTTGCTTCAAAAAATTAGCCCTGCAAATCCCGTTCCCAAAATTTGCCTGTCCTTCTTCTTGGGCTGGAACTTCTTAAATGGCGTCTGGTTTTCCTATGGTTTCAATGTGTTTTTTGGAATAGATTTAGAGTTTCCTTTGGTTCTGCTTTCAGGGTGGGGGTGGGCGGTCGTCAATGGGTAGAGAGAGTGAATGATGTTTTGTTGTTGGAGCGGTCCATAGGTAGAGAGAGTGAATGACTTCTTCTTTTTTTGCGTGTTTGCTGTTGCAAGAAAGAAGGTTGAAGATGCGCGCGTTGTTGATGTAGCTTTTGCTTCATCAGTTGAAGCACTTATTGCTGATAAACTGAATTGTGCTTGGTTGGTGGGTTGCCGGTCCCTTCTTGTGTTATTTGGTGGCCTATCTTATTCTTTGATCCTTGGAATTTGTGGGTCTTGTTTGTTATAGCTTTTAGCTTCGATCCTTTAAATTTGTGGGTCTTGTTTGTTATAGCTTTTAGAGTGAGACAGAGATTGTTTTTTTTGTTGATTAGTTTTGTTTCGTAGAGCACTTAAAATAGTAAAAAATAAAAAATTAAATTTTAAAAAATCATAATATGTTTCCAAGGTTGTCTTTCTGTTGTATGATTGAGTTTGTTGTCCTATTACTCAATCGTGTATGTTCTGATCCGCGAGCAGTTGAATCTGTCTTGGATCCACTTCGAGTTCTGTTGGCCCTTCCAAATGCCATTATGTTTTCCTCAACTATCTCAACTATTTTTCTTCTCCTGTGAATATCTGAAAGTTTTTGTTCATTATTGAACTCCGATTTACCCCTCTGTTCTCACCTTCTGTTTATGAGGCTTGTTGATCCGCCGCTTATAGATATGCTTGTTGATCAACCAATCTGAGTATGTCAACCACTATTGCTTCTACTGGCTACTATGCACCTGAAAATCCAACTGCTCGTTTCCATTTATCGGCTATCTCGACTGTTTTTTTGTCTCCGGTGAATATCTAAAAAATTTGGTTTATTGCTGAAGTCTGATTTACCGCTCTATTCTTGCCTTCTGTTTCTTAGGCTTGTTGATCAACCAATCTGAGTATGGCAACCACTGTTGCTTCTACTGGCCACGCTATGCGCCTTAAAATCCAATTGCTCGTTTCCACAAATTGCTTAGTCTACATCGTATTGCTCAGTTCACAGCTAAATCTGAGTATCATGGCTCAAACAACAGTGGAGATTATCTGGCTTCGTTGGTTATTAGTTGACTTGGGTGTGAAACCTGCTGCTTCGACTTCCTTATATTGTGATAACAAAAGTGCCATTTATATGGCTAATAATCCAAAATTTCATAAGCGCACCAAGCATATTAAAGTAGATTGTTATTTTGTTTGACAAGCATATTAAAGTTGATTGTCATTTTGTTTGACAAGAATATTTAGCTGGGACAATCTATCTGACATACATCTCATCTGCTGCACACACAACTTATAGACTTCTTTACAAAGTCTCATAATAACTCTAACTCTCAATGGTTCGCTTCCAACCATCTCAAGTTCAAGCCTTATTTCCAAACTCTCAATGGTTTGCTTCAAACCATCTCGAATTTGAGGGGGAGTTTTGAAGGGAGTGTGAAATTATAGTAACCTCTAAATACTTACTTTTGTACAATATTTATTTTCATATTAGGGAGGTTATTTATTCTGCGGTGATTTGTAGTCCTATAAATTGAGGGTGTATGTGCATCATTTTAATATACACAAATACGGTATTCTCTACACTTTCACCTATCCTCCTTTAGGAGCATTGTGAAGCCCTTTGGCGTCATTTTTCAGGACTACCAAGTCAAAGAGGTCAGTATTCTCACTTATGGTTAGAATACTGGGCTATGAAAAACACACAGGCTGCAGTGACCTCAGGGCCTTGTTTCCACTCGTATAATTATTTAGGGGTTTATTTCAAGATTAAATACTGATTGAAGGACAAATCAAAGGTCACAAAATGGTGAGTACGACATGATTTGTAGCTCAATTTGCCATCGCAAGATTAAGAAGATTCGCAGAGAGTGCAGAACCCTTTTTCAACTCTATATCCCTTTTCGGGTATCCTTTGTGTCCTCTTGTTCCCATTCTTATTTATTTTGCATTTTGGTTTCGAAAAGGCTGTGACGATTGTGGGAGATTATAAATTAATGGTTCACTTTTAAAGACCAAGAGCTAGGTCCCGAACAATCTTAATATTGAAAAAAAATATTCTCCTTGATTTGAGTTTTGTAATGTGTTCTCTGATTGTAATATTGAAGTCATAAAACGACCTTACCAAAATATATTCTTGTATCCTCTACAATCAGACTCTACAGTTTCATTGCTATCACTCAACTATGAAAACAAATTTTGAGAATGGCATGATTTACCTTAACTAAAGAAATGTAAGATTTTTTTTGCAGCTTTCTGGTTGCAGAGGCCTTCAATTATTGGTGGGCTGTGATTTAACCCGAGATTAAGAGTTTAATCTGATTTTAGGATGAATACCTCCCATTTTTGTTTGATCTACAATTGATTAAGGCCTCAGCTTCAATGGAGTTTCAGAGGCAAACAAATATAGGAAATAAATCAGTTTATTAGTATCAATGGATTCCGGAGAGGGGTTTTTAGCTGAAATGGGTAGAGAGGGAAGAGAGCCATGTAAACTCAACCTGCCCTCATTGATAAAGCGTTTAAGAAGTCCCTTTTACTATGGGGCTATTCAGTTTTTCCTATAAATTTTATATGTAGGGACAGCATGTAAGATGCATGTTTCTTACCATCTAGTCGTCCAATTTAGATTAAGTGAGCCACTCACCGTTTGATTTAAATCCAACATCTCGAAGTATTTTATTTTAAACTTTTTCTACAAATTGCATGAAAATAAAATTTGGAGCGCACCTAAAAAAAAATATTAAAACGAATTTTTTTATAACATTTAATGACCAAAATACCCCTTAAATCTTTAAACGATATTTTAGTCATTTTATTTTATTTATAATATTTCTTAAATATTTTTTATAAACTCGAGGTCAAAAGAGGAGCGGTATAAATCATTCTACATTTAATTATAAAGCGCCAACACATACTTATAATGACTCAAATTCACGGAAGGCACCAATAGTAGAAGCCCAAAACAAGAAGCTCAAATTTTTTTCATGCAATACTTTGATGAAATATTCAGTTTCTTGTATCATCCTCTCACGCACCAACGCATTGATCATGAAGGCAAAACTTCTTCACTTTGACCGTGCAAGGTAAACTCCGAATTCATGGAGTGAAAGAAATGAATAGAGAGGTAATAGAAATAAAATCGAACACTTCTAGTTTTTTGAAAAGTGATGCAGGGAAATTCTTTTATACCAATTGATGCAGAAATAAATTTAACAAATCAAAAAATACATAAAATAAAATAAAGATATGACAGAATATACCATCTCTGAGGAATGAATTCACACCTAAAAAGATCTCTTCTCAACATCTTAACATAAATTTTTTTTTCTCTTCACTTATTTTTTTCAGATGTAAGAGGAATATATTTATAGAAAAAAAGCAACCTAAAACCTAATTTGATCCCTAAAAAATTCTAATTAATATTAAATTTTTTAGTTTTTCTATAGAGATTAGAAATTTTTTATAGAGATTAGAAATCTTAAGCTCTATAGCCCAAAAAGACCTAGACACCTCCAAGGAAGATAAAAAACCCACTATAGGCTAAAATTTTAACATCCTAAATAATAGAATAAAAGTTTGAAACATTAACCACACCGTTCTTCTGAGGTTGGGAGTAGTCGAAAAGGCATATTTCTTTATGCATATTTGGGACTCAAATTTCTCTTTTGATGTAGAGTTTTGCATATAGCTATATCTCATCTTTTGACCATATATTTTCTTGTATAGACTTTCACTCTCTAAAACAAAGGCAACTTTGGTGTCCTAAATGTTGTTGTACTTGTGGTATTTGTACAGTTAAGATAGTGATCAATCATTTGTTTCCTTATTTACAAATTTGCCTAAAGAGCTTATGCACATTGTTTTTCACTAAATGGGAAACCTATTACCATAATGAAGTTTCTATGCAGAAAGATTGTTGATCCATTTTGTTACTCGTCAAAAGTATTTAAGAAACTATTATTCTTCTGCCCCATTTCAACCCGCCAATTCTCAACAAAGTTAGCCACCGCCGGGTGCGCTGGTCCTCCATCTAACGGTTGTTGGATGCAAGGTGTATACAGTGCAAATTTGAGAGATTTTTGAGAAAAAAATCTCCCAACCCGACACTAGAGCCAGTCAAATTATGATCTGGGGGTTGATCCACCTAGGTGGGAGGATTTTCTGCTATATGATCAATTGAGCGAGCATAGCCAATGTGCCAATGCGTAACCAAATCATCAAAAGTAGAGAAAAAGATGGAGAGTTACTTGCCCGAGCAGGTTGACCTAGAATGCTTGAACCCAGAGCTTCGCCCGTATCAAAACCGCGGTTGTGTTTACATCGTTGTCCTTTTTACTTTTCTTTAGGATTGACCAACCCTTAGCATAGTTGAATTGGATTTCCTAGATTTCTAAGTTAAGGTTTTCCTCGATTTAATATTGGGAGGCTGAAATATGGGCTTTGTTAATAGGATTTATGGTTCTTTTTTCTCCCATAATTTCTATATATCTCACTTCACTCATTAATACCTAAAGTAAGTAGGAGCCTAAGTGAACCCTCAAGAGGTCAGACTTCGGTCCTTTTATAGACCTTTGAGTGGTTAGAAAATGGTTCGATGTACTTGTCCTGTCGGTTGAAATTAAATTTTGAAATTTTAACAGTCAATGTAATAGACGACATGAGATGTGTCGTTTGGGTCATCATAGATTAAACGATAGAATTGAGCTGTCCGGCTCAGTGCCGCTCAGGCACGCAACCTTGGTACTGGATGACCTTCATGTTATCTGGATCGTCTAGGTCAGTTTGGGACGGACCCCACGAATCGTATCATCTTGGCCAACACAATGTTCTGTCACTGAATGATTTAGACAACACGAATCTTGTAGTCTCGGTCAATTTTGGCCTAGACATCGTGCTTCGGCAGGGGTTGGTTTAGACGACCCTAATCATGTTGTTTTGGTCAAATCCATCCAAATGATGCGTATCGTGTCTTGTGTCAAAGATGATCCGAATATCGGGATTTCAGTTCTTGTGATATTGCATGTGTTTTTGGATTATTCTTATTTCATATTTTAATTTAAACGCGACCTCTATCCTATATTTTGGTTAATTTCAATTTTAAATGAGGATTTAATGGACTATGGACCATGGTATTTGCGGTTTAGGGTGTTTTGGGATACTACGCTCCTAAGGGCTTGCTAAGTTTCTCAGGGTCAAGAAAAAAAAAAGAGAAATTTGCCAAACTGCACAAGGATGTAAAATAAGCATATGTAGTCGGCCATCTAATGATTGTTGGATGCAAGGATGTAAGAAGAACATCTATGGTATAACCCTCAACGTTTAATCTCCATTAAGGGTGGCAATGGGCTAGGTGGCCTGGCCTGACCCGGTGCGACCCTGAGAAGTTAGGGCCTCAGCCACAAAATGTGGCCCAAGGGTCAGACTTGGGGTTGGTTCAAGACATGCCGGCAGTTATTTTCGTTTGTTTATTTTTTTTAGAATTTTATTAGCCTAGCTCTAGCCCAACAAGACCGGGATATGGCCATGGCCTCCTTGGCCTGGGCTGGCCCTTAGGGGAATAGGGGCCTCCTTGGCCTGGGCTGGCCCTTAGGGGAATAGGGGCCGGCTAGTTGCCAGGACTACCACCATCCAATATTTGAGCGAGGAGCCATGAAAATTCTCAAATATCTTATCATGCCAAACCTTGTTAATTAAGGGAATGGACAACATGTTTAGTTTGTGTCATCAAACTTGGTGTCTTTGCCCACTTGAAAACCTCACACATTTCTGCGTAGTTCTCATAAAAAATTTAAACTAGATACTAAGACTGGACCGATCAGGCTAGTTGGTGCCTTGATTGATTTAATCCAAAACAAAATCAAGTTTGTCCAAAAACTAGTCAAAGCCTGATTAATTTTAGCGAATTAAACTGGCCGGATTTTATTAGTTAAACTGGTTAAATAAAGTTAAGCAATTTTATTTTACTATATAAAATATATTATTAAACTATATCTTTCTATCGTTAAAATCTTGTTTTAAAAGTTTCAACAATGATCTCAATTGGATGAAACCCCTCACTAGAGTTCAACAATGATCAAACCAGTTTCAAACCCTCACTAGAGTTCAATGGCAAGTTTGATAACTCACTATTTGAAAGATTAATCTAGTTTGAAGCTCCCAAAATTTATCCAAATCTCCACTATGCATACATAAGCACTAGAGACTGGAGAAATGGAGGTGGATAAACCAAAAATATAACTTTAAGGCTGTACGACAACTCTCCCACTCTTTCTTTTGAGATGTCGAGGACATAATAAATAAAGAGAGATTTGCTTTATGTTGGGCATGCGTTTTGTAAAAGAGGAGGCAACCCAAAAAGATAGCAATCTTTTGGTTGGCCTTTGCAATTGCTTTTGTTTTCTCGACAAAATGAGGGTGGCGGTTTTCAAGTTTGATCCACTTGCAAACCATTGAATAATCACTCGTCCAAATGAATCCAACTGTTTCACTCTATTTTTCTATTCCCCTTAAAAAAGAGGGCTTTTGTTTGTTATACCCTAAAAATCAACATGCACAACCAGGAAAGAGAGGAGAAACACCATTGAATCACATGCACAATATGCTACCGCAATTAAGCTCCCACTAAATGAGATAAATACTATTAATAACTTGGGGTTTTGACACTTTTGTAGTACCCGCAAGGGAAGTAAAAAGACCAAAAAAAAAAAGAAGAAAAAAGAAGACAAAAAAAATGCAAAAAAGAGAGACTCCTCCAAAGTTTTACATGTATATTTTGGTAGAGAGTCCAAAGAGAGTCTCATGGATGGTGGGGTTTAGGGGGTGGAGCCATGGAAGTTGAATTGAGGGGAGGAAGGGGAGGAGGGCATTGATAGCACTTAGTAAAGAGGCCAAATGTGTCAATTTGGTGGACAAAATTAATGATGCTTGCCCATCCTCCAAATCCAAAACCAACAACCAAAACCCATCCCACCACGAACATGTTCATTGCATAGCTTCCAGCCCAACTCCCCATAAACTTTGGCGGTCTCTCCACTGCATTCTGCACCAACAAAATAAAGTAACATTACAATAACTACGACTTATATTATATCATCTGTCCTCTTGCTCTTGACTTCGACTTAATATAACTAGTGATTTAGAAAAATACCGAGCTAGAGCTAGCACGGAATCGGTCACCCCATGCCGAATCTGTTAATACATATGAAATTGTTTGGGTCTAGAAGATAACTAGCTTGTTTTTTTTTGGGGCCAGAGTTCTCAATTACCCAAAAAAAAGAAAAAAAAAAGCTTGTTCTCTTTCAAACCAGGACGATTTCGGCTATTTGCTATAGTAAAATAGCATATTGCTACAATAAAAACGCCGATTCATCAGTCTGGATAGGTATTTCGTCAGCTCACTGTTTTTGCCTGTGTCTTTTCAACGGTTCACTATTTTTTCGCACAGTAAAACGATGATTTAGATTGCCAATTTACCGATCCAGATTGGTTTTTATAATGCCCAATCCGAGTCACCGATCCTTTTTTAAACCACTTATCGTAAGTGTTCGTGTAATGTAGCACACTACATGCGGTATACTCGTTGTATATATTTACTTTCCTATTTTCTCTTGCTATTGACAAATAATCCAAGAGAGTTTACCATCGTTACGAAACAGGTTAAGAGACTAACATAAAGCACAAAAAACATTATACTAAATAGAGTTCACCAACATTAAAATGATGAGGTTGGCATGAAAATGACACGAGTATCACTTCAGTATATCTAGTGCTCGTCTTGTAGCATACAAAAAAATTCCATATTTTGTCATTCTTGTTGTGCTTTTTCTTATTTTATTTTTTTACCATAAGAATTTACAGGGAAATATCAAGAAAAAGAATATTATAGGAAGGGGTAATAAGGAAATATTGCAAAAGAGGCAGGGGCATTTTAGTCTTACCTCTCTAGCCGAAGCACTCCTAAAGGTGAGCATGTGGGCAAGGGCAGGGATGATATAAACAGTGAAACTGACCAGCAAAGATCCAACGGTTGAGTTTATTGGTCCAAAAAACGGGAAAACAATGGCCAAAAACCATATGGGGATCACAACCGGCAAGCGGGCAACAGCTCTCTTCAATATACTCTTCACATCGTGGATCCCTAAAACCTTCTCCCACACGAAATATAACGGTGTGCATGCGAAACCGAACGTTATGAACTGTCCCCATCGCAAAAGCATATATATATATATACAGATAGTAGCGTCAGTCATAACTGAGAAAGAGCTAAAAAGCTTATAAAGGAAACATACCAACTGTACTCTCTTAGATGCTAGAGCCTCCATTTTTTAAATGTAGTTCAATTTTTTAATGGCTAGATTATTTTCTTTTTTTTCTTTTTTCTTTTTTTTTTTTTGAGATTGAATGGCTACATTATTTTCATTTCTGATCAATGGAATAAAAATTTGCATCCATGAATATAACATGCTACAAATTGCTATTCCTTTTGGGGGGACCCAACCCGAGACCCGAGGGGGGAAACCCGATCCGGGTCTAAAACTTGAACCCAGGTCGGGAATCTTGGACCCGAATGTTATTCGGGCCCAAGTCCACGTAAGGTAATACCTTTTTGGGTCTCAATATATTTAAATTAGCTGAAAAGATATTTTAATTTTTGAGTCGGATCTGGGTCCGGTCCCAGCCCAGGTCCCATATCATTTTTCAGGTCCGGTTCTACGTCCGACCCGAGCCGTTGCCACCCCTAACTTAAACAATGGGCGAGTATGACATGGGTGCAAATTGAGATTCTTTAAACCATCAGGTCCTTATGGCTATGGTTGGCAATGAATGGGCCGGGTAGCCAGGCAGGCGTTGAGAAATCAACGGTAGGGCCAGGACACAAAATATGGCCCGAGGGCTGGGCCACTACAGCACAAAAGCCCTGCCAAAATGAATAGGACGAGGGCCTCTTCAACCTTGGACTTGAATAGCCCAATAGGGTCCAGGGCCAGGCTAGGTCTGGTCCAACCCGGGCCGGGCCTGGGGCCTAATTGTGGGTTGGCCACCGACTATCTTCCGCGTCTTTTGAGATGAAATTAAATGACCAGACAGTAGATATAGGTGGCCAAAACGAGGTTTGTATAAGTATAAATTAATGGTAGGAGTAATAATGAGGAGAGGGGGTTAATAAGGCAGGTTGGCGTGCCTGATGGATGAGCATAAGGACGACTGCCATGTCCCTAAAGGGAGATTTTGGGAGAAGAGAAAAGGCATTTGAGTGATTAAGGAGCAAATCGCCGAAGGCCCAGTAAACAGAGGCGGCAGAAGGCAGTGTAAGTGTCAGCACATAGAGAGTGGCCAGCAAATATATAGACTTGAATCTCCGAGGCTTCCACATCGCGTGCATTATCTCCCTGCCCAACAAACAAACACACCCTTTTTTCCATCATAAAGAAGATACGCTTTAAACAACCCCTTCAAATTTCCCTCTTTTCAAACAAGGAAAAAGTTTATACAAGGGTGACACCCTAAATAATCAAAATTACAATTAAAGGAGCACCTCAAAAATTTAGTAGAAAAAGTCGTTTTGATGTTGAAAAACCCTCAATGACATCATCCCCACTTCACCTCAAGATGTATAGACATGAGAAACAATATATTTCAAGTCTTCAAAGTAGCGCATTTTGTAATGTATTATCTTGACATCGATTTTCAAGTGTTTATGGATCTGGATCTACATTATTTTTTAATCTTTAAATTTTATAACTAGAGATAGAAAATAAATTTATAGGCCATCGTAAGATTTTTATAAGAAAATAACGTAGTTTAGGAAGGTGCTTACTTTGATTGTTTAGGGCCTCGAAATGAACCGCACCCTTTAAACAAAAGCCCAAGAAAAAAATGAGAAAAAAGAGGGCCCGGCCAGCACTGGCCCTAACGGCCTCTATTGCCACTATTTGTGGCTCAGGCCCTACCGTTTTAGGGCGGCGCAGCGACAGGATGCCCAGCCCATTGCCAGCCCTATGAAAGAAGGGAAGAAGACAAGAGTGAAGACGACAAGCTTGGTTTCCTTTTTATGCACAAGAACACATAAAGGTCATTGAAGGAAAAAAAAAATAAAAATATTTAAGTGGAGAAATTTTGTATCTTTGTGATAATATATTGTGATGGGGGTGCACATAGCATGCATGTAGCATAGGGATTTTGAAACAAACAGTATACTACGCATCAATATAAAGAAGCTGCATGTGAAGATGGACTCGTTAGATCTTACACTGTAACAGCATGGCCACCAAATGTGTACAGGATAAGGGATTTTGAAACAAACAGTATACTACGCATTAATATAAAGAAGCTGCATGTGAAGATGGACTCGTTAGATCTTACACTGTAACAGCATGGCCACCAAATGTGTAGAGAATATTGGTGGCGCCTGTGAAGTAGAGAACCATCTTAGCAGGACCTGAATGCTTAACCCCTTCTACCTGATCACATCCACATCAAAAAATCTCTTATCAAATCATGCCTCATTTATCATGTAACTAACATACATGGTAATACATTTATCACAAAAGAAAAAAGCAAAGTACATGATACTATGTGCATATTTAACGAACAGGTTCAAGAATCGATACAAAGATGGACTGATTTGCGGATTTGCAATTTACCTGGCCGTGGAGCAGGGAGGCGATGGTCATGTACCAGGCCGTGTATGTAGTCATGATCAGTCCGAGAAAAGACCACATTCTGTAGTTGTGGAAAGAGGGGATGAAAACGGTGGTCGCACAACAAGCTCCAAATATATATGTCCATGTCCTCTTGTCAAGGTTGTCATTGATGTAATATATGTTACTGGTACATTTACAACAGGAAACCGTCAAAAAAAGCAACACCATGAAAGAATCTCAGATAAGAGAGAGAGAGAGAGAGAGAGAGAGGTACCTGGCACAAGCAATGAGCTGAATGACTGATCCAAAAAGGAGGAAGGTGCAGTTGAAAGCCAAACCAACGTTTCTCCAGTGTTTTCCAAGAAGCCCATCGAGAACTTCGAACCACTGTAGAGAGACAGAGTAAAACCAGAAGGGATTACATGGTATTGGAGATGAGAAAAATGGCACCAAGTTCTTGTGGGGGGTTTTCATCTTACCTGAATAACATGGTTCCTGAAGTCTACTTTCTCTCTCTCCTTTCTCGTGCGATACTCGATGTAGAGAACGCTTATCAGGTAGGCGGTCCAGCTGCCCATCAAACCATAGAAGAGCTGAAAAAGAATGCCTGATAACATTCCGAGCTGAGAGAAGGAGTATGGTAGAGTGAGAAGCACCTGAGCCACCTGAACAAAACTCCACACTAAAAACCTTGTAGCCTTTCTCTCTCTAAAAATTTCGCAGCAAACTAAGAGTTCCCAACAGAGAAAAATCATATAACATGACCACTAACATTGAATGGAAACAATTGAATATATCGAACCTGATTCGAGGCGCAACTGAACCAGGCATCATAAACCGAACCTCCATGCCAAAAGAGCCGAGACAACCTCGACTTTACAGTGATGGGTTTCCCTTCGATTTCCATCTCTACATAATTCCCAACTATCGCACTCTCCACCTTGTCACTTGCCATTTCTCTCTCTCTCTCTTGCTATCACTCTCTCTCTAACTATCAATGGAGGGAGACCGCATAAGGTTTTCAGAGGGTAGGGATCAAAGGTAATAGGAAAGAGGAGAGGGTTGGGTGTATATATACAAAGAAAAATACTAACTTTACAGAGGAACACCAACTTTTGGGAACAAAGAGTGCAGGAACGAATGAAAGGAGTGCAAAAGGATTAGCGGTTTTGCAGTGGAAGCGCTGTTGAGAACTTGAGACCAAAACCGCTTTATGAAGAGCTTAAGTTGGTTTGACAAAAACTGCCCCTCTCTCTCTCTCTCTCTCTCTCTCTCTCTCTCCTCTATCTCTCTTTTGGCGTGCGTGTGTAGGGCTATTGCACGAGCGGGGTGCCCCACTAACCAGCACATATCATGAGAATGGGTAAACATGCTCCTACCTCGTTTCCCAAAACGCCACTCTTCGGTTCTATGAATAGCTAATATGTCCCTTTAGGAGGACAATCGCAATGGCACCCATGATGATATTAAAATGACGAAACGACCTTTTATCGTTTTGATCAGTATAAAAAAAAATCAGGCGGTTCAAATTGTAACCACAATATTAGATGCAGTCGGTTTCAGTGAACTGGCATGGTAGTCTAAATAAATTCAAAAAAATTATATAAAATTTATTAAAAAAAAAAGAAAGAGATTTTATCTGTAATGCATTTTTTAATGTTTTGTCATTTCAACAAAGATTGGAAATTGTTTTGGCCATTCATATTTATTTCACATTTTTTCATTTTTTTTAGAAATTTTTAAAAATACTTCGAGGTACAAATCGATTATTTAAAGTCGGCTTTTTCATTGATTTTTAACTTTATTTGGATGTACTTTGTTTAATTATGCTTTAAATATATTTTTTATAATTTATTAAATTTTTTTGTATTTTTATTTTTTTTAATCAATTTTTTGACTGCTTGAGACTTGCCCGATCGGTGTGTTGAACTAACCAGTTTACCAATTAGGCTGATTGAACCCACTTCGGTGCCCATGTCTAGTTAACCATTTCGATTCGATTTTTTCTACACTGGTATTATCATCCTCAGATAAAATCTATGACAGGGTCTAAGATGGACATTTGCAAAAAAGTATATAGTAGGTATTTTAGAACTAGTGATCCATTTTTTAGAAGCAACGATCTTAATTAAGAATTTTTCATGATCAAACTAGTTAAATCCCTACCTCATAAAACCATATTTTAATTTATTTATTTTTTTATCTAGATCGTCTAATCTGATCGTCGATCTAGCGATCTGACACATACATATAGAGCCTACCGATTTGAAAACACACAACCGCATGCAATACAAGAAATCATATACCCACACCTGGTCCATCAGGCTTGTGCTTGACGGTAGATATATCATATATCAATTGTTGAATTCGTCCCACAAAAGCTAACGTAGCCAATTTTTTTTATTTTTGGCTGTCATTGGCTTGGACTAACTTATTCAGTTGATGATGATTGGGACAAGCCATTACACCATTTTAGTGAACTAGCTTATGAATGGTTCATATCATTGCTCTTGCTAATAAGTATAATTACCATCTAGTAAGTAGTGTGTGATTATATAGTTATAAAATCTCGGGAAATTTATGTCGTCTATATCTATTTGAATATAGTAATCACGAAGAGGTTCAAATTTTACAAGGTCCACTGATACGATGCTCTAAATATTGGACCATTGCCTTTTTTTTCACCTTTTTTTTTTTTTTTTTTTTTTTTTTGGGTTTGATGTTTTAAATATCGAATTATTTTTTTTTTACTTTTTATTTTTTTTGAAGTGTAGGGAGTAGCATGTAATTCACGACCCTGAATTACTTGGCTTCTATGGACATTCAAGTGGTATGAGTTATGGAACCTTCGACTAGTCCCTAGGCTATGAAATTCGCAATCTTGGCTTGCCCGATGTTTACTGATCCATGGATTCAAATTCACATTCCAATGACCAGTCCGAGGTTCTAGTCCTCGAACCTCATGGCTTGCACAATCTTCACAAAAACCAAACGGTCCTTATGATTCGAAAGGATTAGAGAATAAAATGAAACAGTATTTGGAACATCGAACAGAGGAGCAACAACTGGGAAAATAAAAAAGATGAACCCATTGCATAAAGGGAAAAGTTTATATAGAGCCTAAGCTCTAAACAATCAAATTAGAGCCTACCTCAAAAATTTCACTAGAAGAGGTCATTTTGATTCCCAAATATCCTCAAATTGATCATCTCGACATCAAGATGCATGGACTTAAGAAAGAATAAAAAAAAAGATTTTAAGTTTTGGAAATAGTGCAACTTGTAACGCATTTTTGGACCGTTAATTTTCAAGATTTTCGATTTTTCATAGATCTGCTTGATCTATATTGTTTTTAAAGCTTTAAATTTTATAATTAAAGATGAAAATATATTTTAAAGCTATTACAAAAATTTATAATACTAAAACCATATGTCTCAACACTATTTGAAGGTGGGCTCAAATTTGATTGTTTAGAGCCTCAGCTCTATACAAACCTCACATTTTGAAAGTTAAGGGTGCCTATAGTTTCAATACTATAAATTTTTGCAATAGCCTTAAAATATAGTTTCATCTTTAATTATAAAATTTAAAGCTTTAAAAATAATGTAGATCGAGCAGATCTATGAAAAGTTGAAAATCTTGAAAATTGACGGTCAAAAAATACGTTACAAGATGCAATATTTCAAAAACTTAAAATCCAATTTTTTTTTCTTAAGTCCATGCATCTTGATGTCGAGACGATCAATTTGAGGATATTTGAGCATCAAAACAACGTGTTTTAGTGAAATTTTTTAAGTAAGCTCAAATTTGATTATTCTGTATAAACGTTTCCCTTGCATAAAATATACAAAAATTGGACCTCGGCATAATTCCCTATTACCATCTAATCGAGGGAGGGACATGGCCAAGCAAGAGTCCCACTCTTTCCATCAACGTCCCTTCTTTGAATGGACACTGCCCAACATTTATGGCGATATGCTCATAAAGACCGCAGTATATTCTCTTTTTGAGTTGGGTGATACACAATGTAGTTTTGTACACGCAACATTAAATCCACGTTAATACAGTGATGAGGGATATTACCGTAAATTAAGATAAAGAGGGGGACCAATTGAGAGCGTACGAGATCTGAAAAAGAGTTAAGCAGCCCGCCTCGGGTGTAGGAATAAAGAATTAAAGAGAGAGGAATTATTCTACACGGACTGCATGATTGCTCCCAACGGGCGTGTTCGCTTTACAAGCAAAGAGTACAACGCAGAGAGAGAAAGTCAGTCTCATTTTTAGAGAGAGAAAGACGAGAATGCATGCAAAATAGTGAGAGAAGCTAGAGAGAGAAAGAGGATGCATACAAAATAGTGAGAGAAGTTAGAGAGAGAGAGAGAGAAGTGAATCACATGGCCATATGGACACGAAACACAGAGAATCTACCCCGACTTCTTTACAAGCTTTTTTAGGGTTGTAAAAACCTGCGCCCTTGGGAAACGGCAGGGTATATAAATACATTCTTCTCTTGTTTCCCTCTCTTGTCCCTTAACCACCCTTTATTCTACGCTTTTTAGGACGAGCCTTCCTCTTAATGTCACATGTTATTAAACTGTACTGTAGAGAAATATATATTCCACCGGATAATGAAAAAGTTTATAGTGTTGGGTTTACCCTTCATCTTTCATGAAAAAAATCGATGTATATGTATAATTGGGAAAACATGTAAAAAAAAACAAAGTATTTATCTGATTCACATTTTCATACTAGGTCCACGAGACGAAGATATCAAATCCACTCTTAAATATAATAGTTACAGTATCTTTCTAAAAAAACAAACTTTCTTGGCCTTCCGGATTTCCTCTAGAGGTTTTTCTAAAAGGAAGTCCTCCCTCATAGGACGAACTCTCCCAACATATATAAGGGTGCAACCTTAAAATATAGAATTAAAGTCCACTTCAAAAATCCATCATAGAAGGTTGTTTTGATGATGGAAGACCATCTAATTGATCATCTCGTTGGACCTCAAGATGTATGAATATGAAAAGAAAACAATATTATATCTTACAACAAATTATCTATACCGTCAATTTTCAAGATTTTCAAGTGTTCATTGATCTACTTGATTTGAACCATTATTGGAGTTTAACATTTTATATTTAGAGATAAAATAGATTCTGAAGCCATCTTAAGATTTTTTTATATCAAAATTATATTTATGATAAAAATTGGAGGATGTGTTATTTTTTGGGTATAAGTCTAAAATAAAATTTTTCGAATCCTATGGCATACTTTCATGTATTGGATTTCAATTGTGATATCATTGTACAAAAAATAAATACTCTCATAATATCCGATACCTATATATAATGCAAGAGCTTGGTCAGGAGGACACAATGCACTTGCTCATTAGAAAATATCATCCCCAAATTGGATAGTGTCTGTTTAATTTTAAAAATGGAGCAGATGATCCCCAAATTGGATAAACTCTGTTTAATTTTAGTCACTAGGTGCGATGGAATATTTCATGACTGTGTGTGAGAGAGACAGAGTCATCAAGATAGTATCAAGTCAACTTATGATGGACCATAATTCCCTTTCCAAAAGATTTAAAGTAAACTTTTGCTCAGAAATAGTTTGAAAATGTTCCACTTTATAATGAAATGGATCATGATTTCACATCTTTTCTTAATTCTTGTATGTGAACTGATCCACATAACTGCAATGATGTTCGGCTGTGAAGCATATAAAGGCAATTAACTCTTAAAGAAAAAGAGCAAAAGGCAAAACCATGGTTATGACATTGTTAATCAACTTTATTGTGACCATAATTCGATTTATATGCATAAATCTTCCTCAATCATACATTTATGTCAAATTCTAAGGGCGGGCATCAATAAACACTGCAATAGTAGTTGTTGAAACCCTTTTGCATGAATGAAGTCAAACAAGGTGAGCCCCAAGGGACTACTCAAAGGCCAAGAGCATGATAAAAGTTAGGGGGAAGATGTTATTTAAGGAATAGGCGTGGTGCAAGATATCTTAGAAGGAAATACATAGGCGTGGTGCAAGAGGCTGTCCAATACATCTTTTTTTACTTATAATGATTGTTTCTCCACTAGAAACAATTGTAGTCTGCATTGTATTTTTTATGTTTCGGGTGGGTTAGTAAACATTGGGACTATTGTATGATTGCTCATGTAACATATCTTTTTGGCTTCTTAATAAAACGGGTAGGCCCCGATATCCCCATTGATTCACCTAGAAAAAACATTGGGACTATTCCTATGTACGCATGACATAACTGTTGAATGTGTGTGTGTGTGAGAGAGAGAGAAAAAGAGCACGGCCCTATAAGTTTCAAAACATTTACCAGAACTAGAATTAAGTGCCGGGCCGGGCCTTTTTCCCTCTTGAAAACAATCTTTCTTTCTTCTCTAGTTGTATCTAGATATGTATTGTACCTGTCGAAAGTTTCCAATAAATAATCTCTATTATCTTTTCAAAAAAAAATAATTCAAAAAATATGAAAAAATAAGGGTCAGGCCGGGTCTGTCTTGGCTTGGCTCATACCTGACACTCAAGCCACATTTTGTAGCCCAAGTCCTAGTTTTTTAGGGTCGGGGAGACCGGGGAGGGACGGGCCACCCAACCCATGGGCCCCCCGCCTAACATAGAAGAGAGAGAGAGGGGGGGGGGGGGTATGTTGAAGAGAGAGGATTTGTTGATCATATCATGCATATATTCTCCAAAAGACGATCGCTTATTAGGGTTAAAAATGCTTAATCATTGTTGCTCTCATCCATGAGTACCATGATGATATTTAGAGAGAGAGAGAGAGAGAGATTTGTTTCACTTGTTTTGGTTAGGCTTGTTTCTCCTTTTAGGTGGGTAAGGTAGGTTCGAACATCCAAAGATTTGTTGCTCATTAGTTGCTCTTACAGCAAATAACTTGGGTTTGAACATGAGGACTATTAATGGACACGTCCGTCTGTGAGTTGGAGTAATATTATGATGATTATATTCCGCACACACAAACACATGCCTAAAACATCATAATTGAATTGCAGTCTTTTCTCAACAAATAGCATCATATATTCTCAAGGCCCACTATGTGAAAGTGACACAATTATATGGTCTTTTTATGCTAGAAACTTCTTTCCTCTTTACGTGGTCTCCTGTGCTCAAGATTTAACCCTCCTTTTCCTAATCAAGTTTAGGTAATTGCAAAATCTGTAGGTTTTTGGTATGTAGTCAGTGTTATATGGACACCGATACGAGTGTCGGTGTCTCTAAGTGTCTTAAGCGTCTAGTTCCTTGGCAGAAAAAACGGATACGGCTAAGACCCTTCCAACTATTAGAATAAAGTTGATACCTTTTTTTTATAGAAATTCGGAACTTTATTAATCAACAATTAAAAGAAATTACAGAATCTAAAGATGACAATCTCAATTAAAGAAGTTCCTCCTTTAGCAAGGGAGTTTGCTAAAACATTAGCCTCACGAAAGACATGCACAAAGTAGAAAATGAAAGGTCTAGACATATCCCACATTTGTAACAAGAAGGATCGAAATTCCCAAGGTGGTTTCTGCTCCTTATTATACCACTTTATGACATTCAAAGTATCAAGTTTAACCACACAATAAGACCCTAAATTCCTTGCCACAAAGAATTTTAAATCATAGAAGAGAGCCAATAATTCTGCACCATTTGCAATCTTGTCTCCCAGTGGGCATGCATAAGAAAAGACAACAGATCCATTCCAATCTCTCACCACTCCTCCAAAGCCAGCAGGACCCGGATTTCTTAAAAAGCTGCCTTCAAAATTAAGTTTAAAAGTCCCAGCCGAAGGGGTAATCCATCTTCCTTGAGGCCTACACTTAAAAGATCTTAAATGGAAAAGATTTGTTAAATTTCTCCTAACATCCACTTCAAGAATATCTTTACCCTCTTTTGTGATTAAACATGAAAGCCAAATGGAATGTAAATTTTTCTCCAAAATACTTTCCATAGGCAAACAAATCCCTTCAAACACTCTTCTATTTATCTCCTTCCAAGCTTCCCAAAGAATTAGCCCTCTCGCAATTTGCTAAATTACCACACCAGTTTGTGAAAGCCAAGAAACTCCTAAATTTGAAATAATCCTTTTAACTGCCGCAGGCATAACCATAGCACACCCGAGCTGGTCAAAGAACCAATGCCAAATTTTAAGCGTAAAAGAACAATGTAAAAATAGATGAGCACCTGATTCAGCATCATTTTTGCATAATAAGAAAATATTTGGCAAGATCTTCCCTGTTTTGATAAGGTTATCAACAGTGAGAACCTTATCTTGCACTACCAGCCACAAAGCGATAATGGAAAAGCAGATTATACATTGACTTCGCCTAAAATAGTCCATCTGAATCAAGCTCCCAAAGAATTTCATCAACTGTATTTTGCGGAATATTCACATCTTGCAGAAGTGCTAACAAACGAACATATTCTTGAAAAATCTAGTAAAAAATTCTATTATAGAGGAGGACTAAATTCCAAACAATCTGATTGCCTCTGATTTAAAAAATATCAGAGATAACGGCATTGGGATTATCCATGCGCTTAAAAATCAATGGGAAGACATAGTTCAAAGGGAAATCATCTAACTATTTATGGTGCCAAAAGGAGATATTACAGTCATCCCTAAGATTCCGCATAGTATCCCTATGGATCAATGGTTTACACGAGTTAATGGATCTCCAGCAGTAAGACATCCCTCTTGTATCATTTATCAACCCAACCTACATTTTAAATCTATCTTCTCCATATTTAGCAGAAATAACTTGATATCACAACTGGTCTTTGATGTTTAAGCTTCTCCACTACCATTTACACAACAATGCTCATTAACCAATCTAATTTTCCTAATACCCAAACCACCTTCCTTTCTAGGAGTACATACTCTGTCCCATCAAAGAAGATGGTATTTTTTGGAGTTATTAAAAGACCCCCAAAGGAAGTTTCGCATTAAGGATTCAATTTTCTTGACGCCCCGAGGAGGAATATGTAGTAAAGACATCTGATGGATTGGCAAGTTTGACAGACAAGCTTTAACCAAGGTAATCCTACCACTAAAAGAGAGATATTTATACTTCCATAAATCAAGCTTAACTTGTATCCTCTGAATCACTTTGTCCCAAACGGCTATAGGTAGGCGGCCATCTAAAATCGGCATCCCCAAATACAAAATAGAGAAAACTTCCACCTCATATCCCAGCACACTTGCAATGTCACGGACCATAGAGTCATCACAATTAATACCAATTGTTGCAGATGTTTCAAAATTAACCTTAAGCCCCAAAGCTACTTCATAGCATTGCGAGAACGTAGTAATATTTTCGATTTGGTCACAATTAGCTACACAAAAAAAGAGTGTATCATCAGCGTATTGTAAGTGTAATATACACGGACCATTATTAGGCCTAAGAAATCCTCTAAAATGCCCTTTTACTTCAACATTTCAAACAAAACCACTAAAGCACTCAGCAAATGGTGTATAAGAAAGGGGACAAATGATCACCTTAACGAAGCCTACACAAGGCTCCAAAAAAACCGATAAGGCAACCTTTGAAAAGAATAGATAAATGTGTAGAGGATAAACACCCATACATCCAACTTCTCCTTGTTTCCCCAAAGCCTATATTCTTCATAATTTCTGGAAGAATATTTTATGCAACCTATCATAAGCTTTTTCTATATCCAATTTGATTATAAACCCTACACAACCACTTAGAGCTCTTGAATGAATGCACTCCTGTGCAACCAAAATACTGTTGGTAATATCATATCCTTGATGAATGCAGACTGGGGCCCAGTGATAACCTTCGGTGATACCATTTTAAGTCTTTCAGCTAGAACCTTAGCGATAATTTTATAAAGGCTCGAGAGAAGGCTAATGGGCCTCATATCACTAAGGCTCCCAATAACGGACTTTTTGGAAATAAGGACGATAAAAGTGGAGTTAACACACTTAAAGAGTTCACCACTATGCAAAAAACACGCACCATTTCCAGTAACTCCAAAGAGACCAAACTCCAGAATTTGTGGAAAAATAATAGTAGAAAACCGTCAGGTCCAGGTGTTTTATCCCCCGGAAGCCCAATAACTGTTTTTTTTAATTCTTCCAAATAAACATCCCTCTCAAGCAATAATATCGAATCAACCGAAAGACATTTAAAACCCACTCTAGATAACCGAGATATGACTTTTACCTCAGTGATGCAAGCTTTTTTGAAATGACTGATAACCACATTAGACATTCCATCCACATCATCAAGATCAACACCATGAATCAAAAGCCCATAAGCATTATTCTGACGTCTCCTAGAGTTAGCAATGCAATGGAAGAATTTAGTATTTAAATCCCCTTCCTTTAACCATTTGCCCTAGATCTTTGCTTCCAATATACCTCTTCCACCTTGCGGAGTTCATGAAGCTCATTAATTTTAGAGTTCCATACTAAAACCAACTCCTCAAGTAGAACTCCTGAATTTTGAACCCTAGATTCCACCTCTGTTAAACAGCTAAGCACCTCCTCGATTTTCTTTTTCACATTAAATCCTTTATCATTCTTCCAAGCAAGAAGCTTATGTTTCATACTTAAGAGCTTTTTGTGAAGTTGAAAGTTCATTGAATCAATAGAAATAGAATTTTCCTTGGCACTTTTGCTAAGATTAAGCACCTTCTTCTCTGCCAACCAACCAGCTTCAAACCTTAAAGGCTTAGGTCCAGTAGAAAGAACTTTAGAGCATAGTACAATGGGTGAGTGATCAGAGAAGAGCTTGGGTAAAGCCTTGACCGAGGCAAGGAGGAAGAAATCAGACCACTCCCCAGACACCAGAAATCTATCCGGCTTAGACATCGATAAATTTAAGGAGCTACCATTTGATCAGGTAAAATTTGAGCCATAAATGGGCAAGTCTATCAGAGCATGGGTCTCAATAATCTATTAAATAGACGCATTGATGTCGTAAGCTATCTACCATAATTACTTTCATTAGGCCACCTGATAAAATTAAAGTCCCTAGATCTTTGCTTCCTATATACCTCTTCCACCTTGCGGAGTTCATGAAGCTCATTAATTTTAGAGTTCCTTACTAAAACCAACTCCTCAAGTAGAACTCCTGAATTTTGAACCCTAGATTCCACCTCTGTTAAACAGCTAAGCACCTCTTCAATTTTCTTTTTCACATTAAATCCTCTATCATTCTTCCAAGCAAGAAGCTTATGTTTCACACTTAAGAGCTTTTTGTGAAGTTGAAAGTCCATTGAACCAACGGAAATAGAATTTTCCTTAACACTTTTTTCTAAGATCAAGCACCTCCTTATCTGCCAACCAACCAGCTTCAAACCTGAAAGGCTTAGGTCCTGTAGAGAGAACTTTAGAGCATAGTAGAATGGGTGTGTGATTAGAGGAGAGCTTGGGTAAAGCCTTGACCGAGGCAAGGAGGAAGAAATCAGACCACTCCTCAGACACCATAAATCCATCCGGCTTAGACATCGATTAATTTAAGAGCTACCATTTGACCAAGTAAAATTTGAGCAAAAAATTGGCAAGTCTATCAAAGCATAGGTCTCGATAAATCTATTAAATAGACGCATTACTGTCGTAAGCTATCTACCATAATTACTTTCATCGGGCCACCTGACAAAATTAAAGTCCACCCCCCCCCCGCCCCAAACATATCGGATGATTGAAACCAGTGGTTTAAAAAATGGATCGGTGAATCAACGACCCGGATTAGGAATCAGTCGAATTGGTCTGATTAAGCATTATATAAAATCAAAAAAATAACTAAAATTCATTATTAATGTTATTTTTTAGGAATCCAATAAGAAATGTCAGTACTTCATTAAGAATTTTTATTTTTTTGGATGAATATGCGAATATTGATATGTTTTTTCCCTGCAAGAACTACTGTTTACCATTTAATTTACCTCACACAAAAGGATAAGTATAGAATTATCATGGATTAAGTATATCATCATACATGGACTACAATAAAACATACAATTCGTAATATACGACCTAGAAATAAGAAAACAGACGATGTCATTCTTCATCTTGGTCACGCTAAAGCCATTGATTGAATTCGTATGACAATTCATTGACTCGATTTAAAAACGAATCATCTAAATTAGTGGGCACCTGACTATAACTAAATCCCTGAGTGTTAGTGTTTTGTTGTGCTCTTAATCCAAAATCCCTGAAGCTTGTCTATCCTTCGTGATCACCTACACTGTCGTGCTCGTCCCTACCCTCTTGCTGTTGGGACTCAATATGTGAATAATTTGACTGAGATAAGGACGCCTCAGAATCATCATCTCTCTCATTTTCCTTTAGACTCCCTTCCTACTCTCCCTCATTAGGTGAAATATCATCGATATCTCCAAATAATTGTAGATATATTGGCGGGCTGCTTCCTCTTTCATGCTGCTCATCACCTTCTTCAAGATCTTCATCACCGATAACCTCAAGGAATGCTCTCTTGGACAATACTGATTCATCTTCCTCTACTACCCATTATACAAGGAATGCTCTCTTGTAGAATATTGGCTCATCTTCCTTTACTATCCATTGTACAAGAAATGTTCCCTTGTAGAATACTGGCTCATCTTCCTCTACTACTCATTGTCTGTGACAAATATTGTGTCCAAGTCTATCAGCCCGTAGTTTTCAGGCTTCTTTCTTAGTTGTCGCTCTTGAAGGTTTAAGTTGTAATGAACATAGACTAGTTTATGAAGCATCTTCGAAGCGAATCGATTTCCCCTAGAAGTGTGTAACCATTAGAACGTACTCCAGTTTCACTCACACCTAGTAGCAGAACATGTCTGAGAGAGCACCTTGATTGCTATCATATTTAGGTGAGGTGCATTACTACTATATATCTCCCAGCATTTAGTTGGATTAAAATGCAAAAAGCATTGTAAGTGTAAGAACAATTCATAAGATTAAAGATATGAAAAAATAAAATATTAGTTAAATGTTAACCTGGATCCATCTTAGTTCGAAAATTCCATACAAGTCTAGTTTTGAAGGATCCTATAGCATCCCTATACATAGCAAGCTAAAACAAAATATTTTGTTTTAGTACATTATTCGCCACAAATATAACAACCCAATGAAGCTCTTACCTAAATATTAAATATTACCTATTGTATTACTGCTACCTGTTTTCGATAGCTTCTCTCCAGCCTGACAATAATGTATCTAACCATTTCCATAATCTTGTAGGAATGTTCAGGTGTCAAATAGAAAAATTTTGGGTTGAAGTAATAGCCTAGAAAATACATAAAAAGATAAAGGTCATTTAAATTTCATAAAAAAATAATTTAGAATTAAACAATCTAAGGATATAAATATATATGTACCTGTATAATGAATTGGACGACCAAATTTGGTGTTCCACTTTCTTTCTATAATCTCGATCACTTTACTAGCAAAACTACACTTCCCCTCAGTAGCTGATTTGGCCCTCTCGATACCTTCATAAATGATACCCATGGTAGCTTTCTTGTCAGCATCCACCATTCTTAAAATCATGACAAAAGGGATAATGACCTCTCTACGACACCAGAACATTGAGACCAGAACCTCCTATTTGAGACTATGTCGTCCACTTTTAGCCCGATACTAAACTTTAAGTGGCGGTCATTTAACCTCTCTTAACTGGTAAACAATTTCTTTAATGCACCTTCATATTTCCGAGTGGACTCCACAGCCAAGTAATCTGTCACAAAGCGGGTTATGACAGGCCTGGTTATCTCTTTTTTCTTAGATTGTTCTCTGAGCAAAAATAAGATTTTGGAGTGCTTATATATAAATCTTGACACCAACATCGCTTCCTCTAAAGTATTCTTCATAATTTTGATCTCACCAATCTCCTCTAACATAAGATCGATGTTGTGTACAACACACATGGTCCATACTTGATGCTTCTTCTTATCCATCAACTTGCTGCCCGCAGAAACACATGCTCGCGCATTATTCGTAATAAACTGGATTACATGCTTATCTCCCACCTCCTCCACTATCTGATCATATAGTCGTTTCAAAAAGTTTGTATCCCTTCTTTATCCCTGATACGTATTTACTAGACAAAAAGGCTTATACCTTTTAGGGAATAGGCCAAGAAGTTAAGAAACTCTTTTTTGCTAACTTTATTCAACCAACCATCACTCATGAGAGTAATGCCTGTTCTTGGCCAACTCTATTTATATTCTTCAATCCACTTTCTAACTTCCTCCACCTCTTCATCCAAGATCGGCCCATTGAACTCATATGCAGTCGGGGACTTTACCCCAGGCCCAGCTCTCTGGATTGCGTTGATCATAAGTGGGAAATATGGGTTATGGGCTGCATCAAAGGGGATCCTTTTATCGTAGAACCATTTACCAACATATCTGCCCAACTTGTTCCTCGTACCTTTCACCATACCTTTGAGGGTTATCTATTGTGACTTAGGTTTTGAGAGAAATGGGTTTATACGACCATGACCTGCAATACTGACACTCCTAGATAAGCCAGGAACAATTTTTTCAACGTCTGGTACCTCTTGATCTATATTGCCACTAACTCTCCCATACATATTCGAGCTGGGCTTGCCATACATACTCGAGCTGGGCCCGCTATGCATGCCTGAGCTAAGCCCGCCACGCATGCCCATGTCATAACCACCAGGCATTCTAAACCCGCTTTCCCTCTGATACGTTTCTTGTAAATTTATTATCATGGTCATTTCCAAGTCATTATTATATTGTTCTTTTGGATCATTCCCGCTCGATGGCGTATATAAACCAGCTATCTCATCATCTATCTTCTGCTTTGCAATTTTTTTACCTTTAGTAGCCTTGAGAATATATGCCATCTGCTTTAGTACATTATTAGGGATACCATTGCACGCAGAAACATCTCCCTTACCCCTGCCAAGTGTTGCTTGAACCTATGTACCCCACTGCTTATCACTTTTTTGTAGTAATTACAAATAATTTTGTCTTTTTTGTTGGGATCAAGTCTGACCCCATGTTGCCATGCAGGGTCTTCCCTAGATCTTGTCATGGTTCAACTGTTTTAATATGTAAATGGTTAAAAATTAACCTAACAACTCAACTTAAAAAATAATCACCATGTGTAGTGATAATATCTAGGGGCAGTTCATGAATTTATCTTTGTTGTTAATGCAAAATACTTCTACTGGTAAAAATATTTTAGTTCCCACTTGCAAAAGTAATTTATTTATGCAACATTATAGATAAAAATAGTCTATAACAGCCACTACATATAGAACAAAAAATTTACAATGATATAGTATCAATAAAAAATATATTTACAATAGTAGAGTAATTTACAATGCCAGTACATGTGGACTCGTCACAAATCTTCATTTTGACAAGCATAAATTAGTTCTTATTGAAAAAAAAAAAATATTTATGCAACATTATAGATAAAAAGAGTATGTATAAGTCACACTTAGAATCAAGAAAAAAAATTACAATAATATAGTCGTCCATAATGCCACTACACGCACATTTGGTACAAAAAATATTTACAATGATATAATCATTCACAATGCCACAAATAATATTTACAATGATATAGTCATTCAAGATAATATAATTATAAAATATGTATCAAGAATATACATACATTTTATATATCAACAACCATTTTTTTGCATTAAAATTTTAACAATAACATTGAAACATACAAGTTAATTTAATAACTGATTTTCATGATAGCACCGCTTAGCCTACTTACAACAAGTATATAAAATTAGTTTCTAACAAGGATATAACAATATGTGGGTACAATCTCAAGATTAAAATGAGCACAAATAGTCCTACAACTCAATTACAAAAATGTAAGAATAGTACAATTTGCAAAGAAGATAGTTTTGGAATTGGATCTCAAAGCCAAAAGCCACGACAATGGTCGAGCCACGCTCGTGGCTAGCTGAAGTGCGCCTGGGCTCGCCACTTTACGAGCCACAATGCACCATAGGCTCGAGCCCACTTGATGGACCATAGAAAGGTTGAGAATACAGTGGGAGGGCAAGTGATACGGTGGGAGAGATTCCTTCACTGCTGATTCCTCTTCTGGTTGAGCATGATGACTCTACCAGACATATTGTCACTACTTTACTGTGGAAATGCAATTATCAAGTTGCTGCAGTTGCTGATGGGCTTAAAGCATGGGAGATCCTGAAGGAGAAACACTACTGTTTCGATATTATTTTGACAGAAGTAGTGATGCCTTCACTCTCTGGGATTGGCCTCCTTTCCAAGATAATGGATGATGAAATTTGCAAAACTATCCCGTGATGTCTTCACATGATTCCATTAACATTGTCTTCAAACGCATACTCAAAGGTGCTACAGACTTTTTGGTCAAGTCAGTTAGAAAGAACGAACTGAGAAATCTATGGTAGCACATTTGGAGGAGGCATAATTTGAGTAGCAGTGGGAATTGATCTCATGATGTGAATCATAATCTGGACAACTATGGTGTGAGCAATTGTGGAACTGCAAATGCAATTAATTGTCCAAAAGCTGTGGATAGCTATGGAAATGGGAGTGATAGTCAAGGTTCTTGTGTGAAACCAGAAATAGAGGTTCAAAGCAGGACTGTTAACAATGGGGACAAATCTATGGTGATCGAGGACTTGGGATCACATGATGCAATATAGTCACATGTAGAGAAAAACGATGATAAAACTATGGCCATTGCTGCAACATTCCCTAGGGTTGGTACTGAAAAACCAAAAAATAAATCAGCAGGAATAGATGCCCAAGTTACTCTTTTTAGTCAAGTAGTTACATCAACCAAAAAAATTGAGGGGAACAATGCATATGAGGATGCAATGTCTACAAACTTCAAGCATAATGCTGATATGGGTGCATATAGTATACTTCATATTCATAATGATGAGGGGAACGATAGATTTCAGAAACCAATGACTCTATTGGGGTCATTTCTGCTCACACAAAATGTAGCCTTGGTGACACAGAGAAGAGAGAAGCAATGAAATCATCTTGTAGAAAAGTCGGTGATTGTCCAGTGCCACTTTGAGAGCTCTCTCTTAAAAGGCCTGAACCCAATTGCGTGGATGTGCAAGACCTTCGAGAACGGTGCATGCTGAATCATTCCGATGCCTCTGCCTTTGCAAGGTATGGAAACAATGGAAAGCATGTTCTCTCTCCAAGCTTAGATTCTCTTCCAAAGGATCGATCCATTAGAACAATAAGAACACTGCATCCACCTTCTCTCAATGGAAACAGCAATGAACCACCCATTAGGTGTAAATCATCCCCCATCGATAAGGAAGAAGCAGATAATGGAACGTCTGGGGAAAATTCTCTTCCTACCTTTAATTTAACAAAAGAAGCGATACATTTTTCTCACCCTCAAGTTAGTGTTATATCTGTACCAATACCAATAGGAGGCATCCCTTTTGAGAGCTTATGTGCAAGCTATGGTGCAATTCTACAACCCCTTTTTATCTCAGAACAAGGTGGACCTCTATAGAGCTCTACAACCCAAGAGAAATTTACCAAAGCAAATCCTCCTGACCAGTTGGATCAAATCCTTGCTTCTAACTCTTGCAAGAATTATAACCACCATAAAGATTGGTTACTAAACCAAGAAAAGCACATGGAATTGGAACAATGGTGGCTTGACCAATGAAACCGAGAAACTTGGGCATGGTGAGAGCAATCAAAACAACAATGACATGAATCTTGCTATGTATACGGGAAGAAATGTGGCAAATGGAAATGATGATTATGGGGTTCGAAATATCGATGGGGGTGGTGGGGATCATGAATGGTTTGCTAAACGAGGCTGCCTTGACCAAATTTCGCTTGAAACGAAAAGATAGGTGTTTCAAGAAGAAGGTCAGGTATCAGAATAGGAAGAGGCTTGCAGAGCTATGACTACGATTTAAGGGGCAGTTTGTATGCCAAACAGTTATTGCACCTGTGGCAATGCTCAACGAAATTGGATTGATAGACATCACTAAAATTAAAGGGATCCCCCCTCTTCTTAAAAAAAATAAAAATAAAAAATACAATTTAATTCTTCATGATAATCAAAACTTGGTCACGATTTTCACAAATTTTTATAAAATTGCGATTTTTCAAAAAAATCGATCATCAAAATTACATTTTTAAAAAAACGCAGCCACAACTCCTCTTCATCCAAAATCGAGCAATAAAAATTGCTTAATCCGACAAATTACACCCAAAATCAATTGAAGAACAGTATTACCTTAAAAAACCCTCTGAAATAATTCATAATGGTTCTTCAGTTCATCTCATATTTGTAGTTTGAAGAAAAAAAAAAAAAAACCTAACTGTTCTTCACAAAACAGTGACTCAAATTAAGAAAAGCACCACAAATCGACCAAAAAATGGAAAATAAGATACATATATTTCAGAATGACATCATAAAGAACTAAAACCCCATGATATGAATACAAAATTTGCTAAAAACCGATTGAAATCGATTTAATAAGGGAAAATACATGTTTTTCTGAAACTGACTCTTCAAATCCAAATTTCACTTGTAATCAACCAAAATCAACATAAAAGGTGTACAATTTCTGCCGAACAACACATTCACGAGTAATTACCCTCTAATTCTAGAAAAAATAGTGATCTATTTCTTCAGTAATCCACCGAATGGAGGGAAAAAAAAAAAACGCAGAGCCAATCTGATAATTGTGATTCGAACTCAAAATTACAACTCAAATCGAACAAATTAAGATCAAATTGGGTACATTTTATAATAAATAATATTATACATAATCAAAACCCAATAATATAAACAAATTATTTGCTAAAATTTGATACAAATCAATTAAATGACAAAAAACCGAAGTTCTTTCCTGTGTTTTCTGTAACTGTGGCTTCAAACCCAAATCTGACTCATAATCGTCCAAAATATTCACAAATTCTGAATAAGTTCTTCTCAATAACACTCTCAAGATTAATAACCCTCTGATTTTATAAAAAATAATACCTTATTTTGTTTGAAATCAAAGAAAATGCGGAAACTTAAAAAAAAACCTTGTTCTTCACAAATCTGATGATTTGTGATCTAAAGTGAAGATTTCAGCTCCAAATATATCGAACAATAAGGCTGAAAAGTTAAAGATAAAAGTTGTAATATTCGAATCAAACTTGCAAAAGCAAAAAACATGATAAAAAAACTCTAAAATTTGATGATTCAAAATGCTTTCACTGTTTCACCTGTGTCTACTATAGTGACTCGAGAGATTCACTGTTCGGAATCGCCCGGTTCTCTCTAGATATGGGCGATTCCCTATGTATTACTGGAACCGGCATGGGGTTGCCCGTTCCCGAGTCGAACCAGGTGAGTCTGATTCGACTCGTCGAGTTTTGAAACACTGATTGAAACTATTAATAAAATCAAATATCTCATTAATAAAAATTTGCTTTTGAGCCAAAACTTGAGGACCAAAAGCATTCAACAACCCCCAATGAAAATCAGCGTCAGGCTCAACAAAACCAACCATCAAAAAATTATCTTTTGTAAGATAGCAAAAAGACTTCAGAATAGTAGGATCGTAGAGAATCCACAAGCCCCCAGAAGCCCTCACAGAGTCAATACCCAATAAATCTAAAGACCCAAGACCCCAAACTTCCCAGGCACTCAACGGTGGGGCTAGGAAGTTTAGTTTTCTACAGGATGAGTACAACAGGCTTAAAACGAGAAACTAATAATCAAACGTCTTTCTTGCGAATGAGGTCACCCAAACCTCGAATATTCCAATAAATAATATTCATGGGAAAGGGTTAGCAGAGGAAGAACCTGGGCCATCCCAACTCGAGCTAAAGAAGGCCATAGCATCCTTCATAGCATCCTTCATAGCATCGTCCAAGTCCTCATCTAGCATCCTTCATAGCATCGTCCAAGTCCTCATCTTCATTCGAAGATAGTCCCGAATTGAACTCAATCATCTGTTCATCAGCGACGACAATGCCTCTCGCAACCTGGTTTACATGTGAAATTTCCCAAGCCTATAGCCTCGCCGAGGACCTCATACCTTTTGCCGGAGATTTTCCTTTGGCTTTCGATTTACTACCTCCAATGGGAGTTCTACCCACATCTATGTCCTTCTTATTCCCAACATCAAATTTACCTGCGCAAGAATCTCCATAAAGACCTCTCCAATTGGAATATTAAAATCCATTCCACAGTCAAAGACAATGGAAAAAATCACCTTCTCCTCAAAAGTACTTTGGGATTTCAACACAGAGTCATCCCTGCCTCTAAAACCTTAGAAAAGTTTAGCCGCAATGGCCTATCCTCATGCCGAACGACATTGAGGGGGCTGGGAGCATCCACGTCCACCAAAGCAAGTGGAATTGGACCTTAGGCTCAACAGGTCCATCAGCATTAATAGCTTCAACCTCTTGTTCCTACACCTCAAGATGAAACTCCCCCTCCTCTAAGTCCACATGTACATCCCCTTCTTCAAGCACAACCAGAGGCAAGGGATCAACCATAAGAGGGTCAAGACCAGGCGTGGGTGAAGAATGAAGCTTCCTAGTAGCACGACGATGAGACATGGGATACATATTAGCCACCGAAAGCAACACCAGATTCAGAGTTAACGCAGAACAATGCTTATGGCCTACCACAATAAGAGCAGCAATAGACCACAGAAATCTGCTGAAAATTCTGGTCATTCTCTCAGTAGCAGCGGGCTTTACCTCTTTAACCGGGAAGAGATAAGGGGAAGAAAGGAAGGCCATACCCCAAATTGAGGCCGCCAGTGATAAAGGTGGGGAAATCTCCACGTCAACCACCGCCTTCCCCGAGGTTAGAGCCTCAATATGCAGTCGAGATACGCCACCATGCATATTTCCCTCCGCAAAGTTAAGTGGTGAGGCCACCCGGACTACATTACTGTATGTCCTCTCACGTTTATCAATCATCGTTGGCACCATAAACAGCGGGCATTCCATGAAACGACCCACCGGGATCCAGCATTTCCAAATTTTCAAATTTCAAAATCCTTTCATCGTTTTCCCAAAATTACGACGCTTATTCCTTCTCGAAACATTCCTGGAAAGGTTCGACGGAAAACCTTGATCCTGAATTATCTTCATTTTTGGATGGCGAGGAACCTCTTGCCACCCCCCTAAGTCGATGAAATGATCCCCACCAGTCTTAATCACCGGTGGTTGAGGGCAAACCTTCTTCTCATCTAACGAGATCTTTATAGAAAAAGATTCTTGGCCCACCAAAAGTCTAACCCTATTGGGAATAGAGGCTCCCTTCTATTTCCAAATACGGACCTTCACAAAGCTCAAGTCAACTCCTTGAAGGGAAGCATTATCAATGTCACAAAACTCACCACAGCAATTAGCCACCACTCAACATGTATCCATCGACCAAGCATGGAGTGGAATACCTGACAATCTGATCCACAAGCTCTCCTTTAGAATGTAAGAAAGATGGGAAGAAGGTTTCCAGAGATCTAAAGATAAGAGCATGCCCCAAATTTTGACAAACCGATTTTCTAAAGCCCTACTAGCATCCCCTTTAGCACGCAGAAAGAAGACAATCTTATTATCCCCCATTACTTTAACCTTTGGAGCATAAGTTAAACCCCAACCCCTTTTGGCCCAATTACTCAGATCAAATATGTCATTCAAGGGTGAGGAGAAGGATCCCACAATAGGAAAACGAGCATCCGAAAACAATCCTCCTGACATATTGAACCGATCTGATACCACGGGCGCCATAAAACCATCATCCTCACAATCTCCATCATCGGAATCTCCACACAAAACCATCATCTCCTCTCTCTACAATTTTCTTCATCACCCAAAACCCATCTCAGCGTGCCTCTTGATAACCTCCCCATCTACCTTTGTCATGATAATTGTCTTTAAAGACTGTTGATCAAAACTCGTATTCTGGCATGTTGGTACTCAATCTGCATCTTGTTCTTCCCTCTCTCTCTCTCTCTCTCTCTCTCTGTCTCTCTCTCCAATGTTCTTTCGTCTTCCTTTGCTCCTATCTCACACTCTCATATGTCTTCCTTAAAATGTAGAATTAAGGTGCACGTCTGATATTATTTGAAAAATGTTGTTTTTTATGCTAAAAAAAATCTATTGGTCATTTCAACTTCGAGATTGTATCGATATGGAGACAAAAAAGAGATTTTAATTCCTAAGAATAATATATTTTGCAACATGTTATCTTAACCATCCATTTTCAAGATTTTCATATGTTTATAGATCTGTTTGATTTGCACCATTTTTTTAGTTTAAAATTTTATAAATGGAGATAAAAATGGATCATTGCACCATCCTAAGAATTTTATACACCAAAATTGAATCTCATTTGAAAGTTTGGATGTGCACTTTAATTTGATTGTTTAAGGTTGCAAGCTTACGCAAACCACACTCATATAGATGTTGGCTATGGTGATTATCCAAAATCACCCATAAAAGGAAATATCATATTATATTGGATTGAGATTGATATTGATAAGTTTTCTAAAGGAAATAGAATTCCAAAAAGATTAAAATTTAGAATATATCTCTTGGTTCTTGAGATATATGTAACACCTATAGAAAGTTTCTTATTTGGTGAGGACTCCTAACTTTATATATATATATATATATATATATATATATATATATATATATATATATATATGATATGAAAGTGCAGAGAATTCATGTGCCCTATTTAGGTCACTATATGGGAAAGGTGGCTTCCTCTAGAGAGAGAGAGAGACAAGAGCCTCATGTGCATGAGAGGCAAGGCCTCCCCTTAAATAGAATAGAGCTTCCTATGTCGAGAAACTTCGTATTGTGCCTCTCATAGATTGAGAGGTTGGTTTCTTGTAGAAAAGCGGTTCCCGTGAAGATTTGGGTGGTTTCCCCTTTAGAGAAAGAAAGTCTTAGTTGCTCTCAAGGTTCTCTTCTTAAATAGTGGTTTAGCTGTGGAATAGATATGAGAGGTCGACGATGGTGTCGGTCAGGAGACTAGGCCTAAAAGGGTTTGCTCGACTGGGTTTTGTCGAGGGTTAGAGATGTAACTTTCTGTCCCAAAATCTATAATGTAACTTTCATTGGTATAGTGGATTTCAGTTTGCCATGCCTGTGGATGTAGCCCTCTTGGGGTGAACCATGTAAATATTTGTATTCTTATGTTTCATTTTTATTTCTCGTATTATGGCTCATGCTCCATTCTATTTTGTTTATAGCTAGCTAAGTACACGATCTTGGTGGGATCCAACTTTTGGGATTCTTGTTTCTGCATCTAAGAGGGTTCTTAAATCCTTACAATAGAGAACACTCACACACATACACACATATATGGGCAATGATTTCATGCAACGGTTGTATAGTAATATAATAAAAGCTTCGTCAAAAACCATATTAGAGCCATTTTCTTACACAAATTTTTAACTAGACAATAATTTCATTCTAAAGAACAATGCTAAAGAAGTAAAATTTGAAAAACACCCTACGAAATACCTTTTTAGCCCAACTAATATAAGTGTTTATTCTAGTCAAATACTTAGATATTTGCCTCATAAGGATTTTTTTTTCTTTCCAAAATTTTTAATCAGTGTTAGTATCATTAGATTAACAATGCTAAAAAAAAAAATAAAGTGGTTTTAAATTTGTTAAAGTCTAGATCTTGAAATTCATCAAATGGACGGTCGAGATTCATTATTGGAAGGCACTACTTTTGGTCATATCTAGGGTACAAATTGAATTTTATTTTTCGTTGGATTGATTATGAGGATGAAGAGAATATTTTTCGTTGGATTGATTATGAGGATGAAGAGAATATGTGTACAAAATTTTCTAGAGGTGAGGTTTCATTTTATAATAATTGCAAGCTGGCAGGGAAATATCAAAACAGAGGAGAGCTGAAGAAAACCATCCCATATACTCATGGGATTCAAGTTAAAATTAACAAATGGGTACTCCCTCTGACTCTCTCTCCTGTGCTTTTTCATTTTCCTCCTTTCTTTTTCTTTTTTTTGGGTAGTTAAGTAGGGATGACCGGCCCCGGATTTTTGAAATCGTCAGTGGAAATGAAAACCACAAAGTTCAACTGAGGTATGGGATATGCTACCACCGCGACCTCAACTCCATTCCTGTATGGGGGTAAGTCAGTGGGGATTTGGGCCCCTAACCTTTGATGAGAATAGAGTTAGAGACCTCATCATGAGGGTCAGCAACTGCCAAGGCCTCAGGCCACTCTCAAATTTTTCTTCCTCTTGAATGCCTAAGAATCCCTCTGTTCTCTCTCTACCTAACTCCTCTCTACCATTCAAAATCACCGTGATGCACCCCACCATTAGCCCATTACCCTGAAACCCGTACACAACTCAACCCGATCTTCACAATCCTTGCCTACGCAAAGATGGCCATGACAGCTCCCTCTTTATATAAATCATATCTCTCTTTTTGTGCTGGCCCTGCAACTCTCTTTGCCAATAGTAACCAGGTCATTCATTCATGTTGTCCCCTCAAATCCTCAAAGAGTGCATGACAGAAAAACCCAGAAAATGAGGAAATACAAAAGTAATTTTTATTAATTTGTTTGCAACTATAAAACCCCAAATCACCCCAAACCAGTTTACGGTGTTTTTTCAATGTAGGGGGATTTCATAAGTTTCCGAATTTTGTTTCAAAAAATTGTTTCATGCGCGCTGGACCGCATGACTACATATGCGGTCCAAAAAGTGTAAAGCATCCATCTTAAAGATGGATGCAAGAAGGTGTTCCATCTAAAAACAATGGAAACTAACGGTCTAAATGTTTTCTTACCAAAATTACTATTTCTAGTTTTTAAAATTTACTTATTTTTTTATATTCATGATCTCCAGGTTAGAGATTATATATCTTTAAAAATTAAGTCCAAAAAATCTATCTCAAAACTAGATTTATTAATAGGCCCGCATTTCTACATATGCAGGCTTGGCCACATAGAAACTGGTCATTTTGTTTTTATTTTGTGGTATTATTCATAGTCTTGTTTTACTTTTGGTTCATTTTATTCATGTGTTTCATTGATTTCTCACAAGAGGGTTGGAGAGAGAAATCTGGGGGAGAGAAAAATGGGAAATAGAGAGGGAGTAATAAAATTTGATTGCGGAGGTTAAAGAGTGTCAAAATTGTTAAAGTGTATTTTCTAGAAAGTATTTTTGTTTTTATGTTATTTTACTATGAGTGATGTAGTGAGGTTGTAATTTTTAATTTTGTGTAATAAGCAGTTATTGAATTATTAGGTGGTTAGTAGTTGTTGTTGTGAGTGGGGAGTTATTATAGTAAATATGGTTGTAAGAACCTCTATTTAAAAAGATGTGTATTGTAGGAAAAATGGGATCATATATTTTAAGGTTAATCTTGGGTGTCAAGATTGTAATGCCTTTGTATACCCCTGAGTCACATGTATTAAGATTAATCTTGGGTGTCAAGATTGTAATGTCTTTGTGTACCTCTGAGTCACATGTATTAAAGTTAATATTAGATGTCAAGATTGTAATGCCTTTGTGTACCTCATTTTTCATTGTTGAATGAAAGTTTTTCTTGCACCTTATTTTGGTTGTTCTTCTTTCTATTTGGTTGTGAGTTTTAGGCTACTATGACATTGTTACACTAATTGAGAAGCAGATTATTCCGGTGTTGTAGTATTCGTCTTTCTCTACAAAGAAAGGAGGGGATTGAGAGAGAAATAGAGAGAGAGTTGAATGTGAAGGCTAGAAAGAGAAAAAGTGGGTTATATATATATATATATATATATATATATATATATATATATATATATATATATATATATATATATATATATATATATATATATATATATATATATATATATATATATATGAATTTCTCTCCTATTTGGTCATAGTGTCAAATGATTTTGGTCATAGTGTCAAATGATTAAGTATGTAATTTGCATGAGTTGCAACCTTAAACAATCAAAGCAAGACGCAACTCCAAACTTTGTCGGAAGATGTAATCTTCATGTCGAAAGTTCTTAGGATGGCCTGAAAATCTATTTTCATCACTAAGTCGAAAAATTTTACGTTCTAAAAATGATTTAGATCAAGCAGATCTATAAACACTTGAAAATTTTGAAAGTAGATGGTGTAAATAATGTGTTGCAAGATGCACAATTTTTTGAACTTGAAACCTTTTTCTTCTTTTCTATATCTATACATCTTGAGGTCGAGATGATCAATGGAGGGCTTTCCAATGTCTAAACAACCTTTTTCACTAAACTTTTTGATGAGTGCCTTTGCTTCTAGAGTACGAGGTTCATATCTTATATGAACTTCCATGAATTAATTGGCACATTTTAGTCACAAATTATGCTGAAAAGTACTTTCTTTTGGTGAGTGAGAAAAAAAAGTTAGGGTAATAGTTGTAGAGGACTTTTCAACATTAGGTATTATGGGGAGAATATTGAATTTAGGGGAATCCCTTAATTCTTCCCAAAATATATGTAACGTCAGTTCGATCTAAATGGATTGTTGGGAAACGCTCAATGATAATTTTGCAAGTTTGCCTCTGATCATTTATTTTGATTGGATGGCTTAGAGTATTTAAATGTTAATCTTTTTTTTATTCAACATTTTGACATGGGCATCCCACATCATCTCTTGGGCACAATTAAAAAAAATAAGAACATATGTTTTTTATAATAAAAAATGAATAATTGTATCTGTAAATTGCAAGCGGTTTCAGTTATGGAAAAAGTTTAGAGTCGAGGATCTAAACAATCAAATTAGAGCACATTTCAAAAAAATTTAGAAGAGGTTGTTTTGATGCCCAAATATCCTCAAAATGATCATCTTGACATCAATATTCATGGACATGAGAAACAATGGATTTCAAGTTTTGGAAATAGTGCATCTTGTAATGCATTTTTGGACCGTCAATTTTCAAGTTTTCATAGATCTATTCGATCTACACTATTTTTGAAACTTTAAATTTTATAATTGGAGATCAAAATATATTCGAAGGCAGTCATAAAGATTTCGAGTATTGAAACCATATTTCTTAACACTATTTGAAGGTGCGTTCTACTTTGATTTTTTTTTAGCCTCAAATCTATACAAACCACACTCTTCAGTTATTTCTATTATAAAAACTATTTTTCTTATTGTTATTAGGTGGGGCCAACAAGGAAGGGGGATGTCTCAAATTTCATCTTAAAATGAATTGTAGGAAAAAAAAAAAAAAAGTTGATAAAATTGTATTAAGCATGACATTGCGACGTAAGCTATCCTAGTTATGGAGGTAGATCAGATGACAAAAAAATAAAAGTCAATTTTTTATATGTGGGGGGCACGGGCTACATTATGAAGTTTTCAATTTTATATTTGAGATGTTTAGCAAATCCCAATTAATTGAGATAAGACTTGGATGATGATGATTTAAAATGATGTACCAGGACAACCAAATTAAATTTGCAAGATGCTTCAAGACGCATCCTATTAATAGTGGTGCATTAGGCATGAAAGAATACATTAAATTAGTTCCAAACGAAAGAAAGGAGCTGAACTCAACTTCAACCGGAAAAAGTTTGTCTAGCAATGTTAATTTCTATTAAGATGCACCTCAAAAATTTAGCGAAAAAGGTTGTTCCAATGTTGTCAAATCTTCCATTTAATTGACTCGATCATGAAATGTATAGATTCAAAATTTTCAAGTCTTAAAAATAATACATTTTTAAATACATTATTTCAACCGTCTATTTTCAAAATTTTCAAGTGTTCATAAATCTCTCAATTTGCATTATTTTTATGGCTTTGAATTTACAAATCAGGCTTGGGCTTAAGTTGTTAGTAACTAACCTTTGAAAGCGTTATATCTCGAGTTCGATTCCTACCACTAAATTACCTTAAACTAAAATAGATTTCTTAGGTCATCATATGGTTTCCAGCACCAAAACTGTATCTTTCAATGAAGTGACGCCAAAGTCCCGACCTTTTAGGCCAACCCATTGCGCTTTTTCAGTCCTTCCAACAATCCAACAAACAATAGAAAACGCTAAAAACCACGATAAAGTTCAGATATGTCAAGGGACGCACCTATAATAATGAGATAAAGTTTAGATATGTCAAGGGACGCACCTACAATAATGAGTCAACTTTTGAGGGACTTAGATATTAAGAGTGTGTCAACCATTAGAAATCAAGAACCTATGAAAAAATAAAAGAAAATTGATCAAATTATATATTATTTTCAACTATTTAACATTTCATTAATTGTTCTACTGTTCCAAGTCCAAATCATCTATAGCTCCACGGGCATTACAAAATTGAATAGAAACGGATGGATTAAATCCTAAATAGTAATATCTCACATGCATTTTGATAAGTTTCCCAAAATTAAAAATTGAAATTAAATGCATGGATTTGATGAGTTAATGGATTTAAGATATGTTACGAGATCTAAATAGTTGTAGGGCAGACAAGTCAGGTGACTTCAAAAACTCTTCCCCGGAGAAAAACCTACCTCTACAAAGGAGTATTTAGCACAGTTTAAAGGCTTTTTATTTTTTCTTTTTCCTTAACTTGCATAGAGCGTGGAGCATACTTCGGATTTTAGAGATGTGCTTTTGCAAATTTTCTAACTTTTAATGCATTTTTACCAAAATATTGAATTTTAATACTTCCGAGACATTTTCACCTATATTTCACGGTTTTTTTTGGAAGAAACTAGTATTTTTTGTAGTATTGTAGGGGTTAATCTGGTTTTTTTTTTGGGTAGTTCAATAAGGATCCAACCCCAACCCCAACCCCAAGGGTAGGTGGGGATTTCAGCCCCTACTCTTTGGTGAAAATGAGTCGTAATCGAAGGGGCCAGAGATGAAGAGCTCAGCCAATTACGCGTACAGAAAGCTAATATCATAAAGTAGATCCAAACACCAGCACTAATCAAGATAAAAAAGAAACCCTACACATAAAACAGACAAGTCTAGCAGTCTTTAATTTTGCAAGACGACACTAAAAATTTAAGAAAGCAAAAACATCAACTCTTCAGAAAAAAAAAAAAAAAACATTCAAAATTTACGACACATCCAAACTCTCAGATTTCACATTCGATACCCATAAATAAGAGAAATGATCCTTATAGGATTCTGCACTATAAGACCATTGAATAACCATATATACCACCTCAACATATTATAGTTGGGGATTCTGCAGCATAAGACCATTCAACTATAGTACATATATGCCACAATCAGCTCAGCCATTAGATGTCAAATCCTGTGGATTAGATGCGTCACCCAGTCCAAAAAACTTTCATTGAGTTATGCACCCAATCATTCCCATACCCCCCAGCCACCCGAATTCGCATCTAATGATCAATAAATTTATGCCATCAACATAATAGCATGCATAGAAAGAGAATCGAGTAAAAAATATACAGGACATTACTTTTGGTCCAAGTAAGAGACAACCACCCTTGGCTATTGGATGTAAAAATCAAATGGCCCGGTATGTGCTGTCAAGGGAACTCAACTACTTCATGATACACTCAGTTGTTGGATTCCATATTTTGACATCCTTGTACCAAAATGATAGTTTTAATGTCATCCCAACAATACTTGGGAAGGAAATTTAAATAAAAATTCATTCTCTCCATTCTCTTCACTATCAAAATTTAAAAGGAAAGAAAGTATATAATAAGACCATTTTCCTTTAGTACAAGATCGTATGTGAAATTCAGTAGCTGCAGTTATATAAATAATTATACCCTCAAAGTTTTAAATTTCTATAAGTAATTGTAACCTCAAAGTTCAAAACAAATTTCTCGAAACACACCCCAAAAAAACATCTTACTTCGTGAGACGCCCAAACTATCAGATTTCATATCGGATCTATAAGTAATGGTAACTTCCCTACCATGGTCTCATCATATACAATCCCAAATTTAAAAACAATCTCATTTATTCCATAATGTTACATTTAAATCCAAGATCAAGTTCAAATTTGATATATGTTCATACTTGAGTATTGGAAAAATCAAACCGAAAAGGTTAAACAGACATGGGCTTGGAAACGATTAAGGTAAACCAGCCGGTTCAACCATTCTAACTAAGAAGGCCCGGACGATCGAAGACTTGTTAAAAATTACAAAATATACAAAAAAACCAATCAAATAAAATATTAAATGTAAATTTAAAGAATGGGTAAACAAAACACAACCAAATGAAGTTGAAAAACAATGGGCAAAAATGAATTTTAAAGAATCAATTGGTGCCTAGGGGCCTTTTTGAAGGTTTCAAAAAAGGAAAAAAGTAAAAATAAATATTAATGGCCAAAATAATTTTCAATTTTTGCCATAATGTTTAAAACCAATAAAAATACATTCCAAGCAAAATTCCTTAATTTTTTAGGATTTTATATAACTTTCTATTTATTTTTTAAAAACTACCCAGCCAGACACCAAAACCAGCTGTAACAGATAGACAGGTTAGAATGGCAAATTTTTCCAGCAATGGTCCACACTCCACCAGACGAATACTTCTCTCCAAGGTTTAATAATCAATTATTGAAATCAAAATCAGCCGATCAGGATAAAAATCGGTCAAGCCAATCTAGATCCCATAAATATCAACAACCAGCCGACTCATGTCAGTGATCTGGATCAAAACCAACCGATGAGGGACCAAGAATAGGCCAAGCTGAATCGCCCGGTTCCCCCATGAACAGGCAACCGGCAAAACTAATTGATTCTATTAGAGAACACATTCAAAGCTTTTTTATTTTTTTTTAAATCATTGAACCAGCATGTCAGCGATCTGAATCAAAACCGAGAATCAGCCAGGCCAATCAAATCCCATAAAATATCAGGAATCACCCACTTCCCCAATGAACTGGCCAATTTGAAACAAGACTAACTGATTCTATCAAAGAACCAATACAAACGGGCTCAACCTTCAAAGCTTTTTGAATTTTTTTTTTAAATCATTAAACCGACCAGTTCGAACTGGTTATGGCCGGTATTCTTATTCTTACATAACCAACCCCACTTAATTTTTTTGGATCACCGATCCACCGAACTGAAGCAAAAAGCACAAGAGAAATCCAGATAAACCAAACAGATCTTCAAACACCTCCATATGTATGTAAAAAATACATAAAGATTATTTTAAAAATTTACCAAAATATCTTATTATTGGGGCATTTGGTGCCAATTTTGAAATTTTGACTTTATTCGAATACTAAGAAACAAGGATAAAATTCATTCAAATCCAAGTAATGCGTTAAAAAGTTAGACTTCCTGTAATATATGTACCTAAGTCACCATTTTTAAATTTCAAAACTAAAACATAATGTGCCTTTCAAAAGAGAATCAAATCATGTCATCTACACAAAGATGGAAGATGGGGTAGAGATGCCTTCACACAAAAACCAAGTGAGGACTTGAGATGATCCCTACCATCCGCTTATAATGATAAAAGGTGCTTAAAATGATACCCAGCACACAATGTCTACTTCCCGAAACAATATATACAACATCCCATAACAATATATATACAAATAGAACAAATCAAAGTCCTACATTTTCGCAATAATAATAAGCTCGTCTCCAAACAAACAACAAATAATAAGAGCTTCATCTTATCCTATAAAGTTCAAAACATAATAAACAAACAAAAAAGTATGATGCATAAATACATATTACACCTATCACACGCATCCATTAAATGAAAGAAATCCATAGAATGAAAGAAAATAAAAACAAACATAAAGAAACTAATTAACCAGAACTCGAAGTAAAAAAAGTTAGGACTTTTAAAACTAGATGCAATCAGATCATTGTAAACCAAAATTGCATTGACAATGAATGAGAAAGAAATCATAATAACAAGGAAATATAAACCATTATCGAATCATAAGTTAAGCTCAAAAAAATCAAGTAAAATGCAAAGAGAGAGAGAAAGAGAAACATATTGCTCCTTTCATTCACTATGCAGAAACCAAGTTACAGTGAGGTAAAACCGACTAACTATTTGCGCTAATAAAACACCCAAAAAATAGCACCAAATAAGATATCACTTTGTATGTTTCACCAAAAACCCTCATCCCTTACAAATCCCCTGTTTTCTATCCAAAACAGAGCATTGACCAAAACCATCATAACACCGAACAAAACCCTAACAAATCCACTGCAGTTTCACGAAAGAGTTCCAAAACACAGTGGATCACACCATGAACACCGAAAAACCAGAGTATTCATTAAAGATAAAGAAAAAGAGAGACCATGACGATATGTGAGAGAGAGAGAGGTTGGAAAGAGAAGAAGGGTTTACTTCTGAGAGCTAGGACACTCTCTGGCGAAGTGGCCAGGTTCGCCGCAGTTGTAGCAAGATCCACCACCACCACCGCCAGATCTACCACCTCCACCTCCTCCACTTCCTTGATAGCAATCCCTAGCCATATGGCCAGTTTCTCCGCAGCTATAACAAGCTCCACCACCACCACCACCACCACCACCACCACCTTCATAGCCTCCATAACCAGAACCACCGTAGCCACCACCGCCTCTTCCCCTTCCTCCGCCTCCGCCTCCTCCTCTTCCTCCGCCTCCGTTGAAGCCATAGCTTCCCCCTCTTCCTCTTCCACCTCCCCCTCCACTATAGCCGCCATCTCTCTGAGATCCTTGAAGTGAAGCGCCATTAGGGCCCGTAACATCAGTTGCCCTAGGTCTGCCATCGCCTGTGTCCTCAATCTCGAACTCTACAGCCTCACCATCGGCCAAGCTCCTGTAGCCATCGGTCTTGATGCACGACTGGTGCACGAAGAGGTCCTTTCCCCCATCGTCAGGAGTTATGAAACCGAACCCCTTTTGCCCGCTGAACCACTTCACAGTACCAGAAGACCTCATCTTTCTCTCTCTCTAGATTTTACCTCTCTCTCTCTTCTGGTTTTCTTCTTCGAACTTGGGGCGTGAGTCCCACTGCTTGGGGTTTCGGAGGAGGACCCCTGCCGGCCTTTTAAGGGAGGGACGTTTAGGTTTTCCGCGGTTTAACGGCCCTGATTCGAAGGCTTAACGTTGTGGTCGTGTTCCAACCGTTGGATTCAGGAGGCCATTGTTTCCTCTTTTTGATCTCGGCGATGAACGGATTGGATTGACTAAGGGAAATATCGAACGGACGTGCGGGGAATGGGGGATATTTCCATTTATCGGACTTGTTCGCAGTAATTATCACCCATATTTAATGCATTTACATTTTTTTTGCTAATTCCCACCGAAAACATGGGTGCTAGATCAAACGTTTGACTTTGTAAGCAAAAGGTTAAAATACTATGAAAATATTAACCATTATATGTAAAATTGGAGGGCTGCATTTATTCAATAGATTGGATTGTTGTATTTATTCCGATCAAACTCAAACTTCAAAAGAAATTTCTCATATGTTATGACATACTCAAGCTATCAGTTATAACTTATAAGTAAGTGTGGCCTCTTATATTAAAGGTAAATAGTATGTTTGTGTACAATCTCAAAAAATACCGAGGCTTTATTAAAAAAAAGTAAAATTGTGTTTTCAATCTTAATGAAAATAGCAATTTTGGCATTGGAAAATCTTTGAATCTATTTTTTCCATCTCGACCATTATGGATTTTAAAAAGATTGGATTTTAAGTCTTAAAAATAATATATATATATATATATATATATATATATATATATATATATATATATATATATATAACCATGTGAGACCCTACACACCCATGTGTGTAGGACGGTAAAATAGCACTATTAAATTTGACACAGATCTCTAGAAAAATCAAATCTTACACCCATGTGATAACTTTTATAGATATATGTGCTAAATTTAATGGTGATCCTTTAGGATTCTACACACATGAGTGTGAGATTATTCATATATATATAAATATATACAGGGAGAGAGAGAGAGAGAGAGAGATTTTCGAGCCGTAGAAATCATCACTTTTTAGGGACGTCTAATAAAATTAATTGGTATACAATAAAACTGCACTTTTAGAAAATCATGTTTGTGGTATTTGTATGACCCCAAAAATTGTGTACTCCTTCATCCCAATAATTAACTACGAAAAAATAAACTTCAATTTACACCCTAAAAATCGTCAAAATGAGTTCCCTTCCAATAATAGATCTAGACCATCCATTTAGTGAATCTCATGATCGAAACATTTACAAACTCGAAATTATTTTTGTTTTAACATTACTTACATAATGATAATAAATTCATTTAAAAATTTTGGATAGGGAAAAAATCCTTCTAAAACCTATATCTAAGCATCCTACCAAAATGAACGACTTATTTTACTTGGGCCAAAAAATACTTTCTACGGTATGTTTCCAAATTTTACTTTTTTTGCGATTGTTCATTAGAATGCAAAAACTATATAATTAAAAATTGGTGTCAAATGAATTACCCATTTCATTATATTACTATACAACAGTTGTATAAATCACTCCCAAATTAGAATGATACAAAGTGGTACAATGTAATATATATATAGACCGTCTACTTTCAAGCAATTTTATCAAATTTGTTTTTCTTCGGCCGAAGAGGTTGAAGCCTTTGGATTTTAGGTATAAACCGAAGCGAAGCAAAGCATAGTGTTACTTCGGGCCGCTTAGGTAGATTCGGGTTTGCTTTATATATTTCGGGTCTACTTGAGCCAACAAAGAAATAGGTATAGAAAAGTATTTTTATTTTTCTATTTAAATTTTTTTCCATTTTTTGTATATATTATATATATAAGAGTTATGTTAACTGGAATAGTTTATCATTATACTCAACAAAACTTGGACACTTATATACTTTTATTTTAAACATAGAGGTTTTTTTAGTAAGAATATATTTGGTCATTAGGAGGGTTGTGACGTCATTCACATAAGATGTGACATCACCCACGTGAGTGTCCAAAATTTATTGAGTACAATGATAAATTACTCTATAGTGTGAACACCTTAACATAATCAATAAATATCTAATTCATTTATACTAAAAAAAAAAAAAAAAAGGTCCGAAGTCTTTCCTTTTACTTCGTTCTTCTCACCAAACCGAATAAGACTCTGAAATGAATCTCACAACATTACTTTCAAGTATTCATGGATCCAAAAGTTATGTGTCAATTTTTTAGTTATAAATTTTATAATTGATGGTGAAAATAAACTTTAGAGTCATCGAAAAATATTCCTTAAGCACGTAAATGTTTTCTGAATAAGATTTTGATATGAGGCTTTACCTTTTCTTATGAGACCTCAGCTTTATGGAAACCACGTCCTTCTTATTTTTGGGTAAGTAACCGCGTCCTTTGCTTCGCGCCTGTGTATCCCCTATAGGCTAGCAAACACACAATCGTGCAAAAGCAAGAAATTATCGTGGGAAAGCACACTATTAGGGTTACAAGATTGTTACAGTTGATGTTAACCGTTAGATATAGGATCGAGTGGTCCGGAGTGTACTTGATAATCACACTCAAAAGTCCTATTAAATTTTCTTAAGCTTTATGACATGTCCCTTGCCGCGTGATTTTCCTCATATAATAAGTCGTTTTATAGTACGTGACCCCAAATATTATAACTTAATCTTATAGCATGTGATCTCAAGGTATCAAATCTAGACAAGAAAATAAAAAGTATACATGCTGTGCATATATATATATATATACATATAAATCTGCCTTTGCGACATCAGTATGATGGTGACATGAACAGTTCCTTCTTCTTCGAAGCCGGAAGACTCAAAGTCGAAATGAACCAGCGAACTAACACACTATGTAGACTGGTTTCGAAAACAAAGCCATGGAAGACTCGAAGTCGAAAGGAACCAGCTGCAAATGCATGAATCAAGAATTTAGGGGGACACACCCCCAGCCAGGTTGACTCGACATGGGATCGTTGGGTCTAGAAATCCGGAATCGAGTGTGTTAACGGTATCTATTCAGCCGTAAGCCATTAGGGTTGGGATCAATTCTAGGTCGAGCTTCACCTTACCTATGTGTACTACATTTAACTGGACGATAAAACCCTCTTTAGGGCGTCGTTTGTGTCAAGGTCCATTAGACCTTTACCAAACTGGGTTTGAATCACACTTGGACCCCTACGGGGTCAAAAGTTCAGGAACTGCTTTATTAACTTGCTCGTTGCTACCCCGGTGAAAGAGTGGAAAGATGCCCCACTGTAAATTGAGGGATAAAGGCAAAAGTTTATAAAAGGTTGCGACCTTATCTTGTAGGATTAATGTGTACCTCAAAAATCTAGTGGACAAGAATTTTCAAAGTTGGAAAAACTTCTAATTGATCATTTCAACCTCGAGATGTATGGATATAAAGAAAAAAAAATTTGAATTTTAAAAATAAGGTATCGTGTAACGAGTTATCTAGATTGTCTATTTTTTCAATATTTTCAAGTGTTTATAAATCTGCTAAATCTTCACCATTTTTTAAATTTTAAATTTCATAATAAGGGTTTAATATAGATTTTTATGTCATCATAAGATTTTGTCACTGAAACTACTTCTTCTCACAAAATATAAAGGTATGCCTTATACAAACCTTGCCCTAAAAAAGGAAAAAGTTTATATAAAGTTGTGACCTTATATTGTAGATGTGAGGTGCACCTCAAAAATCCAGTAGACAAGAATTTTCCAAAGTTGGAAAAGCTTCCAAGGTGCACCTCAAAAATCCAGTAGACAAGAATTTTCTAGAGTTGGAAAAACTTCCAATTGATCATTTCAACCTTGAGATGTATAGATATATTAAAAAAAAAAAAGGACTTTTGAATTCTAAAAATAGGGTATCTTGTAATGAGTTATCTGAACCGTCTATTTTTCAGGATTTTCAAGTGTTTATAAATCTAAAAATAAATTTCAAGATTTTCAAGTGTTTGTAATGAGTTATTTGCACCATTTTTGAAATTTTAAATTTCATAATAAAGGTTTAACATAGATTTTTAAGTTATCACAATATTTTGACACCGCAACTACTTCTTCTCACATATGCCTTGGGGCAATGATTTTATGCAACGGTTGTATCATAGTATAATGCAACTACACTTTTAGAAAAACCATGTTTATGGTATTTGTATGACCCAAAATTTTGCACACATACTGTCTTTATCTCAATAATAAATCCCCAAAAAAAATTCAATTTAACCCCTAGATATGGTCAAGATTAGTCCCCTTCAACAATGAATCTAGGCTAGTCATTTGGTGAATTTCAAGATCTTAGCCGTTACAAACTCAAAATCATTTTTCTCTTTTTAAAATTGTTCATCTAATGATAATAAATCCATCTAAAAAAAAAGGAAAATAAAAAATCCCTCTAAGGCCTAGATCTAAGCATTTTATCAAAATGGACAGCCTATGTTAATTGAGTTAAAAAATATTTTCTAGATTCCATTTTCAATTTTTTTTTTTTATGATTGTTCATTAGAAAGAAAAGAGTGTATATTTCAAAATTTGGATAAAACAAATGACCTTAACATAACTTTAAAAATTATTCCATTATACTATAATACAACATCTAAGATGGGCATCTCATACAAAACCCACCCAAATTGAAAACGGGAGAGATGCATATGACGCCCCACTATACATGGAAAGACCAAAAGTGAATGATAACTTCTTCTTTCTTTTTTTTTATTTATCTCTCTTATGTAAATCCCAAGTATGGATTAACTATTTGTATAACTTGGCTTTGCTATTTATTAAATTTATTATCATATACTACTTAAAAAATAATAATAATAAAAATAATAACAATAACAACAATATTATTGTTATATGAACAAGCCTTATATGCATTGGGGGATACATTCCTACATTTGCATCCCCGGAAGCATAACCATCCTTCCAAAGAGGATGTCAATGATGGCTCCTCCAAAAAATAATAAATAAATAAATTAAAGAATCAACAACTTGAATATTTCCTTTAGAGTTATCAAATTTAGTTTTTAATTTTTTATTTTTTAACACATGAATGGTGTCCATGTTAGAGATTACATATTCCTTAAAAATTAGGGCAAATTTATTTTGAAAATGGATTAGTAAGGGTGCATTTCTACATATGAGTCCATACACTCATAGAAATTGCGTCCTTATTATATTACTGTTATTATATTTCATAATACTATTATCATATAATATTATGATATTGTGTTATGAATATCAATATTATTGTTATTTTTATACATTGTATTAACATATTAAAATATTCACAATATTGTCATGATACGCATTATCAATATATGTTCTTATTTTATAACAGGTATTATTAATGCGTTATTATTCTTTGTAAATTATTTTAAAATTAATAATATTCAAATATGAATATAGAAAAAGTTTATATAAGGTGTCAACCTTATAATATAGATGTAAGGTACTATTAGAAAAGGTTGCTTCGATGCTGATAAACACTTAAATTGGATCATCTCAACTTTGAGATCAAGATGTATAGCTTTGAAAAAGAAAAAAAAAGGGGGGGGAGGGCTTTCGAGTCACAAAAATAGTGCATCTTGTAATGTAATCATTTATAAGTGTGTTCGATCAACATCATTTTTGAAAATTAAATTTTATAATTAGGGGCAATGATAGATTTTTATGCCATTGCAAGGCTTTCCAACATCGAAACTACTTCTTTCGGCACAATTTTGGGGCATGCCTTAATTCAATAGTGTAGCCTTTGATTATTGTCAAAAGATATTATACTCCTATCAAAGTATACTGCCTATTTACTCCCTCAGCTAAAATCCCACTTACTCCCTCAGCTAAAATCCCACTTAGGATTAATTTTAATACCACAAATATGGGGGATGTGACATCCTCAACCCATAGATTAACTGTAACAAAAAAAATCCTAATAGTACGCTCTATGCACTTAAAAAAATAATGTCCAAGACTGAATAGAGACCATCCAATATTTTTAATAGTATGATGTAAGCATTAGAAAACTCAAATTTCAAAATTTTCTTTTGAGAATAATCATCTAGTGATTCTCAAGTGGTTTTTAAAATTTTAGATTGGTCTTTCGAATGAGAAAGTACAAGTAAACTATGCTCCTAAGGTAGCATAACATACGTGCTCTTGATTACTGTATATCATACTAATTTATCAATAAATTATTATTAGTAATTTAAAATGGTAACTTTCATCATATGTTAAAGTGATTGTTGCATTTATTAATATACATATATTAAGGTGATGGAAGGCATTCTCATCATTGTTACTCTGTACTATTTTAGAATAATATACATAGCATATATTCCTACGTAAGTGAATACTTAAATACAATATATGGTATCATATTCTATTGTATTGTATTATATCATAATCAAGTTGTATTATAATATAGAACAAGTTACCCATATATCTCATATTAAAATTGTAATTACAAAAATCCCCGTAATTTATGTATATTACATGCATATTCCTTTTTGCACCTTTCTAATTTTTTTCAATTTCACCCTCATGCCAAATATTGAAAATCTGAAGTCATAGAGCCAGTTGATGACTTTAATTTTATCATTATTTATAGTTATCTTTGAATTTTTAAAAGTCAATTTTTAGGTAAATAAAATCTAAATGCCTTCATATTTTGAAAATCCATGGGGGCACACTGTACTCCTTCGGATAAAAGACTTATTAACAATATTTTTTTGATTTGAAATTTTTAATTCCAACTTAGAATAACCTAATATATATTTTTATTTTCTAAAAAAGTTCAATAAACACTTATGCATCCCATTAAAAATATGTTTTTTAAAAAAATTACAATCGTCAAAAGTTATGACAGTTTTCAGCCTACCCCTCTTGAGTTCTTGTTGAAGGGGGACCAGCACCGATTTACGACCTTTTCTTTTCTTTTTATTTTTATTTTTTATTTTATTTTTATGCAGTCATACAAAATGGGCGTTTTGGAAGGCTTCTAGGTAAAGTGGTTACATCCAATATTTAGGCAGTGAAAAGTAGATTGGGGTTCTGAGAACATATATCATGAGGACCATGTAGAGCATATAATCGTTTGACGATACTTATATTCCTTTTTTGAGAGGAAGATACTTGCTTAGCGATTAAGACTCTAGAACTTTGGAAAAGCAAGCCAAGTGAAAGAGGGCACAGACCATGAGCATGCTAATGGAATGAATTCATGTACTTAGCTTAGGCAGGCATATTTCCCTACAAATGAAAATAGCACAATTAAGGCATACTTTTGACAAGAAATATTCACTTTTAATTCTTTTTCCAAGGCGAAAGGAATAGTCTTAAAATTAGTGATCTCGAATCTTTACCATTATGTATTAAGACTTTTGAGGATAACCACAAAAAGAAAAGAAAAAAAAAACAGAGGTGAATGTGGGTCGCCCAAGCCATTGGAATCTCTTACTTTGGTCTCAAGCCGTTGCTTTTTATGATTGAGGAGTTCATTCCTTTACTTTTCGATCTTCAAAAAGATATGGCAGCGTTTGGATGTCTCGGCTATAGTATCGTAGTCTTGTATTTTATCGGTTTCCATGAAAAAAAAAAAAATGCCTACAATAAAACTATTTATCTTTTGTATAATGAGGTCACAATCATTTTTTATTGTTAGATTTCAAATTAGAAGGCTTTTGTAGGTCACAATCATTTTTTATTGTTAGATTTCAAATTAGAAGGATGAAAGTGTGTTATTTATTAGGCCCCAAGTTCCAAAAATAATATTCTCCAACTTCTGCTCTAAGCTCTACGATTCGACATTTGATAAAATTAAGTTGTGGCTTCCTTGTTCTAAAGATTAATGGTCTTATAAAATACAATCCCCTATATAAATTTTTTTTTTTTTCAAGCACCCCAAACGGTTCTAATTTCCATGGATAATATTCGTGTTTCTAGCTTTTTCCCTCTTTTTTTTATCATGGGTAGAACCCACAATTCTAGGGGAGGTCACTGTTGTCAACAAATAAAGGGAAACTTATTGAGTACTGTAGAGGATATAAATTAATTAAACATTCTACATATTTTTCACTATTCCAAATCTAGATGATGTGTTCTGTTATCGGTATTTTGAGAATAAATTACAAGATATTGACAAGGTATTAAATTGTTCATCTCTTTGATAAATTTCTTAAAAAAAAATAAAAATTTATTCAACTGTGACCTAGGGCATACCTCCTACTCCATTGCAACTCTAGGGAAGTCACTGTTGTCAACAAATAAAGGGAAATTTATCAAACTATTGTAGAGGATATAAATTAATTAAACATTCTAAATATTTTCAACTATTCCAAATCTAGATGATGTGTTCTTTTATAGGTATTTTGAGAATAAATTACAAGATATTGGCAAGGTGTTAAATTGTTCATCTCTTTGATAAATTTCTTAAAAATAAAAAAAATCTATCCAACTGTGACATTTGTACATGTAAAAGAATCATGTGTAAGAGGCACTCTTGTGTTTTCATGAGTTGGGTTGTCTTTGTGCTTCTCTTTCTTTCTTTCAACAAATGGAATGGTGGCATTCTATGGATCTCTCATGTGATGTGAAAGTGGCTAGCTTTCGAATAACAGTAAAAAAGAAGCTTTTTATGTTTTCTCTACAACATAAAACTTATATACGTTCTCTTATCCAACCGTCCATTCTAAATGGAGGGCTAAGATTACCCCAATCACAATGTCACTATTTTATTTTTAATTTTTTTTCTATAAACTATTTTGACAACAAATTTTGGACGTTCAATCCTCTATTAAACTCACAGCAGTGAAAAATGTTTTAAAAAATATTTTTAACAAAATAAAATGACCAAAATACCCTTGAAAATTTTAAAAGGTATTTTGGTTATTATATTTTATCAAAAATTTATTTTTAATATTTCTTATAAGTGCGCCCCAATGAGAATATGGCACGTACCAAATTTCATATTCATACCATATATATAAAAAAAACTAAAAATAAAATACTTTGAGATGTTGGATATAAGATCAAATGGTGAGTGACCCTCTTGATCAAAATTGGACGGCTGGATGGTAGGGGAAGCATAGATCTTCTATACTATAGGGAAAGTATAGAAACCTTTCCCACAATAAAATTTTCTCAAAGCTTGACCATCGGTTTGCAATATCTCCCCGAACATAAGGAGTATTGGCACCAAATTTTGGGCATGTATTTATTTTGTACACAAAATTTTGACGAAAACAACATTTTCTGCCTAGTTTTCGATGTAATGTTCGTCAATGTGAGGTAGATGAGGGTAACTGTCCAATTACAGACCACGAAAAACAAACGAACTAATGGTCCCCTCTTTGGTGGTCCACCGGTCATTCCGGCAAAGATTCACCTCAAAACTAAAAGAAGATTTTCCAAAAGAACTTAGGACAACAAAGGGAAATTTAGGAAAATATTTTAAAGATCGATAACAGTGAACAAACTAACTAAAATAACATCAAATTGAAAGAAAATGGAAAAGAAGTGGCATGGACCTACTTGTAAGCCAGGCCTACCGGCCCAACACCTAGAATTGACGGCCCAAATCAGCATAGTCTGTGCGAGGGGGCAGTTCCCATTGTCTTTTTAGAATCCTGAGCCAGACATGCTTGCTTTTAGAGTGTGATTATAGAGTTGGAGAAGCCATTGAGTTGAGAGGGACGTGGTAGTCTACAGTTTAGGTGTGGTGATTCATGGGTTAGGGTTTTGGACTTTTTGGGTGTTGGAGAAGTTGACTGAGATTACTGTGGTCGTAGACATGCCTAGAAGGCCTGAACAGCTCCGAATTAAGGTTTAGGATGCTTAGGGATTGAATGAGGCAGAGGTCCGGGTGTAGTCCGACAAAGTTTTTGAATATAGTCTTAGAAAATCTTCTCTAAAATAGGTCCAAAATGATCTTACTTACAGGAAAAAAAGGTGGGAATGGCCATGGGAGACGGCAATTTAATCTGAGCCATCCATCTCTTAGCAATGTAGTTTGTGTCGTTGGGCCTAGTGATGCACATTACACCGCTGAGGCCCACCCTGCATCAGACATCAGTTTTGGGTGGTCTAAATGGGCGGTTTTTTGGGCAGTTTTGTAAGGAGTTATGACCAATTAATGACTTTAGTTTTTATGATCTTATAGGAACCTAGGGTTGAGGACTGGTCAAAGTTATCCAGTGGCGTAATCAGGCTGTAAGTTCGTAGGGTTTGGGCCTGAAATGGAAGGTTTAAGTGTAGGATTAGGACGTTTCAAGGTGGACTAACCTAATTAATTAAGTCTATGAGTAGCTTAGGCCTCTTTATGAAGGTTCTAAGGAGCTTAGGGCTTTAATAAAGGCCTAAATGAAGTGGTTTATGGTTTAGTTAAACCGGCATTAGTTAATTGCAGTAGCTGGTGTGTGCATTGGTGTGTACAAGTGTAATATAGTCCCTAGGTGTGGTTTAAGCTGGAAAAATGGGTGTTTGGATGGGGAAAAAAATTGGGGTTCATCTGGAAAGGGTTTAGGAAGGCTTTAGGGTAGGTTTCTATGGTTTTCAATTTCTAGTCCTTTGAAATTCCCTTTGATGGGAAATGGGTTGTCAAATTCCATAACTACCTAATGTGAAATTGGTTGGGTCTATAATAGGCAGATCTACTATAAAAAACTAAAATAAAAAATTGGTCAGTGTCGACCGAGCTGAGAGTTAAAGACCTTTTAAGTCCTCTATCATTACGTAAAATGTTCGGACAAAAGGATTCACCATTCGAAAGAGATCGATCTGAACCAAACATGCTTGAACTACCTCCTAGCTTGACCGACAATGGCCACAGATAACTCCTATTCCTTAATTTTCTCATATTCGAGACAAATTTTGTGTTCATATTTGAATATCAAAAGCTGTTACATTAAAAAATGGATTAAAGGTTATCATTACAGCCACTTTGGGTTTATTTATATATAAATTCGAATTGGAATTTATCTTCGTAACCAACTGTGAGAGGGTTGGTTTATCCTCTGAAGTCCAGCACAAATATCCCATCAATATAGTGGGGAGGGGGATTCTATGTCTCTTTGATGCTGATGTTTTTTCTCTTTTTTTTGTATATTTTCTTTTAGGTTTTGTAATATTATTCAATGCTTGAATTAAAGGTGTTCGAAGCCGTATTCAGTTCAATGTAAAATTCAATAGAGATAGCAAGTCTGTAGTACTCCTGACAAATGCCAGTTATATGTAAAAAAACCTATTTTCCCACTATATGAAATTTAGGGCAAATTTGTTCCCTTCACGTGTTAGTTTTTGTGATTCCTTTATTACATTTTCAGTCATATCATATTTCACCCCCACATTTGGGAGGAACATGAACTAGAGACGTCAATACACATCTTGATACTCGCAAGCAATGGACAACCAAGAGTTCATCTGAACGGACTTCAAAAGCTTGTCATATGAACCCTAATATGGCCTAAACAAGAAAAATAGTTTTACATGTAATATTACCTCATAGTCATACATGGCCTTCCTGTTAAATATCTTCTACTCTGATTTCAAAAACATCAATTGTTTTTTTGAAATATCTTTTCTTTCCAAAGTTCTCTCCCCTATTTCTAGACATTCTTCTAATTTCATAAAAATTTTAATTGTCATTTTAAAATTTACTCAATATATTCTATTTCTATAACTCTCTCTCTCTATTTCCAAACATTCGCAAATGTTTTCTAAAACAAACGGGGTAAAGCTTTTGAAAATGATGATAGTCCTGTTCATTTAAATTTTGGTCGAAACCTAATTTTAGGGCACAATAAACATTTGTCAGATTGATTATTTTTATCCTAAGCCCGTCAATTTATTGGGGGAATTTATCCTGTTCTCCCTCATAAGACATCGTATATCAATTCAGAATATAAAGTCAATTCTCCCCATAGCATACATGATCTCTTCTATTAAGGAAGCACTGTCTAATTGCCTACACCATTCTGCCCTCTTGTTGGTGAGGCTACAAAATTCCCTCAATTGAGATTCTTTCATCCAATTGGTGTTGTAGTTCAACCACCAGGATATTAAGTCAGATACTGCATTCATTTCCTTCCTCTTGCCGGTGTTCACTTCTTTGATATTCACCTACCCAGTGTGCCAAATGAACATTAATGAGGAGCAATTGAAGATATCCTACATTCAGCTCAATATTCTGAACATGATTTAGGTAGTTTCTTCATCCCAAACCGTAAACAGAATTCCAACTACTCATAAGAAACCTTTAGTACATTGCAGCACCCCAAAAATACCAGAACAACTCATTCAGATATACTAAAACTTTCCATGGGATTTACCCTAAGGTGCTCATATGACACCTATCTTATGTTGTAGGATATCAAAAGATCTTTCTTATAGTTAAAAAATCATTCAATTCTGATACATAACTTGAAAGTTGTGTGTAAAATACTAAAAATATGTAAAATGATCATTTGATTCTCCACATAAAACAACCTACTTAATTCCAAAACCTTCCATCGTGCTTTCTCTATTATAAGTCCAAAAGTATTCGGAATAATGATGCACATCTATCGTTTCCTAATATGTTTAGCCTCCGAACTTTATAAATAACAGTGTCCCCTATCCATACGAGCATCCAAGAACTCTAAAAAACTCTTAGAACTTTGAGAAGTCCCCAGGAAAGCTTATGAGAGCTCTACTAAGGGAGCTCCTAAAAACCTGAGAGGTCATCATACTCTTTGAGAAGAATAGAAAAACCGTAGATATCCCAGCCCTGGGTCATCCCTAAGCCCTAGGTCAGCCATAAGCACTAGATCAACCCTAGGTCAGTCCTAAGCCCTTAATCAGCCCCAAGTCATGCCTAAGCCCTAGATCATGATCCATGCAAACCCAAATCTAATTCAAGGAAACCCTAGATAAACTATGTTTTTAACTTTCAAAGACCCTAGATCACTCCATTCTCATGTTAGATATCAGGTATCAGTCTGCTTCACTCCAATAACTTCGAATTTAGGATACTCCAACCATGCTGTGTACAACAACCATTCATTCATATTTGATTCATCTTTCCCTAGGGTATTTTTTTCATTTTACATTTCTTTTTGGTTATTTTAATTCCTTCCCTTTTATCTAATTCCTATTATTGTTTTTCTTTTATTTTTAATTATTATATTTCTTTTTTTTCATTTAATTTTTTATCCTTCTTTCTTTTCCTAAACAAAGAGGTAACCCCCTCTCTCCCACATTTCCAATAGCCCAGGACGAGTTGGAGTGGAAGCTGTCGGTAAACACCAACCTATAGGGTAAACACCAACCTATAGATGTTCTTCCTTAGCTTACAAACTATGCGTTCTTTACCTTCTACCTTGAATCCTTATGGCTGCTTAATAAATATCTCTTTCTCCAAATCATCGTAGAGAAAGGTAATTATGACATAAGTTGCTTTCTTCTAGATCCAAGCTTTCAACCAAACCCACTATCACATCGATCAATGACGTTATCACAGGGGAAAAAATACCTTCAGAATTGATGCCCTTTTTCAATTCGAAACCTTTCACAGCTAATCTTGACTCATATCTCGGTTATGAACTTATATTTGCATATTCACTTACCCAGTGTGCCAAATGAACATTAAAGAAGGGCAATTGTAGATATCCGACATTCAACTCAATATTCTAGATATATGGCCATAAGGGATATCTCTCGCACAGGCATAAGCTTCACCTTGAAAGGTTGTTCACTTTCTCGAAACGACTATCATATATGCATGTCGTGTGATGGTACACGGATGAAGTTTTTCCCCAGTTTCTACAGGCCACCATCACACACAAGGGCCAAACAGTTCATTGACTCATTCATCTGGGCATACTCCGACCTCATCAAGGGATTACCTATTAAAATCCTTATCAGATAGTTTTTTATACTCGGGTAACATAGGTTTTTCCCAACCGATTGACTTAGTTCATAAAGCTCAGTTCGATATCAGCAAATGTTATTTTGCTTAATATGGTCCATGAAAGACCACAGTCCCACTGAGTTCATGTTTCATTATATTAAAATGTTTATTACAAGCACTCATAAGGCTTTAATGACCACACTTACCCAACACCTTTGTCTACAAAGGCTTTGGTGGGTCTCACTCCACCTATGGTTCGACATCATCTAATATCATTTTTTTTTTAATCTTATTCCACTCTTCCTCTAACTTGCCTTCAGGCTTGTATTCTATTGCCCATTTATGAGTCCAGCCAATACAAATAATTTTTATCTTAAATTTTCAAAGGACTCAATTAATCCTGTTGAGCAACATCATCTTGCTCGTGGTACTGGAATCCATCCCTTTTTTTATGCACATTCACTCTTGTAGATATTTAGTTTCATGCCTTCTCATAACATTGGTGCAATGGTAGTTGATCCATTTACCTAATGAGAAAGGTTGCCTCCAAAATCCCTTGTCACAGTCCCCTTCAAGCTCCTCACAAAGCTACAACAATGCAGTGATATGAGTAAGTGTTGAGTTCTTAGAGAGAGAGTGTGAGGAATGAGTGGCGTGAGAGAGGGAGGGAGAGAGCTCAAATATCCTGGCTGGGGTGGCAGTTCAAGGCTAGACAAGTAGCAAGCACCACACATGCATCAGTACAAGTGGCATGTGTGGTGGCATGCATCCGGGCAGGTGGCGGTCTTGTTCTTGCACAGTGCTACACGCACGGCTCTACACGAACAACGGTAGCCCATTCTGTTCCATCTCACTACCGCGCATGTTTTCTTCTTCTTCTTACACTCACGACACTGCCTCTTTCTTTCCCTTTTTACGTACTGTGTTGCACCCGTGGCACTGCTCTTCTCTTTCTTCACAGACGGCGTTGCTCTTTCTAACTCTTCACAAATGGTGTTGCTCCTTCTCTCTCTTCACAAATGACATTGCTCCTTCTCTTTCTTCACAAACGGTGTTGCTCCTTCTCTCTCTGTTCACAAACGGTGTTGCTCCTTCTCTCTCTTCACAAACGGCATTGCTCACTCTCTCTTCACAAACGGTGTTGCTCTTTCTCTCTCTTCACAAAAGGTATTGCTCCTTCTCTCTCTTCACAAATGGTGTTGCTCTTTTCTCTCTTCACAAACGACATTGCTCCTTCTCTCTTCACAAACGGCGTTGCTCCTCTGACACGCACGACGATAAGCTTTCCCCCTTACCGTCGCGCATGCTTCATTTTCTCTAACAGATTCCTGTCGCCGTGTGTGTTTTCATGGTCGGAAAATCTTAGTCCTTACATAATTGGTTTGAAATGGATTTATAAAACCAAATATAAAGAAGATGGGTCCATTAAAAAACACAAAGCACGACTGGTAGCAAAATGTTATTCACAACAACTTGGAATAAATTTCAATAAAACTTTTGCCCCTGTTGCCAGAATAGAAATCATTCGAACTGTTTTGGCAATGGCTGCCCAATAAAAAATTTGAATTTTTCAGTTGGATGTAAAATCTGCTTTTTTGAATGGAGAACTTGGAGAAGATATTTATGTTGAGCAACCATTATGTTTTGTTGAAAAAAGAAATGAAGAAAAAGTTTGTAAACTGAAAAAAGCTTTATATAGGCTAAAACAAAATCTAAGAGCTTGGAATAGCAAAATTAATAAATACTTTCAAAAAAATAGATTTGAAAGAAGCCCAAGTGAACATTCACTTTATGCGAAAAAAGGAAATGGAAACTCTTTCCTAATTGTATGCCTTTATGTGGATGATTTGATATATACTGGTACAAATAAAAAAATGGTAGAAGAGTTTAAGAAAGCAATGATGAAAGAATATGAAATAACTGATTTTGTAATCATGAAATATTTTTTTAAAATCCAAAAAAAATAGTCAGATGGAGAAATTTTTATCCCTAGAGAAAAATATGTTGAAAAACTCTTGAAAAAATTCAGAATGTCAAATTGCAAGCTAGTTAGTACTCCAATGGCGATGAATGAAAAATTGTCAAAATATGATAGAATGAAAAAAGTTGATGCATCGATTTATCGAAGCTTGGATGGATCTTTAATTTATCTGACTAACACAAGTCTATATATTCTGCATGCAGTCAGTATATGTTCTAGGTTCATGAATGAACCAAGTAAACTGTATTTTATAGTAGCAAAACAGATTTTAAGATATATCTAGGAAACAAAGAAACATTGTATCAAATATATTTATGAAAATGGTATTAATCTTATTAGATTTTCTGATAGTGATTGAGCAGGTTCTATTAATAAATGTCATGAATGAAGAAGTTTCTGTTATAAAGAAAAATAATACATTGGAATTAGTAGATCACTGAAAAGGAAAAAAATACTTGGTTTGAAATGGATTTATAAAACCAAATATAAAAAATATGGGTCCATTAAAAACACAAAGTACGACTGGTGGCAAAAGGTTATTCACAACCACCTGGAATAAATTTCAATGAAACTTTTGCACCTGTTGCTATAATAGAAATAATTCGAACTGTTTTGGCCATAGCTGCCAAAAACAAATTTCCAATTTTTCGGTTGGATGTAAAATCTACTTTTTTGAATGGAGAACTTGAAGAAGATGTTTATGTTGAGCAACCATTGAGTCTTGTTGACAAAGAAAATGAAAAAAAAGTTTATAAACTGAAAAAGGCATTGTATGGGCTAAAACAAACTCTAAGAGATTGGAATAGAAAAATTGATAAATATTTTCGAAAAAAAGGATTTGAAAGAAGCCCAAGTGAACCTTCACTTTATGTGAAAAAATGAAATGGAAACTCCTTTCTAATTGTATGCCTTTATGTGGATGATTTAAAATATACTAGTAGCAATAAAAACACGGTGGAAGCATTTAAGAAAGTTATGATGAAAGAATATGAAATAACTGATTTGGGAATCATGAAATATTTTCTTAGAATCCAAGTAAACAGTCAAATGGAGAAATTTTTATCACTCAAGAAAAATATGTTGAAGAACTCTTGAAAAAATTCAGAATGTCAAATTGCAAGCCAGTGAGTACTCCAATGGCAGTGAATGAAAAATTATCAAAATATGACAGTACGAAAAATTTTGATGCATCGATTTATCGAAGCTTGGTTGGATCTTTAATTTATCTGACTAACACATGGCTAGATATTGTGCATGCGGTCAATATATGTTCTAGGTTCATGAATGAACCAAGTAAACTGTATTTTACAGCAGAAAAAAGGATTTTAAGATATATCTAGGGAACAAAGAAACATTGTATCAAATATATTTATGAAAATGGCACTAATCTTATTAGATTCTCTGATAGTGATTGGGCAAGTTTTATTGATGATCGGAAAAACACTTATAGCTATAGATTCTATGTAAGTACAAAAGCGATATCGTGGTCATCAAGAAAGCAAAATATTGTGGCTTTATCGTCAGCAGAAGCCAAATACATCTCAGCAATAAGTGCAGCATGTGAAGTTGTTTAGCTCAGAAGAATTTTATTAGACTTGCAGCAAAAACATAATACCCCCCACAACAATTTTTTTGTGACAACATATCAGCCATTGCAATGACAAAAAATCCAGTGTTTCATAGCAGAACAAAGCATATAGAAATACGACATCATTTCATCAGGGAGTTGACAGAAAAAAGAGAAATCTAGCCAACATTCATCCACACAAATGACCAGCTTGCAAACATCTTCACAAAGACAATTTCAATAAACAAATTTATCCAGTTCAAAGAAACAATGAGAGTGGCAAATTAAGTGAGGACGTTAAAACAATAATTTTCCAGGTCAATCATTGTTCTCTCTCTTTAGAACTCTTTTGTCACCACCCCCCAATTCACCGCCGAATCTCCACTCCTCTCTCTAAATAATTCTCATAATCAAAGCGGTGCATAACAACCGCCAATGGACAGTTTGTAAAGGGTGGTGCATGTAGCAATGAAGGAAGAATGTTGTAGACCTTAAAGACGGCGCACTCTGCGGACCTTAAAGATCTGCAATATGCGGTTACTATGTCAGTTAAAAGGCCTATAAAAGGCACGCTATGTACATGTGAAGTTGTTGTTGAGAAAAATAGGAGAGTGAGTGGGGTAAAAAAGAGGTTTAGAAAACCTTATATGAGAAATATGGTCCTTAATATCATATTATTTTACTGTCATATCTTCTACTTCAAATACAATAGTGAAATTTCTTTTGAGACATTAATGCTTCCTCTTCACCCCTATTACATTCTTTACTATTTTTTGATCAAATTATTATATCAACGCTTCTGCAAATTTCCAAAATGAAATACCAAAACTCTTACTCACAATGGTCCATAAAACACCAGTAGATAATAAAAGAAGCGCTTGGTTTGTAGAAGATTACAACTTTATTTCTATAAATAAGATTGTGATACTCTATACGGTCTATTTTATTTGGAATGTATAGTTTTGACACATCTTTTAAAACAATATCAATACATAGCATGTTTTTTGATATAGTGTCAAATCTACCGTCCTATTAAAATAGACAGTGTAGATTACTGCAACCTTAATTTTACAAATAAAGTTGCAACTTCATATAAATTTTTTCATAAAAGAAAGATACCACATGAGACACCATGGCCATGTATGCCAACTTGAGGGGCATGTTACCACATGAGACACCATGGCAATGTATGCCAACTTGAGGGGCATGTTAGATTGTTTAAAGGAAAAGTTTCTTATGGGCTGGCTTGGATGAATGGATCTACGTGATTTTGTATGGATGAAATACATCCTAAATGATTGTAGATGCATTTCTACCATTGCAATGGGGTTTGATGATTTTGGAATAAATTAAAATAAATAATAAAAAAAAAATCAAAATTTAGGAATTTTTTCCACATTCATTATCCTTATAGTCGACTTTATAGATGTATAAACTTTTGGTTCCAAAATCTATAGGTTTTCTTGCTTATACACCAAATCCCTAGCCTCATTAAAGGGAAACCTATATATCACTAGGTATATGGAATTTATATATTCCACCTCTCTCTCAGCCATCCGATCTGAATGGACGGTTGAGGTAGCCCCAATCATATTGTCATGTTTAAATACGATTTTATTTTTAAAATTTTCTATAAATCATATTGACACCAAATTTGAGGTGTCCAATCCGATCATAAGCTCGCACCTACAAAATTTATTAAAAATATATTTAAAAAAATAACCAAAATATCCCAAAAAAATATGTATTGGTTTAGTCTTGAGAGGTTTTTTTTTGGGAGATACAAAATGTACCTTTTTGAAATTGGCCTCTAGGTGAGGATGTTACATCCAATATCTAGGAAGCGAAAAGTATAAGAACATACATCAGCGGGACCATGTAGAGCATATAGTCGTCTGACTGTAATAATTTTCCTTTTTCGAGAGGGAGAAACTTGCTTAGTGATTAAGAATTTAAAACTATGGAAAAGCCAAAGCCAGCCACGTTAAAAAGGGCACTGGCCACAGGCCACCAGCATGTCGTTGAAATGAATTTGTTTGCGTAGCTTTTGGGAAGCATATTTTTGAAAGCATGGAAATGACACAATTAGGGCATACGTTTGACAAGAAATATTCACTGTTAATCCTTTTTCCAACGCCAAAGGAATAGTCTCCAATTTAGTGATCTCGATTCTTTACCATTCCATGCGTAAGACTTTTGAGGAAATAACCAAAAAAAAAAAACAATCCTGTGCCATTGGAATCTCTTACTTTCGTCTCAATCCGTTGCTTTTTATGTGGAGTTTTTCATTCCTTGTTTTACTTTTCGAGACGTAATAACTAAGGGTGGCAATGGGTAGGGTCTGGCTGGACCTAGACTTGGACCTGAATGTATTTGTGTCTAGGTTTTGGACCCGGATCCGACTTGTCGTGTCCAAAAGTTGGACCTATACCTATACCCATCGGGTCTTGGGTCTGGTCGGGTCCATTGCCATGCTCACTATGAGCTTCCTTTTTTGTAACCTACAATGGTGAAAAATAGAGTACTAATTTTTCAGGGGTGGGCGATTAGAGAGAGAGAGACATTCGAGATCCAGAAAGAGCTATGTCTCCAAGAAATTGAGCGAGGGAGAAGGAGAATTGCAGAGAGGGAGGATGGCAATGGGATTTGGCCGTTTGGGGAACTAGGGGAAGACCAAAAGTGTTGAAACGATTTTAAGGTTGGGGCTTTGGCCTTAGAGAAAACTAAAAATTCAGGTCTGGTACCCACCAGGTCAGGTATAGCAAGACCTGTATCTAGACTTGAGATTATTCAGGTATCCTTTATTGGACCCGGACCCTACCTACGAGTTCAAAACTTGGACCCATACTCGGACCTGTATCGAGTATACCTGGCGGGTATAGGTCGGATCCTGATCCATTGCCACCCCTAGTAATAACCACTCCCCCACTACTTCAAAACCATATAGCAGCGTTTGAATGTCTTCGTAGTTGTATCCTAGTCTTGTATTTTACCTTCCTCTATAAACAAGCCTTTTTAAAGCACCCCGAAATGGTCATAATTTCAATAGATAATATGGATTTTTAGCCAATAACAATAAAAAAAATTTCATTAGTCTCAAAATGGTTTGCAAGGCCTTGACAGATTTGAGATGAACCTCCTGATGTATGCTAGTTTTCCATGGAGAGATTTGAGTTCTCGGAGGTTGCGGGATGGTGGTATCTCTTAGATGGCCTTAATTTTGGTGGGATCAATTCTAGACCCCGAAGTCATATGACGGACCCTAGAAATTTCTTCGACTTGATGCCAAATGGGCACTTTAGTGGGTTCATCTTAGCTTCATGGAGGCACAACCTGTTTAAGACGCAGTTGATATCTCGGATATAGAAGGCATGCTCATTTGATTTGGCCACGAGATTATCAACATAGCATTGGGCCTCTTCATGCAACATATCCTTGAAGATGGTGGTCATGGCATGATGATAAGTGACACCAGCATTCTTAAGACGGAAGAGCATCACCTTGTCGTTATAGATTCCCTTGAGGGTCAAAAGGCTATCAATTATCATCTTATGGGGTTATCCTTTTCTGATTGTATCTTGAATAGCCATCCATGAAGGAGAAAACATGGCAGGCAGCTATGGAATCGATAAGCATCCGAGTGTTGGGATTGGGGAAGGCACCTGTGGGGCAATGCCATGTTCAGATCACACAAGTCAATGCATATCCTGAACCATCATTCTTCTTTTGACTAGCATGACATGGGCCAACTAATTGGGGGAGCTTCCTAACTTCCACCTCGATTTGCAGCTTGAGCTCGGATAGGAACTACCTTGACTTTTGCTTCACGGGCTTGCTGGACAGGTCCACTCCTAGCTTATGAGTGCCCACACATGAATCGTGTTTGGGCATCTTATGATAGTGCCATGCGAGGACATCTTTGTTGGCATTAAGGAAGTGGATATGTTCCACTTTTTCTTTCGTCATCATGGTCGTTGAAATAGGGATTGGCCTTGGGTCACTCACATCGCTTTAAGTTTCACCTTTTTCAAGTCATCCACTATAGCTTCCCTAGCTTCCTCTAGCTTGTAGAGAGCAGCCTGCATCTTCTTTGGATGTGGGAACCCTGGATCCTTGCGTCGAACAGAAACGGCAAAATCATGGGCACTTGAATGAACCCAACAGCCAGGGTAACAAGGAAAACCTATCAAACCAACCAAGCAATAGGTGCCTCTTTAGATCTTACAGACCTAGTGGGATTGATGGGGACTGAGAGGATTGATCACGAATACTTCTTCATGCAAATCATTATGGAAATGGAAAAAAAGCAATTTTTACGTCCATCTAATGGAAGACCTTTGACAAACATAGGCAACAGCAATGGTCCTAACCAATGTTTAAAATAAGGACAGACAGATTAGATCGGAATTGCCTGATCTAACTCAAGAATAGTTAGGACCGTCCTGGGTCCCTATACATATTAGGAAGAACCCGCCAGTTCTCTGACAACCGATTTTGAGAACGAGGTTTCCTATTGATATTAGGAACTGAGTGGTTCTAAAAAAAACTAGCCGGTTCTCTAACAAAACCGACCGGTTTTGAGAGCTAGGCCACATCTTGGAAGTTGGGCTAAGCGGCCATCTTTCCACAATGTTCTCTCTCTCTCTCTCTATCTCAAATTCTTTTATGAAACCAAAAACACCAAACCCAATGTTCATACTTCCTGCCAGTGGTTTAAAAAGCAGATCAGTAACCCGGATCGGGCATCTCAAAAACCCATCCGGATCGGCGAATCAGTGATTTGGATCGGGAATTGGTTGAATCGATCGGATTAAACCTTAAAAAAAAATCTGAAAAAAATATTAAAATTCTTAGAAATTCAATAAGAAATGAGGGTGCTCCATTAAGGATTTTTAATTCTTTGCATGAATATGCGAATATTGATATGTTCTTTCTCAGCATGAATTACTATTTACCATTTACTTTACATCACACAAAAGGATAAACATAGAATTATCATGGATTAAGTATATCATCATACATGAACTACAATAAAGCATACAATTCGTAACATACGATCTAAAAATAAAATGACTGACGACGTCGTTCTTCATCTTGGTCACGCTGGTGCTATTGATTGAATTCACGTGATAATTCATCAACTCGATCTAAAAACGAATCATCCAAATTAGTGGGCACCTGACTATACCCAAATCCCTGAGTGTTAGTGTTTTATTGTGGTCCTAATCCAAAATCCCCACAGCTTGTCCATCATTTATGCTCACCTACACTATCGTGCTCATCCCTACCCTCTTGTTGTTGGGACTCGATATGTGAATAATTTGGTTGGGATTGGGTGGCCTTAGAATCATCATCTCTCTCATTTTCCCTTAGACCTCCTTCCCACTCTCCCTCATTAGGTACAATATCATCGACATCTCCGACGAATTGTGGATATGTTGACGGGCTGCTTCCTCTTGCATGCTGCTCATCACCTTTTTCATGATCTTTCTCATCGATAGCCTCAAGGAACACTCTCTTGTGTAACACTGGCTCCTCTTCTTCTACTACCCATTATTCTGCTGTGTCTGTGACAAATATTGTGTCCAAGTCTATCGGCCCATAGTCTTCAAGCTTCTTTCTTATTTGTCGCTCTCGGAGGTTTAAGTTGTAATGAACGTAGACTAGTTTATGAAGCTTCTCCGAAGCGAGTCGATTCCTTCTAGTAGTGTGCAACTATTGGAACGTACTCCAATTTCGCTCGCAACCAGTAGCAGAACATGTTTGGGAGAGCACCTTGATTGCTATCCTCTTCAGGTGAGGTGCATCACTACCATATATCTCCCACCATTCAGCTGGATTAAAATGTAAAAAACATTATAAGGGCAAGAACAATTCATAAGATTAAATATATAAATGAACAAAATATTAGTTAGGGGATAACCTGGATCCATCTTAGTTCGAGAATTCCTGACAAGTCTAGTTTCGAAGGATCCTATAACATCCCTATACATAGCAAGCTAAAACAAAATATTTCGTTTTAGTGCATTATTCCTCACAAATATAACAACTCAATCAAGTTCTTACCAAAATATTAAATAATACCTCTTGTATTACTGTTATTTAGTTTCGATGGCTTCTCTCCAACCTAGCAATAATGTATCTGACACCTTCCATAATCTTGTGGGGATGTTCAGGTGTCGAATAGAAAAATTTTGGGTTGAAGTACTAATTTGGAAAATATATAGATAGAAAAATGTCATTTAAAATTTCATAAAAAAATAATTTATAATGAAACATTCTAATGATATAAATATATATTTACCTGCATAATGAATTGGACGTCCAAATTTGGTGTTCCACCTTCTTTCTATAATCTCGATCACTTTACTAGCAAAACTACACTTCTCCTCAATAGCTGATTTGGCCCTCTCGATACCTTCATAAAGGATGTACATGGTAGCTTTCTTGTCAGTATCTACCATTCTTAACACCATGACCAAAGGGGCAGTGGCCTGGAACATCGAGACCAGAACCTCCTATTTGAGACTATGCCGTCCACTTTTAGCCTACTATTGGACTTCGAGAGGCGGTCATTTGACTACTCTTCACTGGTAAATAATCTATTTATTGCACCTTCAAATTTTCGAATGGAGTCCACAACCGAGTAATCTGTCGCAAAGCGGGTTATGGCAGGCCTGATTATCTCTTTTTTCTTAGACTGTTCTCTGAACATAAATAAAATTTTAGAATGGTTATATATAAATCTTGACACCAACATCGCTTCTTGTAGAGTCTCCTTCATAATTTTGATCTCACCGAACTCCTCTAACATAAGATCGATGCTGTGTGCAGCGCACAGGGTCCATACTAGATGCTTCCTCTTATCCATCAACTTACTGCCGCAGAAACACATGCACGTGCATTGTCCGTAATAAACTGGACTACATGATTATCTCCCACGTCCTCCACTATCTAATCATATAATCGTACGTAGAAGTTTGCATCATTCTTCATCCTTGATACATATTTGCTAGACAAAAAAGTTGTACCTTTGGGAAATAGGCCAAGAAGTTTACAAACTCCTTTTTGCTAACTTTATTCAACCAATCATCACTCATGAGAGTAATGCCTGTTCTTGACAAACTTTGTTTATATTCTTCAATCCACTTTCTAATTTCCTCCACCTCTGCATCCAATATTGGCTCACTGAGCTCATATATCGTCGGGGGTTTTACCTTGGGCCCGGCTCTCTGGATTGCGTTGATCGTAGGTGGAAAATATGGGCTATTGGCTGCATCAAAGGGGATCCCTTTATCGTAGAACCATTTTCCTATGTATCTGCCCAACATGTTTCTCGTACCTTTCACCATGCCTTTGAGGGTCATCTGTTCTGACTTAAGCTTTGAGAGAAATGGGTATATACAACCATGACCGGCAATACTGGCACTCCTAAATAAGCTAGAAACAATTTCTTCAACGTCTGATTCCTCTTGATACATATTGCCACCAACCCCTCCATACATATTTGAGCTGGGCCCGCCATACATGCTCGAGCTGGGCCCCTCATGCATGTCTTAGCTGCGCCCACTGTACATGCCCATGCCATAACCACCAGGCATTCTAAACTCGCGTTCCCTCTGGTATGTTTCATGTAGACTCATTCTTGTGGTCATCTCCAAGTCATTATTATATTGCTCTTCTGGATCATTCCCGCTTGATGGCGTATATAAACCAGCTATCTCATCATCCATCTTCTGCTTTGCAATTTTTTTACCTTTGGTATCCTTGAGAATATATGTCATATGCTTTCTTATATTACCAAGGATACTATTGCACGCAAACACATCTCCCTTAACTCTTGCCAAGTGTTGCTTGAACCTATGTACCCCACTACTTATCACTTTTTTGTAGTAATTACGAATAATTTTGTCTTTTTTGTTGGGATCAAGTCTGACACCATGTTGCCATGCAGGGTCTTCCCTAGATCTTGGCATGGTTCAACTGTTTTAATATTTAAATGGTTAAAAATTAACTTAACAATTCAACATGAAAAATAATCACCATGTGTAGTGATAATATCTAGGGGTAGTTCATGAAGTTATGTTAGTTGTTAATGCAAAATACTTCTACTGGTAAAAATATTTTAGTTCCTACTGGCAAAAATAATTTATTTATGCAACTTTATATATAAAAATAGCCTATATCAACCACTACATATAGAACAATAAATTTACATTGATATAGTATCAATAGAAAATATATTTACAATGATATAGTAATTCACAATGCCAATACATATGGACTTGTCACAAATCTTCATTTCGACAAACATGAATTAGTTCCTACTGAGAAAAAAATATATATTTATGCAACATTATAGATAAAAAAAAGTCTGTATAAATCACACTTAGAATCAAGAAAAAAATTACATTAACATAGTCATCCATAATGCCACTACACGTATATTTGACACAAAAAATATTTACAATGATATAGTCATTCACAATGCCACAAATAAAATTTACAATGATATAGTCGGCACAATCCCAACTCGATTGAAATGATCACAAATAGCCGTACATCTCAATTACAAATATGCAAGATAATATAATAAAAAAATGCAAGCTCCAAACATGGCTACTGCTCAATTATCAAGAACATACATTTTTTGCATTAAAAATTTAATAATAAAATTGAAAATTGCAAGATAATATAATTATCATATATGCCACGATTTTTTTACAATGATATTCACTTTAATTCCTCATGATAATATAGTTTAACAACATGTATTTGTTAATGTATTTTTTTGCATTAACAACAAATTAAAAAATACAGTTTTGCATTAAAAATATAGTAACATGCCACGATTTTTTTACAATGATATTCACTTTAATTCCTCATGATAATATAGTTTAACAACATATATTTTTTGCATTAAAATTTTAAAAAATTAAAAATACTTTTTTAATGCAAAACTGCATTAAAAATATAATACAGTTTAACACATGTATTTGTTAATGTATTTTTTTGCATCAACAACAAATTAAAAAATACATTAAAAATATAATAACATGCCACGATTTTTTTACAATGATATTCACTTTAATTCTTCATAATAATACAGTTTAACAATATGTATTTTTTGTATTAAAAATTTTAAAAATTAAAAATACTTTTTTAATGCAAAACTGCATTAAAAATATAATACAGTTTAACACCATATATTTGTTAATGTATTTTTTTGCATTAACAACAAATTTAAAAATACAGTTTTGCATTAAAACTATAATAACATGCCACGATTTTTTTACATTGATATTCACTTTAATTCCTCATGATAATATAGTTTAACAACATGTAGTTTTTGTATTAAAAATTTTAAAAATTAAAAATACTTTTTTGATGCAAAACTGCATTAAAAATATAATACATTTTAACAACATGTATTTGTTAATGTATTTTTTTGCATTAACAACAAATTAAAAAATACAGTTTTGTATTAAAAATATAATAACATGCCACGCTTCTTTTTACAATGATATTCACTTGAATTCCTCATGATAATATAGTTTAACAACATGTACTTTTTGCATTAAAAATTTTAAAAATTAAAAATACTTTTTAAATGCAAAACTGCATTAAACATATAATGCAGTTTAACAACATGTATTTCTTAATGTATTTTTTAGTATTAACAACAAATTAAAAAATACAGTTTTGCATTAAAAATATAATAACATGCCACGATTTTTTTACAATGATATTCACTTTAAGTCCTCATAATAATACAGTTTAACAACATGTATTTTTTGCATTAAAAACTTAAAAAATTAAAAATACTTTTTTAATGCAAAGCTACATTAAAAATATAATACAATTTAACAACATGTATTTCTTAATGTATTTTTTTGCATTAACAACAAATTAAAAAATACAGATTTGCATTAAAAATATAATAACATTTATTTTTTTGCATAAATAATCTATCAACATGCAATTTTTTGAACTAGAAATTTAACAATAAAAATTAAAAATATTGTTTAATTCCTCATGATAATCAAAAACAATTTTTCAAAAAATCACGATTTCTCAAAAAAATTGATCATGAATAAAAAAAAATAAAAAACCCAGTTCTTTACCGACCAACCTAATATTGGTCATTCCAACTAAAAAATCCGCCTCAAATCGAATAAATTACATCAAATTGAATACATGTTTTGATAAACAACACTATAAGGAATCAAAGCTCTATAATATTAACACATTATTATCAAAATATTAAATAAAATCGATTAAATTGAGGAAAAAAAAAAAAACGCAGTTCTTCACAGATATCAGTCATTCAATCTAAAAAAATCAAGCTCAAATTGAATAAATCAGATAAAATTGAATATAGGTGATGATAAACACTACTATAATGAATCAAAACCTTATAAATTCAAGACATTATTTGCAAAATATTTACTGAAATTGAAAGAATGGCGGAAAAAAAAAAGAAAAGCTCAGTCTATTTTTTTTTTAACAGACATCAGTCTTTTTTTCTCAAAAATCCAACTCAAATTGAATAAATATAATCAAATTGAATACATGTAATGATAAACAACACTACAACGAATCAAAACCCTATATATTTAATACATGATTTGTAAAATATTGACTGAGTTTGATCGCTTGGCCAAAAAAAAAAAAAAAAACACAGTTCTTACCTGTTCTTCGTGCACCCGTGCCTTCAAACTCAAAATTGATATGTATTCCTCCAAAGATAATCACAAATTATGAACAAAAAATTTTGACCAACACTCTTACGATCACTCATCCTGAAATTTTACAAAAAATGATGTGTTCTTTCACTTGAAATCAGTGAAATGGCGGAAACCCTAAAACTCACTCTTCGATCCAAATTTGTTTATAAAACACGATGCTCTTTAATTCGTTTTATTGACTGAAATGGATGAGAAATTTGAATTAAAGCCTGCAAGATTCGTTCATAAAGCTGAAAGAGTTGAAAATCGATAACAAAATGACAAAAAAAATTGAAATCCAGTGAAGAATACTGTGCAGCCCGTGTTCTTGTGGATGACTCGGTCGGACTCGCAATTCACTATTGAGAATCGCCCGGTTCTCTCTAAAAAGGCAGCCTCTTATCTCTTTCTCCCATAACTCTTACCCATTATCACTCTCTCTCTCTCTGAAGGCCCAGTGTTTCTATTTCACTTCTCCCAAGCTCTTTTTCTTCCTACCTCTAGCCTTTTTTTCTCTTCGTGCAACTAAAAATAGTGCCATTTTAGAGTGAAAAACAAGGCATGCTAATTTGCAGCAATAGAGAAAAGAAAGTGGTGGCATAATGAATAGGGAGAGAAAAAGAGACAAAGAAGGAGAAGAAGGGGCAGGTAAACATAAAAAAAAACAGAGTGATGCATTGAGAGAGATGAAATCAGAGGAAGTGGCGCGATGAGTTAGGGAATGTAAAGACAACCAAGAGAAGAGAGAAATCTGGTGGCTAAAAGAGAAGTGAGGTCGATATTTGGGTTCAACTTGTTCTTCTGCTGGTTGGCCCCTCGGCTTCCTCCTCTTTCTCGCATCTGTTGGGGTTGTTTTAGTTCCATCATTGCTACTTCATGGGGTCATGTTCCCTCTTCGTCTTCTTCCAAGTTATAGAGTCACATGTGTAGATGCAAACTGTAGAATCATAGAGAGCGAGTGGGAAAGCTTAAAGGGTAGAAGGTCTAATTTGTTTAGGCCGGTTAGAGGGTTGGAGCACATGCAACCAAGATTTCATGCCGATTATTCTAGACCAAAATTCATGATCGTAGAGAGGCAGGAAGAGAAAACATTTCATTTTCCTTAAATGAGACACATAAAAATAACAAACATACACAACAGAGGATAAAAAAGATTCAAAATATCAGCTTTTTATCACAAACTCACCCATTTGTAGAGAGAGATTCTTAAATGGTTACCATCAGTGTTTTAAAAAACGCCGAGTCGAACCGGACTCGCCCGGTTCGACTCGAAAATCGTGAAAAGGGGACTGGATCGCCTAAAAAATCGGAAATCGTCCGGTTCTCTCTAGAACCGGACGATTCTGTACAGTGAATCGCCGATTCACTGTACGAATCGGCGAGTCCGAACAGTGAATCGGTGAGTCCCGTACGGAATTATTATTTTATATATATATATATATATATATATATATATATATATATATATATTTTTTTTTTTTTTTTTTTTTTTTTTTTTTTTTTTTTTTTGTAATCCATGATAGATTTTTTTGTAATACTTGATCGATTTTTTTGTAATCCATGATCGAATTGTTTTTTTTTTTTTGTAATCCATGATCGAATTTTTTGGTTTTTTGTAACCCATAATAGAATTTTTTGTAATCCATGATCGAAATGTTTGTTTTCTTTTCTTGTAATCCATGATCGATTTTTTTGTTTTTTTTTTTTTTTTTGTAACCCATGATAGAATTTTTTGTAATCCATGATCGAATGTTTTGTAATACATGATCGAAATGTTTGTTTTTTTTTTTGTAATCCATGATTGAATTTTTTGTTTTTTGCTTTTTTTGTAACCCATGATAGAGTTTTTTGTAATCCATGATTGAATTTTTTGTAATCCATGATCGAACTGTTTTTTTCTTTTTTTGTAATCCACGATTGAATTTTTTGTTTTTTTTTGTTTGTTTTTTTTGGTTTGTTTTTTTTTGTAATCCATGATCGAATTTTATGTAATCCATGATCGAATTTTATGTAATCCATGATTGAATTTTTTGAAAATTTGTGATTTTTTTTTTTAATCCATGATCAAATTTTTTTTTGTAATCCATGATAGAATTTTTTGAAAATTTGTGATTTTTTTTTTAATCCATGATCGATTTTTTTGAAAATTTGTTTTTTTTTTTTTTAATCCATATTTTTCAAAGAGAAAATGAGAGAGATGATGATTCTGAGGCCACCCTATCCCAGCCATATTATTCACATATCGAGTCCCAATAGCAATAGTGTAGGGATGAGCACGAAATACTGTAAATTAAATGCTGAATGGCGGTTCATGCAGAGAAAGAACATATCAATATTCGCATATTCATTCAAAAACGTGAAAATTCTTAATGGAGTACTCTCATTTTTTATTGAATTCCTAAAAAACAATATTTATAATAAATTTTAATAATTTTTTCGAATTTTTTTTAAGCTTTATTCTGACCGATTCACCCGATTCTCGATCCGGATCGCCGATTCGTCGATCCGGATCGGTTTTTTGGAAGCCCGATCCGGATCACCCATCCGTTTTTTAAACCATTGGTTACCATTTAACTCATCAAACGATCGAAACCAAATTTAATGGAGCTTAGAGTAGATAGAAAATTGGGGCAAGAAATTGGCTTGGTCATGGCTGATAAAAATTAGAGACGATGGACGAGAAATTGGCTTGGTCATGGCTAACGAAGAGTGGGATTGGAAAATGGGAGAGAGAGAGAGAATTAAAGAGGTTTTTTATTTTTTTGATTTCTGTGCATCACCGGCTGACGGGATCACTTGGTACCATTTTTATTGACTTGACAGCCCATTGAGATCTAATGATTACAAATTGGGGTCTCATGCTCTTGGGGTGTGAGAGGGTCTCATAGGATCAGTTGTGTAGGACCCCAAATGATCACGATTTAATTTGGCACAGATTTTTAAAAAAAGTCAAGTCTCACATCCATGACATAACTTTTCTAGAGATCTGTACCAAATTTAATGGTAATTCTTTGAGGTCCTACACAAATAGGTGTGGGAGAGTCTCATAGGATCATTACTATATATATATATATATATATATATATATATATATATATATATATTTATATATAGTAATGATCTATATAGAAAAGTTTTTCCAACATTTATAGGAGAAAATGAATAGTAATTTTTCCTACCATCATCACCGTCCAAATTTCATCGCACGGTCACGATTGTCTGGTAGTTTTTTATTTTTCATTTTTTTCTACAAATCAGAATGACTTGAAATTGGAAAAGTATGTACATCTTACTGAGACGCATCTAATAAAAATATATAAAAAAAGTATCTATAAAAATAAATTGATCAAAATACCCCAAAATCTTTTTGAGGGTATTTTGGTCATTTTTTCATGTAAAATATTTGTTTTAAGATTCCCCTATTTTTGATGAATACATAATCCAAATTTCAAGTCATTTCGAATTGTAGAAAAAAAATGAAAAATAAAACACTACCGGATCATTCCAAATTTTATATATATATATATATATATATATATATATATATATATATATATATATATATATATATATATATATATATATATATATATATATATATATATATATATATGGGAAAAGATGGGATTAGCTCATTAGCCTAACGGCCCAAATTGAACCTAGGCGCATCTGACGATTACAGATGTCTGGTAGTCTTTGAATTTTATTTTATGTTATACACATCCAAATTACTTGAAATTTTAGGTTTGTATTCATTAAAAATAATAAATCTTTGAAAAATATCAAAAAAATATTTTACATGAAATAAATAGACCAAAATACTCCCAAAAAATTTGGGGGTATTTTGATCATTTTAATTTTACAGATAATTGTTTTTATATTTTTATTAGGTGTATATTGATGAGAAGAACACGTACCTAAAATTTCAAATCATTTGGATCTGTATTAAAAAAATTAAAACTTAAATACTACCAGATATATGTGATCGTCAGATCTGTCCAGATTAAATCTAAGCCGTTGGGCTCATATATTCATATGAGCTAGTGGGCTAATCCCAGTCTCTCTCTCTCTCTCTCTCTATATATATATATATATATATATATATATATATATATATATATATATATATATATATATATATATATATATATATGAAAAGATGTTGTGCGTCCAGGTGTGTAGTGCTACCCTACAGCAAACGCCCACGACCCAAATTGAATTTCGGCCGATCTGACAATCACGGATATCTGATAGTATTTGGATTTTAATTTTTTTCTATAAATCAAAATTACTTGAAATTTTAGACGTGTGTTTTTAAAAAATAGACGAATCTAAGAAAAATATAAAAAAACGTTTTACTTGAAATAAATTGGTCAAAATACCCCTAATACATTTCGAGAGGTATTTTGGTCATTTTTGTTTCATGAATTTTTTATTTTTATTTTTATTAGGTGCGCCTTGATGAGAAGAATACACACCTAAAATTTTAAATGATTTAGATTTGTAGAAGAAAAATTAAAATTAAAACACCATCAGACATCCGTGAGCATCAGATCGGCCACATAATGGTCCAAATTCAATCTGGGCCATTCACGGATGGGCGTATAGCAGTGGCTATATATATATATATCTATATATGATTTTTAAAACTTATGTTGAAATTTCTTTAAGGCAAGATCGGGCGATCCATTGATCCAAACCACCAATTTATTGATCCGAACCAATTTTCAAATGGATGTCACCGATCTACTTTTTTAAATATTGGACTTGACAGAGGCCAGATGAGCAACTAGTACCAAAATCTCTTTGTAGTCAATTCCATATTATTGAGTGAACCTTTTATAACTAGCCAACATTTATACCTTTCAATTGAACCATACAAGTTGGTGTTAATTTTTTAAACCCCCCAAAAGCCTATTAGAGACTTCCCAGGAGGCAGATCAATAAGATACTAGGTATGAGGCGTTTAGTTCATTTGTTATAGCTTGTTGCCAATTTGGATTAGAGATTGCTTCTTTAATGACTTTGGCTCATGAAAAGAAATAACAGAAGTCAAGAAGCAGCGATAATCTCGGAAATATTGAAGTGCAGATCATACCTGCATTGGGTAGTGAAGTTCAATAAGTATGGGTTATAGGCTGCTATCAGGTAGCATAGAATGAGGACGGAGCCCATTGGGTACGAAGTCAATAGGGTTAGATTCAAGAAGAGGCCCATCAGGTACAGAATACATAAGGTTAGCCATTTGAGCATCATTGGGATGAGGTACATCAGGTGTAACTGCATCCACATTACATTGATGGGGGCGCTATGATTAGAATCAATGAAGGAATCAAGAAACTGAAGGGACGCAGAGGAGGAATTGGAGTGAGACTAAATTATTTTTAGAGGGTAAAAAGGCATCTATTCCCAGAGAGTCGCATGACTGGAAATACGAAGTTATTGTGGAATTGCATCATAACATCAAAATCCTTTTTGCTGAATGCCATTGTAGCACCCTGACAGAGAGCCGAGAGGTTCGTGACCACCTCGGAACCTATCATACATTCTACAAACAGGTACAAGAGAAAAATAGTAATAGAAACGTGATCACCACCCTTAAAAAGGGCTAATGGACCTATAATTATGCTTATGCAGATGAATAAACTTGCATATGCATAATACAAATTAAAAGTAAGCGAAGATTATGGAATTCCTCAAAACTACAAGTAATGTACCAACCTTTAGATGTATTCTTCAGGGTTCTAACACTTGTAGCACCTAGACGGTGATTCTATACTTGCTATAATGAGGTCCAAATTTTCTTTACGAAAATTTTGAGTTTTTTACATAAAAATGCTAAAGGAATGTAAACATTATAATGAAAATTGACATTTGGAGGAAGGAGAAAGAGATGAAGATAATTTACTCAAACCAATAGAATGAGTTAGCTTCTATAAGCCCCAAATCAACGACTCTTTGAAGTTTTTGAAGATACATAAAACAGTCATAAAGCAAGCAAGCCTGGTAAAATTCTCTCTTCTAAATATTTTAACATAATTTTAATATAATCTCAAGAAAGGTACTTGAAATTTCGTGGGTAAGGCTATTTATAGCGCTTTGAAAGGGTAAACCTTGAAATTTTGGATGGAAATGGAATCCTAGGAAAAATGTGCAACTTCAAATCGCGCCATAGGACGTGATTCCAAGTTGCAACTTAAAGATAAGGCATGTAAAAAGTGGGCCCTCAGGGTTTTGACAATTGTGCAATAGGCATGAAAATAATGCCAAGTGTCCCAATGGCTAGTTGAGTGGTTGAGGTGCTAATTCGAATTGTGCCATCGTTTGGCAAAAATATGGTACGATTTGAAGTTGCCCAAGTAGTGCCCTAGCTTCTACATATTGGTTTCTATCTAGAACGTGGCCCAGAGTGGCCCACATGTGTTGCAAGTGATGGAAATGAAGACACATGTCCTAATGGTCAGTTCTTCTGACATGCGCAATTTGAAGTCGCGCCTCATCTGCAAGATAAAATGGCATGACTTGAAGTTGTACCCCATGGCGCTATTTGAAAGTGTGCACAAAAACATGTGTGTTGTTAAATATGTTGGATGTGGGCCCTACATATGGGACACATATTATGAATGGCATTCGAGTGAAGTCACGTGCATCAACGGTTATGCAGGAGGAAAATAAAACGCAACTTGAAATGGCACACTGATCTACTTCGCAACTTCAAGTTGTTCCCTAGATTTGAAAGTAAAAGAAAATAGAACGCAACTTCAAATTGTGCCTGAAATAGGGCACGATTTGAAAATAGGCCGCAACTTCAATTTGCGTCGTGAAATAAGGCGTAACTTCGAGTTGCGTCTTAGTTTTCAAAGCCAGAGAAAACAGGGCACAACTTCAAATCGTGCCCTAAAATGGGGTGCAACTTCAAATTGTGCCTTGAAATGGAGAAATTGTGCCCTAGTTTTTGAAGCCAAAGAAAATAAGGCGCAACTTCAAATCGCGCCCTAAAATGGGGTGCAACTTCAAATTGTGCCTTGAAATGGAGAAATTGTGCCCTAGTTTTTGAAGCTAAATAAAATAGGGCTAACTTCAAATCATGCTCACCCTGAAAGGGGGCGCAAGTTGCGCCTTGGTTTTTCAGAGCAAGAGAAATAGAGCACAACTTCAAACTGCGCCCTGCAATGCGGCGCCCTGATTTTTTAAAGCCAAAAAAGGTTGGCGCAACTTCAAATCGCTCACTAAAATGGAGCTCCTTATTTTTGAAAGCCAGAAAAGGCTAGCGCAACTTCCAATCGGGCACTAAAATGAGGTGATGCACCATTCAAAGTGGCACCATGCCTCTGCAGGGTACAAGTACGTGTCAATTGAAGTTTGAAGCCAGGTAGATAGAATTCTTCATGTATCCATTACATATGTTAAAAAAACCATGTTGTTTCCATGATATGAAACATAAGGGCGAATTTGGTCCCATTTGTATTAGTTCTCTAATTATTTCTCTAACTTAGAATCATAATATTTTAAACACTTCCCATTAGCACATTTTCAAAGCGATCACCTTGATAGAGTAAAATCGTGGACCAAAATTCATATAGCTGATCTCAAATAGTTAGAAAAAAGCTCTGATGATAATGAAAATGATAATGATGGTTTGACGGGATTACATTCTATCAAAAGGGCTGCTTATTCCAATGAATCATAAAGACTTAAATCTATGAAAACGAGTTTTTGCCGACAAATGTCCGTAAAGAATAATCATCCACCATGGTTAAAACAATATGGCTGAAGATCTGCTAAGGTTCAGAATCCATCTCAACTAGGCCTATATATCAAAATTATCTAAGCAGTCTTGAATTTAAAGAAGGTAAAGTGCTTTGGGCGTCAGGGATACAATTCTACGTTTGCGTTACCTGACGCATCACACGTCCATCCCAAGGATGGTAGTCCCATATTGAAACAAATCAAATGGTCAAAAGCTTTTTCTTTAAAAAAATGTCATTTTAAAATTTTAGAATTCATCCTTTTTCTAAATAATATGCTCCCCATGTTAATGAGACTAATTTGTGTGTGTTGCACGATGAAATATAATGAGAGTTAATAAAACATATGCTAACCTTGATATAAGGAAAAAATAATTCATGGAAATACACCTAACTGATTAATAATAGGTTTAATAATAGGTAAGTTGTAGTGAGAAAAGAAAACTATCTCTAATGAAAGATATTTTTTTGTCCTTAAAGAAGGTTCTTTTCCCTCTTAACTCTATCTTACCTATATCTTAAATATATCATATAGTTTCTTTTCTGAAATTTCTGAATATCCTATGTCATTCTTAATTTTGTGGATCATGGTGATATCTTTGTCCTTGTTGGCTAAAGTCTCTCTATTGCCTTGAAAATTATGGGTCATCCTAAAATTTGTGGTTGTCGTGATCTCTCTTTCCTTATTGGATTACTCCCCCTATTGTCTACAATAGAGATGTCACATAGAAATAAGTCAAGCAAAAAAAGATAAATCACATATCTTTTTTTCCTAATAAAATAAGATTTTTTTGGTTTATAAAATACAAATATACCATAAACTCTTCACCCAAATATCTAGGGCATGGGGCCTGCATTCTCTCTAAAAGTGGGGTCCCTCTTTATACTTATAACATGTATCCACCCCTTAAATGTAGCTTAATACTGTAGCATATACATAAGTATAAATATAATTAAAACATAAAATCAAGGGAAAATTACATACATATCCGTTATAGTTTTCAGCTCTAACGAATAGTTTTTGTTATTACTACTGTGCCCGTTTTCTTTCATGTCAAAAACGGAAATTTAAATAACGACAAATTTATCCTTTTTTTATTGGTGAACAACCGAATTCAAAATATTTTCGGGTGTTCGGTTGAACAACGAAAATACACCAATTTCGGTTCTTGAATAACAAAAAATTTAAAAATTTCATGTTGTTGAAAAACCGAAAAATGTTTTCTCTCCCTTATGGTGTATTTTTTTTACCCCTCTACGCCATAGTTATCCAGTAAAATAAAAGGGGAACAACTAGCTTGAGCCCCTAAATTTAGGAGGAATATTATAGGGACAGAGGTTAAAAAAAAAAAACATTTTTACCCAGATAGAGAGAGAGGTAGAGAGAGGATACGCATACCCACAAGTGAAAAATAATTTTGGTTCCGAAGATTTTAAGTTTTCGGTTATTCAAAAATCTAAATTGGCCCTGAATAACTGAAAATACTTTGAACAACCGAAAAAAAAAGGTAAAGTTGTCTTTTTTTTAAAATAAATTTTTGTTTTGACAGAAAAAATAGACACGGTGATAATAAGGAAAACTATTCGATAAAGCTGTAATAATAGAAACTATTACTGATATATATGCAATTTTCCCTAAAATGAATCTTAAAATAGATTATAGAGAGAGCGCATATCTTGATACGAATCATCGTATTAACGAAACTAAAAACTTTTGAAGCCGCTAAAACCAAGGTTCCAATTACGGGATACATTCAAATACCGTTTCATGATACGACGATTGGATTAACGCTATATTGCATATTATGCTCCCTTAGGAGCATACTATACATTTACTCTCTCGGGTAAAACATTTTTTTTTGTTTTAAATTGGAAAATTCAAATAATTATAACTAAATGATTATTTCTAAAGAAAAAAATGGATTTTTTAGTTCTAGAATATCTAGATTATTCTCTGTCAAAATTGAATGGTTTTGGTCCAACTTTGGTATGCCATTCTTTTAGGCACATAGAGAGTGAGACTTTTCTTTTCTTTTTTTTCTATTTTTTATTTTTTAGTTGGTTGCTGGGTTTTAAGAATCACATCCCCAAAATTTGGGACCTAAAAAAATATTCCCAGTGTAAGTTATACTGGAGGGAGTATATAAATAGTGTACTTCGGCGAGAGGATAGCATCTTTTGGCATTTATATTTCCTTGTTAATTAAAGGCTCGATCCGCTTATGGAGGCCACATATTGGATATATTTTATATGCCACGCATCGAATAGATTTTATGATAAGTGAATATGACATCTTTTCCTTTTGGTATAAAATGCCACTTGCGGTATAATGAATATTTTATCATCTAAAAACAGGAATAGACCACTTCATTGTCCCAAACTCACATGCAGGGTAGACCTTCTAGAAAGCACGTGCCAACTCTTTTTTTTCCTACCCACGTAAGAGGGTAGACCTTCTAGAAAGCACGTGCCAACTCTTTTTTTCCTACCCACGTAAGAGATCTTGAGGATAGATTTTTCATCAAAGCGTGTAATATGCTACCACTTGAGCATATATACATATATTCCCTCAGATAGAAGACTAGCTTAGGAAGATTTTTTTATTCAAAAATTTGATAAAAAGCTAAAAATCACTAGGTGAGTATATTCAAAAGAAAATAAATGAATTTTAAGTTTTCTAACAGTTGCATCTCAATCTCAAATGGGTGGTTTTCATTCAATCATGAGGCGTTCTTTTTAAGCTGAATAAAATTTTGATGCTTTTATTGAGTATAAAATTGAGTATAGGATATAGAAAGCAATATCTAGATGACAAATATTGATACGGTGAGAGATATGTATGAGAGAGCACTAACTAGTGTGATGACAACTAGTGGAGAGACATGTGGGTTTTCAGTGATAATAGACATGCATCAAGGGTTAGTGTTAAGCCTATATCTCTTTGTTTCATTATTATGAATTAGTTATCTAAACATCTATAGGAGATAAGATACAATAACATATGTTGTTTGAAAATGATATAGCTTTGATTGATTAGATTAGAGAAGACATTAACACAAAGTTAGAATTTTGGAGAGAGGTTCTAGAATCAAAAGGTTTTAAAGGTAGTCGGACTGACATAATATATGGAATGTAAATTTAGTAATAATAGAAGTAGAAATAAAAAATCACTTAAGGTTGATCTCTCAGAGGTACCTAAAAGAGTTTGTTTTTGATATCTTGGTTTGATAATCTATGAAAATGGAGATATTGTAGAAGATGTCATGCATAGAATTAGAGATAGGCATATGAAGTCTTACGTGATCATCACATACCAATGAAACTAAAGAGGAAGTTTCATAGGGTAACTGTAAGACCTGTCGTGCTTGCATGATAGAATATTATGTGGTCAAGAAACAATATATTTATAGAATGAATGCAGACGAGATAAAGATGTTGAGATGGATGAGTGGCAAGACAAAAATGATAGAGTTCAGAATATATACATCGGAGAAAACTTAAGGGTCACTCCAACAGAAAATAAAATGAAAGAAAGTAGATTTAGGTGGTTTTGCCATGTGAAGCGTCGAACTTGAACAACACTGATTAGGAGGGGTAAATTGGTTCAAGTGAAAGACTCTAAAAGGGCAAAGGGCAAACCTAAAAAAAACATAGATGGAAGTAGTAAGAAGAGATCTAATGACCTATGATCTAACTTATGGTATGACCCTGAATAGAGTAGAATGCCAAAACATTATTTGTTACCCCATCCCAAATAGTTTGGATAAGGCTCAGATAATGATGGCAGAATATGGGTTAAAGGTTAAACACTCAAATTGTGAGGTCCTAAAAATATTCCAAGAGTGGGTTTTACTGAGGGAGCAAATGGACAACATATGCTTTTGCGGGATTATAAAATCGTCTGGCTTCCTAAAAACTTCTCTAGACAAATTTTTGAAGGAAAAAATTTATATAAGGTATCATTAAAAAGGTTTTTCCCATGCGAAAAAACCTTCAAATTGGTCAACTCGATCTCGAGATTCATATACGTGAAAACAAGGAGATTTCTAGCCCTAAAAATATTTTATCTTCTAACACATTATCTAGACTGTCCATTTTCAATATTTCTAAGTGTTTATAGATATGCTTGGTCGTCGCCATTTTAGAACTTTAAATTTCATAATAGGGGGAAACAATAGATTTTCATATAATTGCAATGTTTTGTGGCACCGAAACTACATTTTCGATATAATTTTGAGGTACACCTTACTTCAATAGTATAAAGTTGACGCCTTATACAAACCTCACCCCTTTTAGAATAACAAAAGACGTACCGTGATCCACACGATTATTATACTAAAATTTATCGACACAAATATCTTCGCGGCATGATGAACCGACCGACAACGCGGTTCACTTCATCTTCTGGTGGTTGCCACGCTTCCCGCATCAACGTCCATCAACTGATTACTAAGCCGGAATGCTTAAACTACAAGTTTAGAATGATCACGCGGATGATATTATACTTCCTGAAATAAAATAAATTATACAAAGCTTAAGATATCAAGAAAATAAAACATCTCAAAAAAATACTGTAAATACAGCTTGAAATATTAAGAACGTTAAATATCTCAACAAGATACTATGAGGAAAAAGTTTATATAAGTTTGCAACCTTAGAATGTAAAATTACATATGCACCTCAAAAATCCATCATAAAAGGTTTTTTTAATGTTGAAAAACCCTCTAATTTACCATCTCGACATCGAGATGTATGAATATGAAACCAAAAAAAAAAAGATTTTGAGTCCTGAAAATAGTGCATATTGCATCACATAATCTAGACCATTTATTTTCAAGATTTTCATATATTTATAGATCTACTTGATTTTAACCATTTTTGGAGTTTAAAATTTTATAATTAGAGCTAAAAATGGATTTTCAGATAATCCTAATAATCTTTTACACTGAAGTTACATATTATGATAGAATTTGGAGGTGTGCCTTATTTGAATTGTTTATGGTTGCAACCTTACAGAAACCACACCCATACTACAAATATATATGCAATAAAAAAAAAATCTTTTAATATAGCGAAATAACAGACAATGATTCGTGTAGTCGACCCCAAATAGTTGGAAAAAAAGCTCTAATGATGATGAAAAAAAAAAACCCATAAATTTTACCTTCATAAAATTGTTCACATTAAAACCTTGAAAGAAAGCATTGATCCAAAATTCGACTGGTTCTAATTCAATGGGGACCAAATTTTGATTTTTTTTCAATTTGATTTGGGTGATTCTTGAGTTGAAGCAAACTATCGATAAAAAGTGCAAAAAATAAATAAATAAATAAATAAATAAATAAATAAATAAAATTTTTTCGAACAAGATAAAGTATACAATGAGACCATTTATCTTTGCTACTAGGTGGTCACAATTAATGTTGAACATTGAATGTGAAATTAGATAAATGCATTTATTCTATTGATCAAGCTCAAACTTCAAAAATAATTTTTTTGAACTTTGTGACACACCCAAGCTATCAAATTTTATATGAGATGATTATAAATAATTGTGACCACTTTATATTATATATAATTCCTTTGGAAAAAGGTACACTAGAGTAATTTTGATTTTATTTTTTTAGCTGTCAACGTGGTTGGCTACTTCCGGATCGGACAAATGAGTTTTTAAGTCCATAGAGCAAAAGGCAGAAATTCTCCTGTCGCTATAGATTCGGAACACCGTTTGGGCAATTTGCAAGCAGAAAAGTCCATTGAATTGAAGTGTTCGGTGGGTGGATGGGAAGACCTTCTAGAAGGTAGGTCGGCTACATTTCTTACGCCCCCGTTCACCGAATTCTATCTTTCTTAAATATATTGTCATTTTTTTATGAAAAAACTTTAAACAATCAAATTAAGATGCACCTCAAAAAATAATTAGAATAGATTGGTTTGATGTTAAAAAATTTTCAAATCGATCATCTCGACTTCAAGATATAAAAAAAAAATAGATTTCAATTTTGAAAAATAGTACATCTTGTCATCCATTCTCTTACCCATTAATTTTCAATATTTTTAAGTGTATGTAGATCTACTCAATCTACATTATTTTTTAAGCTTCAAATATTACAATTAGAGACAATAATATGGCCATAACAAAGATTTTTGCTACATAAAAATCATCTTTAGCCATAACAAAGATTTTTGCTACATAAAAAAAATATTATCTTTCAACGCTATTTAGAGTTGTGCCTTACTTTGATTGTTCAGAGCCTCAACCTTATACAAACCTACAAACCACACCTATTTTTATTTGAAGTCGAAACCCAAAGATACGTGAAAATTGAAAATAACGTTTGCTTCCTCATATTCTTTTTTTATGTTAAATTTCATTTTCTTGGGTCAAAGAGAAATGCGATCAAAACACATTGTCGTAGATTACCTAATAAAAATAAGGAAAATTGCAAAAGAATCAAAACATGGTGGGGTACAAATAAACATTTGTTATGAAACGAACCCCACTACCACACGTCTTTTCCATTTACCAATCCATATGCTCAAAGGGCAACAAGTGGGTTCCAACCCCCATCCACAAATAAAAAAGTAATACGATATTGCGTTTTTTTTAGGGTTACATCATGTTCTCTCTTTCACTATTCCCCAAACTTTGCTCACATTAATTATATTCATAAACTAACCATATATACAAAAAAAAAAAAATCTCAAAATCACCCACACCAACAACTTCAAGCCTTGTGTTAGAGGGCCTTAGAGAGAGAGAGGACCAAATTCTAGAAAGAGAGAGGGAGGATCAAAACCCTTTGTCCACTAGGGGTTCATTTCATTCATTTTGGTGGTTTGAATCTAGGGATATGTCCTTATACCATGTAGAGAGAGAAAGAAGAGAGAGAGACAGAGCCTCAAGTTTCCCCACACTTAGTTTCAAAGCTTGCAATCCCATGCTCATGGTAGGACAAAGAGACCAAAGAGGAGTTTAGGCCCACGTATATTCTCTCATAAAAATCCCAATTCCAAAGTGTAAAATTGGACTATACGCCATGTAATTCCATATTTCTCTTTGTGGAGATGATCAAAATTTCCATTTCCATGCTCTAAACTTGGACATTAGGTCACAAAATAGTCCTCAAAATGATCCAACAGTCAATTTCCAACTCCAAATTCTACCGTGAAAATGGCTGGAATATTTTTCCGGCCACCATAAAATATACCCGACTCTCGGAATCCGGCTGGCCTGGTTTATACCTTCATGAGAACAAAAAACCCACTCCCTAGTATTCAAATAGGCACATAAGCATAGGTTAGAACCCTATATTAAATCGACCTATTCTTTCTCGATCTGAAAAGGCCTTGTTCACCAACACTGGTCAGTCTCCCATGTCCTTCTAACTCGAAAAGAAGAGGTTTGAGGAGAGAGAGGTGAAGAATAGAATTGCCGGAAAACAAATTTCCGGTCGTAATCCGCTCTCTTTTGTGGATCTGAGAGAGTGGTGTATGCAGAATTGATTCTAATAAACGCATCGGTCGATGTATCCTTGGCGACGTCGGGGTGGCAAAGCCTCACCAACCGGCGATACGCCGCCTTGATCTCGGCTGTCGATGCCCCTGACGGAAGGCTGAGAACTTCGTAGAGAGAGGTCGTGCCGCCGGCCTTTAGGCAATCGCACGGAGATCTCTCGGCCGACGTGTATGTCGCCGAGATGCGCATGGGCCTTGATCTGCCGTTAATCCTGGGGGTGGACGGTGAAGGAAAGGAGAGGGATCTTGAGAAGGTAGGCAATGAAGAGTTGATCATGGTGGCTTAAGTGTGGTTATGAGGAAGGAGGGAAGCTTGTACTCTTATATAGAGAGGAGGAGGTCTTAACTAGAGTTATGGTGGTGGGGTTAGAGTTAGATATCATTTGAGGTGCTTATCCACTGGGGCTCTGAGTGAGATGGTTGCCATTTCCTCAATTTTTGTTGGAGATTGTGCGTCTCTTTATTTTATTTTATATTACATGGATGAAGTTTTTATAGGGCCCGGGTTTTACGAAAAAAAGAATAGAGCAAAGTATTTTTGGCACCAGAAATTGTTGTGACGGCTCTAAAATCAATTTTTAACGTTGCTAATGAAATTTAAAACTAAAAAAATAATACAGATTTTATGATTCTATGAATGTTTTTTTTAAAAGCAAAATGGATGGCTAATGTAATTTGTTATAATTTACACTATTTTTAGAGTTTGAAATCCTTTTTTGTTTTTAAAACTATAATGTTCAAGTCAAGATTATCAATGTCAAGTTTGTCAATGCTTGAATTGTAATTTTAGGCTTTACTTATTTTGATAGGCCTACTGCCCTATCAAACCATTTTTCTTATTTTATTTAAAAACATCTATAATTTCTATATAAAAAAATACATGCTTTACTTCATTTTGAAAATATCTCATTTTTTCTTCTCTTTATTCATTTGGAAACTTCCAATAACTTCTTTACAAATAATACATGCTTTACTTCATTTTGAAAATACCTCACTTTTTCTTTTTGGGTAATTGAAATATCTCACTTTATTGGTTGATTAAGTTGTCAAGTGTCCTTTTTAACTTATTTTTCCTTCCATTTTTTTCCTAATAAATGGAAACTAGATTTTTGTTTGTATTTAATGCCTAGCGATTGACATTGATTTGGTGCCAATGAGCCACTTCATATTGATGTAGTTTGTTTTTTTAAATAAACGGAAAGCTTTCTATGAGCCACTTCATATTGCTTTAGTTTTCTTTTTAAATAAGGGGAAAGCTTTTATGTTCTCCCTACAACATGGAAGTTCTATGTTCCCCTTACCATCCAGCCGTCTATTTTTTAGCCACTCATTATTTGATCTGAGATCCGATGTCTCAAAGTATTTTATTTTTAATTTTTTTTAATACAATTTTTTTAATATGAAATTTGGTATGTGCCATCTTCTCATTGGAGCGCACCTATAAAAAATATTAACAATAATTTTTTCATAAAAAATAATGACCAAAATACCTCTTGAAACTTTTAGAGGTATTTTGGTAATTTTATTTTATTGAAAATATTTTTTTTATATTTTTCATTAGTGCGAGTTTAATATATGAATGGATGTCCAAAATTTGGTGTCAAAACAATTAATAGAAAAAAACTTAAAAATAAGACAATGTAGAGATGTGACATTATGATTGAGGCAATCTTAGCCCTCTATTAAAAAATGGACGGTTGGATAAGGGGAAACATAGAACTTCTATGTTGTAGGGGAAACATAAAAAGCTTTCCCTTCAACAAAACCCCAAAAATTGGTTTGGCCTACCAAGTCAATATTTAGGTTTCATCAAACAGTGTCATCCACCTCATTAATGATGATTGGTGTTTAAATTGAGAAAATGCTTGCTTTCCATAGTTTAATCGCGTTTAATTGGAAAATCAACATAGGATTACTCAAAGGAATCAAGAAAGATTGGTAGTGTAGATAATAGACCCACCATATGTCATGTCTACCAAGTACCAAGAAAGGGATTTAGAGGTTGGATCTTAACCGATGGCAATGGGCGCCGTGGCCTGAACCGGCCATAAAAAGTCAAAGCCTGGTCCACAAAATGTGGCTAGAGGGTTGGGTTTGGGCCAAGCCATCCCGGCCCAGCCCTTCGCTTACTTTTTCATCTTTTTGGTTTTCTTTTTTTTTAAAAAAAATATTATTAGTGGTAGAATATTTACAAAGTTCATTTTAGAGGGTAATCTTAATTTTTTTCAATACAAAAAAATAGAACAACAAATCAAATTAAATGAAGGAAATAGTCGTTACCTCTGCTTTATGTTGCAATTTTGAAGTTCACGATTCGAATATCTTTCCATATTAACATTCAAACATTTTTAAAGAAAGGAGAGAAAGAAAAGGAAGTTAGTTAGAGAGAGGGAATGTACACTATGAGACTACTTATCTTTTTTAGAAAGAGGCCACAATGGTTACAAGCTATTAGCTGTCAAATTGTGTTAAAATATGAAAGTCATATCTTCATTACGGACAAAACGTCCCACTTATAAATGTACAAGATAAAAGATAGATACAAATAACCCTTAAACCCATGATTGAAGGGATCGAAATCAAATCGTCAATACCCCCCCCTCAAGATGGTGCGTGAAGATACGTAATGCCTAGCTTGGACAACAATAAGTGAAACTGCACACATCCAAGGGGCTTAGTGAAGATATCTGCAATTTGAAATCGTGATGGAAAATAAGAAGTGGAGATGAGGCTGATTTGTATCTTTTCTTGGATAAGATGGCAGTCTAATTCTATGTGTTCGGTATGTTCATGGAAGACTGGATTAACTGCAATATGAAAAGCAACTTGATTATCACAATGGAGATACATAGGCTGAGAGTGAAAAACTTCAAGATCAACAAAAATAAACTTAAGCCATGTCAATTCACAAGAAGAGGTTGTCATAGACTGATACTCAGCCTCGGCCGAAGAGGGTGCCACAATGTTTTGCTTCTTAGTGCACTAAGAGATTGGACTTGCGCCTAAAAAAGGTAATATACCCCATAGTAGAAAGACTAATCATAGGACAACTTGCCCAATTTGAGTTAGAGTAGGCCGTGATCTTTAAGTCACCTGCAGATAGAAGCAAAATATCATACCTTGGAGTGACCTTCAAATATCGTAAAACTCGTTGAGTGGCATCAAGATGGGGCTTGAGAAGTGTCTACAAGAATTGGCTAAGCTCATGCACAGAGTAAGTGATATCAGGGCGTGTAATCGTCAAATAGATGAGTCCTCCCACAAGACGTCTATAAGCCCTAGGGTCGTCTAAAATGACTCCATCATCCACCTTTAACTGAAGATTTTGCTCCATTGGGAATCGAATAGATTTGGATCTAAGAAAACCAGTTTCTTTCAAAGTTTCTAAGATATATTTTCGTTGGCTAAGGACGATGCCCTTTGCTGAGCGGCCAACCTCGATACCAAGAAAATATTTGAGCTGACCCAAATCCATGATGTAAAATTTCATAACTAGGTACGCTTTCAAATGATTAATTGAGTGGGTATCATTGCCAGTAACAATGACATTGCCCACATAAATAAGTACAGCGATAAAGTGGTGACCATTAGAGTGTTAACATAGAATCAACAATGGATTGCTTGAAACCGGCTGCCTTGAGAGTGGTGGAGAAGTTGTCAAGCCATTGATGAGATGCCCATTTGAGGCTATATAAAGATTTACGAAGTCGACAAACGAGGTTTTCCCCCTTTCGAGTATAACCAGATGGAAGACTCATGTAGACTTCCTCATGTAAGTCTCCATACATGAAGGCGTTGTTGACATCTAGTTGGTGTAAAGGCCAAATCCTTACAGAGGCATTGTTAAGTAAACATCACACGATAACTAGCTTGGCAATGGGCATAAAGTCTTGTGATAATCGAGTCTTGCAGTTTGGATATACCATTTGGCAACCAAACATGTATTGTATCTTTCTATGGATCCATCAGCACAAATCTTATAAACCCATTTGCAGCCAATGGGTCGAATGCTTTCCAGGTTGTAAGGACTATATGGTTCAGGTGTTGTTCTCTTCAAGAGCATGAAGTTCTACAGCCATGGCATCTCTCCAATGAGGATGCTGGATGGCCTATTTAATATTAGAAGGTTCATTATGAGAAAAGATAGTAGTAAAAAAAGCTTGATGAGGATAGAATAAACATCATCGAAAAGGTAGGGGGCAATAGGGTAGGGTTTACCTAGGGCAACAAGCCCTAAAGAAGAGTGTTTGGAAGTGTGAGATGAGAAAGTAGGCACGTTGTCTCGGACTGAACTACAAACATAGTCATTAAGATATGTTGGTTTGTGAGAGGTTCGTCGGGAGCATCATATGGAAGGCGGTGAGCTATTGAGGGATGATGGTGAGGGGGTAGGTAAAGGAATACCATTATCGATTGGTTGTTGGTCATCAGAGGGAGATGGATTAGAGTATGTAGGGAGTGTGATTTGTGTTAATGGAGATGGCTGGTGTCTAGGTAGAATGAGATCATCAATAATTTCATCATATTGGATATCAAGGATAAAGTAGGGAGCATTAGTGATAGATGGCAAAGTGGTTTGAAAATGGAAAATATTTTCATGGAATATCACATCCCTGCTAGTAAATTTTTTTTTAGAATTAAGATTATACACCCAGTAGCCTCGTTGTCCAAGTAGGTAACCAACAAAAATACAACGTTTTGCTCGAGGGTCAAAGTTGCGTCTTTGAATGTCATTGTTATGGGTATAACATAGACATTTGAAAATACGAAGGTGGTCATATTTGGATTTGCATCGAATGAGCATTTTATGCAGAATTTTTCTAGAAAAGACACCAGTATGTAGTTGTTAAAACACATTCTCCCCAAAAAGTAATTGGTAAATTAGAATGGAAACGCAAGGAACATGCTACATCCAAAAGTAGCGGTGCTTGCGTTCCACAATACTATTTTACTGTGAGGTGTGTACACAAGTTTGTTGGTGTAATATGCATTGCTCAAGAAAAAGAGTTTGCATGGAATTAGAAAAGAAGTCAATGCCATTAACTATTCTAACTTGTTTGACATGACAATAGAACTCAGTTCTAACCATGGCAAGAAAGTTCATCATAAAAAGATATGTTTTAGATTTGAATTTCATTAAGTATGCCCAAGTACATCTAGAGAAATCATCCACAACCGTAAGAAAATAATAAGCACCTGAATGAGAAGGGGATGGATAACCTCCCTAAATGTCATAGTGAGTAAGTTCAAAAGGAAAAGAGCATTTATTCAAACTTGGGTCCTCTAACTTTGAATTTGAAATCAAAATCAAATCGTCAATAAATTGAATGGCTTGAAGTATGTCACAAAGTTCAAAAAAATTCTATTTAAAGTTTGAATCTAGTCGGTGAAACACTAACCACTGTGATTTAAAATCTGATCGACACAAATAATTGTGACCTTCTTATATGGAAAGTACTTTATCTCATTCTTTTCCTCAAATTTGGGAATAAGAAAGGGAAACTACACTTGTACTAGTTCCACTCTTAACAAGAACCACCATCTCCAACGTTTTTGTACCATTTGAACTTTTTGTACTCATGTATGCCGTTTCACTTCCTATTCTGATATAAGACCTCCAACTTTTTGAACGATTGGGATTTTTTTTTACAGTTTCATTGCACAGGTAGATAAGATCCTCGCACATATGGGTTATTGCCAATAATTTAAAAAACGGATAAGTAACGAGGATCGGGCATTGCAAAAATCAGTCTGGATCAATGAATCGGTAATCTAAATCATCGTTTTATAATGTGGAAAAAATAGTAAACTGACAAGTGCAAAAATAGTGAACTGGCTAAGAAATGGTTCGGATCGGTGAATCGGCATTTTATTCTAACAAAATGGCATTTTTATTATAGCAAAACAACATTTTATTGTAGCAAATCATCGGTTCTCTTTTAGACCTGAACGATTTCCTATATATTGACAGAATCGGCACGGGGTGACATTCTCAGGGCGAATCAGGCGATTCCGTGCTGACCCAACTTTTTTAAATCACTGGTTTTTACTTTTTATCGTTTGAATTGGAGCGTAAACATGGAACTTTAAGAGGCCCACCATCTCTAGAAATTTGAAGTATTTATAGAGAAATGGTATCGACAACTTATGCCAATTAGGCGAAGCACATTGACAATTAGGAAAGGGGTTGGGTCATGGTGTTAGCACCCTCATACCTAGTTACCAAGTTGTGGTTTTCAATACTGCTGGCACCACCCACTAATACCTTCAAACACGTTAACTCCTTAATCTATAAGAAAATCTTCAAACACGTTAACTCCTTAATCTATAAGAAAAAACGGGTAGGGGTCTATCTTCCCCATTGAATTACCTAAAAAAAAAAAGCACATTGATAATGTGGAGTGTTAAGTATCATTCTACAATACTAATTGAGTTCATTTATTTATGCCCTATTTGAAGGTCCATTTATTCAGAATTAGGTCTTTTCGTTTCCCCCATTTAGTCAGAATTAAGTTTGTTTTGTCCCCTGCGTAAAAGGAAGCATTTTTCATTGACTCAGGCCCCATTTGGATCTCCGGAAAAAATCTTGGAAAAAAAATATTGCCTGTAAAATATATTTTTAGCTAAAAATATCTCATATAGAATAGGTTTTTGCCATTGGGATAGTATCTAGATGTCAACAGGGAAGATTATCTTCTATCAGGAAATGGGGTCAAATGTAAGCAATCTCTAGAGAGGAAAACATGGTAGAGATAAATAGAGGTGAGAAGAGATTACCCTTTTTCGTCTTGGCCCAACGGGCTATATGCTTGTTTTAATTTATGGCAAAAAACAATCTTCCTCCAGTTGATTTCTGGCAGAAAAAACAATTTATGGCAAATTGATTTCTGGCAGAAAATCATTTCCGCTCTCAATTTTAAATCCAAACAGCAAAAATAGGCAGAAAACTATTTTCGGATAATTTTTTTTCCATAGATCCAAACAAACCCGCACTGCTCGAGAGCCTTTTTATGATGCATTACAAGAGAATAACCAGAGATCCTACGACCGTCAACGGATGTTACCCCTCATCCTGTGCTATAAATCTCGGTGTTGAGAGAGGAAAGATTATGTTGAGCTTTTCAGGGCATGTATGTGGTGCAAATGAGGATGAACGAGCAAGAATTAGAATTGTTTTGCGAGGAAGCTAGTGCCGATAATTGAGGGGGATTCGACAAATGTTATCCAATGGCGCAGAAGAATTTCATGGAATGCTTAGGTCAATTTTTTATGTTCTTTGGGTGTTAGAGAGGAAGAGGTAGTGCTCAATCAGGAATCGGGAGGCACATGTACTTGCTAAACATAGAGTTGATAAAGGTAGCTTTTGCTTAGCTCCCTGTGTATGTTCTTGAATCACAACATGATTATACCAAATCATGGTCTATGGGGGCAGTTATGTTTGGATAGCTTCTGGATGGATCCCAGATCATGCAAATTCCCGTTTGTGTCATCTTGTTTACAGCCAAATCTGGGAAGATCTCAGAAGAAATCATTTCTTATTCGAGCAATTTCAAATTGGGCTGGGCGTCTACACATCTATTTATATAACCCGGTTTTATATAAGTAATCTACTTTCATGTTAAACAAGGGGAATTTATTATAAACATTTAAAATATTTCAATTTTTTTTAAACATGGAAAATGCTATATTTTGCGACATCAAGATGTACGGACAAGGAAAAAAAATTTCAACTTCGCAAAATACTATATTTTGAAACACATTATCCATACTGTCAATTTTTAAGATTTTTATGCATTTATAGATCTGCTTGATTTGAACCATGGAACGTAAAATATTGTAATGAGAGATAAAAATAGATTATGGGGGCATCTTAAAAAATGTTGTCACCAAAACTACACAAAGTTCAAAAAATACGCCTTACTTTTATTGCTTAAGTTTACAACCTTGTAGGATAAAACCTTAGATTAAATCCTCCTTTTCTTTCTTGATCGGAAAAGGCCTTGTTCACCAACACTGGTCAGTCTCCCATGTCCTTCTAACTCGAAAAGAAGAGGTTTGAGGAGAGAGAGGTGAAGAATCGAATGGTCTGAGAGCAAATTTCCGGTCATAATCCGCGCTCTTTTGTGGATCTGAGAGAGTGGTATCTGCAGAATGTATTTTAATAAACGCATTGGTCGATGTATCCTTGGCAACGTCTGGGTGGCAAAGCTTCACCAAACGTCGATAGGCCGCCTTGATCTCGGCTGTTGATGCACCTGACGGAAGGCTGAGAACTTCATAGAGAGAGCTTGTGGTGCCGACCTTTCGGCAATCGCACGGTGGTCTCTCGGCCGATGTGTATGTCGCCGAGATGTGCATGGGCAGTGATCTGCTATTGATCTTGGCGAAGGACGGTGAGGGAAGTGAGAGGGAACTCGAGAAGTTAGGCAATGAAGAGGACACCATGGTGGCTCAAGCGTAGCTATGAGGGCGGAGGGGAGCTCGTCTGATATAAAGAGGAGGAGGTTGGATATCATTTGGGTTGCTTATCCATTGGGGCTCTGACTGAGATGGTGGCCAATTGCTCGACTATTCTTGGAGAGCGTTTGTCTATTTATTTTATATGGGATTATAAGGCATAGGCTTTATGAAAATGAAATATCTATAGCCTTTATTCGGAAAGCAATTTTGGCAACGGAAATATCTATGATGGTTCCAAAATAAATTTCCAACCCTGACAATAAATTTGAAACTCAAAAAATAATATAGATCTTACAAATTTATGAATATTTTTTTTAAGGTAAAATGGGCAGCCTAGATAATTTGTTACAAAATACATTATTTTCACAGCTTGAAATCTTTTTTTTTTTAAAGCCATGTTCAAGCCGAGATTATCAATATAAAGTTTTTTCAATACTTGAATTGTAATTTTTGATGAGTTATGAGGCGTGACTTTACTTATTTTGGTATGTTGCTGCCGTATCAAATCATTTTTCTTATTTTATTTGACAAATATATATAATTTCTATATTACAAAATACATGTTTTACTTTATTTTGAAAATATCTGATTTTATTTGGAAAATATCAATAATAAAAAATACATGCTTTACTTCATTTTGAAATATCTCACTTTATTGGTTGAATTGTAAAGTGCCTCTACTTCATTTTGAAATATCTCACTTTATTGGTTGAGTTGTAAAGTGCCTCTACTTCATTTTGAAATATCTCACTTTATTGGTTGAGTTGTAAAGTGCCCTTCCTAACTTTTTGTTCCTAGTAAATGGTAGCCAATTACAACTTTTCTTGGGGAGTGATTGTCTCTTTATTTTATGGAAAAAGTTTCTATAAAACAAACTTCAGATGCGCTTAAAAAATCTATCAGGAAATATAGTTTTAATGTTGAAAAACCCTTTGATTGATCATCTCGACATCGAGATGTATGACCATGAAAAATAAAAAGATTTTAAGTCTAAAAAATAGTGCATTTTACAACATATTATCTGCACCGTCCATTTTCAAGATTTCAAATGTTTATAGATCTACTTGATTTTAACCATTTTTGAAATTTAAAATTTATAATTAGATATAAAAATAGATTTTGAGATAATCCTAAAAACATTTTACATCAAAATTATATACCATGGTAAAATTTGAAGGTGCACCTTACCTCTACACCTACGGATCCATCCGTATGCCAACTGCACCCTTATTTTATATGGATGAAGTTTCTATAATGCCTAGGTTTTAAAAAAATAAAATAAAGCTACTTACCCAAAAAAATTTAAAAAAAGTAAAAAACTTCATCTCAAATCTTTGACCAGAAAGCACTTTTGGCAACAAAAATATTTGTGATGGCTCTAAAATCAATTTTCAACATCGACAATAAAATTTGAAACTAAAAAAATAGCATAAATCTTACAAATCTATGAACACTTTTTTGAAGGCAAAATGGATGGCCTAGATAATTTGTGACAAAATACACTATTTTTAGACCTTGAAATCCTTTTTTTTTTTCACGCCCGTAATGTTCAAGCCGAGATTATCGATGTAAAGGTCTTTCAATGCTTGAATTGTAACTTTTGATGATTTATGAGGTAAGGCTTTACTTATTGAGAGGGTTGCAGCCCTATCAAATCATTTTTTTTATTTTATTTTATTTAGAAAATATCTATAACTTCTATAAAAAGAAAAAATACATTTGTTACTTTATTTTGAAAATATCTTATTTTTCTTTTTATTTATTTGGAAACTATCAATAATTCCTTTTAAAAATACAAAACACGTGCTTTACTTCATTTTGAAAATATCTCACTTTTTTTTTTTTTTTTGGGTAATTAAAATATCGTACTTTATTGGTTGAGTGAGTTGTTACGTGCCCTTTCTAACTATTTTTTCCTTCCATCTTCCCCTGATAAGTGTAAACTAGAGTTTTGTATTTAAGGCCTAGCGATTGATAGTGTTTTGGTCCTAACAAAAACAATACCAAGTGGCGTCCGGACCTCGCCAATGAGCCACTTTATGTTGCTTTAGTTTTCCCTTTGAATAAACCCCAAAAATAGGTTTGGCCTACCAAGTCAATATTTAGTTTTCATAAGGAGTTTGTTATACGTCGTTAATGGCAATTTGTGTTTTGAACTAAGAAAATACGTGTCTCCCACAATCTAATGGCTTTTACTATGAAAATCAACATCGGATAACGCAAAGGAATCAAGAAAGATTGGTAGTGTAGATAATTAGGCTTTATATGTCATGTCCGCCAAGTACCCAAAAAGGGGTGGAAACGGGTTGGGTCCGGCTGGTTCTAGACCCAAACCTGAATAGTATTCGGGTCCAAGTTTTCAACCTGAACCTGACCTGTCAACTCCAAAAGTTGGATTATACTCATACCCGTCGGGTTATGGGTCAGGTCGGGGTCCATTGCCACCTTCACTATGAGCTTCTCTTATTTATTTATTTATTTTTTACCTTTTTTTAAATATTATATAACCATATTATTGGCAACAAGGTCACAATCACCTGCTATTAGATTTCAAGCCATATGATTTGTCGTCTAATAGCTAAAGATGACTTCTTATTGTATACGATCATTAATACACCAAAATGAATTGGGCTTGAAGTATTTTATCTCCAACTGTCACGAGCCCGCCCCCGGCCCCTATTCCGTACTCAGCAAAAGATGACAGAGTGCGGGTTCGTGATCCCAATGTAGCGTATGTCACTCAGGTTGGAGTGGACTCGACGCTTTAATATCAGTGAACAAATCAAACCATGAAAAGAACTAAAATAGTGATTCTAAATACAGATGAATATTTAAAATTTGAAAAATCCATACCTCGTTAAGAAAGTACTATATGAAATTTCTTCAAAAAATGTTACACTTTAATCAAGGGCATTAGGGCCCAATATTACATTTTTCCGAAATAAACAAATTCAAAGCTACACTGCCCAATTACTTACAAGATCTGGGTTTTTTCTCAAACAAAAGTGACTTTGACTCCCTGCCTTTATCCTGGCCCTTCTGATCTGTCGATATCAATCTACAAGAGGGAAAATACAATGGAATGAGTTATGAAGCCCAGTAAGTAGACCTATGTGTCATGAATCATTATTGAGTCTATCCATGCATAATGAACAATTGTTTCAATTATAAGAATTCACAGGGAAAACGTCATATAAATCAGAAATCATATCGATGTATCTATTACAGGCGTCATATCAAAATGTCAGAGTTATCATTCAATCAATATAACTCACATTCATTATTCAAGCATCACCAACTCACTCTCTAGTTCACCTACTCCCGAAGTAGTAGAAACCCTATTCATAAGGCCAAGCCAATCCCATTATTTAGGATCTCTACTATCCCTCAGGAGGGAGGGCAATGACAAGTGGGTAAGTCCACTTCGTAATGCCCTCATAGTCACACACACAGTCCCCAACGCGCATTGGGGTTTTTGATAGGCACTTACTTTGCAAAGAATCATTCATTAGTCTCATCAGAGGGGTACGATCCTCTCATTCCATTTTCACCTAACCCCATCTTATCATTCAGAGAGTTATAGAACATTGTCGGCATCACTTTTCTCAATGTAACAGTATCCACTACTAATATGTGTCTCATTGCGTAGTGGTCAATATCAGTATAACAGTATCCACTACTGATGGGTGTCTCATCGTGTAGTAGCCAGTATCACAGTCTCATAGCATAATGATACCCACTACCAATGGGTGTTCCATTGTGTAGTGGTCATTATCTCAACATTTTTTCATGTCTAACCATGAAATTCACCCATACTTAGTCAGTGCCTCAAGACAGATAGTCTTAATTTCATCATTCAAAGTTTGAGTCTTGCTCAAAACTATACAATTGTCACATAACTCTATGATACTTAGCATAAAACATCCATCATATGAGAGCTATCACATGACACTTTTCACGTAACATTTGTTATGGAACTATCACATAGTATTGCACTTTTCAGTTTTCACATATCGCATAGGTGCATAATATCATTCACATAACACTATGGCATTCAAATTCATTACATGAAAATTATCATATTGCGCTCACGCTTATCAATTATCAAAGATAACACTTTGCCTCTTGAGTCGATCAGTGAGTAGTTCAGTAGAAGGTAGCTCAATTTTATTACATCCATAACCATGACATCCACATACAAAAAGGAGCGCCATTCTCAAACCATGGGGAGTTTGGTATAGATCCAAAATCAATTTCATAATAGACTCACTCATGGTTCACATAAAGTGATTTGAACACATTTAGCCTGGGTTTGAGTGTAAAACAATCTGTTTCCAAAACAAACACAGGACTGGAATTCTTGGTGACTCGTAACAGTGACATACCTCTCTTCTCGGAGGCATAACTCCCAATATAGGGAGAATTTCAAAAAGATTTAAACATGCAACCTTTAGTTTACACATAGATCTTTAAAACGACGGTGGTTGAGGGTGTTTGGGTGAAACTTGATAGGTCAAAAGCTCGGCACAATGTGAGTGACAGTACTAGGATTTCTTGCAACTGTGAACAATGATATACCATCATATTTCGGGGCATAACTCTTAATCTACAGGGAATTTCAAAATGAGTTCAACATGCAACTTTAAGCTCATTCATAGATCTTTCAAATGATAGTGGTTGAAGGCATTTGGACATTATTTGATAGATCAAAAAGTCGACGCAAAATAGGTGACAGTTGCTGGAAATCCCAGCAACTGCTGACAAGGATATACCCTTACATTTTAGGGCATATCTCTTAACCCATACGAAATTGTAACATGGTGTAAAAATAAAAATTGCAGTAGATAAGCATATCTTTCATTCAAGGTTGATTTGAGCCTATTTGGATAGTGTTGGCCTACTGAAAGTTTAATAAAAACCACTCACAGTGCCTGGAAATTTCACAAGTCTGACATGTTTCAAATAATACATAATATCTCACAAGCCCAGATAAACTTTGATGCAAGCCCTATTCATGTTGAACTAGTCTTACAAATGAGCTACTCAACAGATTGTCACAACTATCAAGATCATTAACAACATTCAGCATTCAATCATGCATGGCACTTAGAAGCACAAATTCAGAAGTTCAAGTTCCTCTTAACTAAACCACACCCATATCCTTCATTCTATTACTTTGCTTATATTTATTTCTTAAAATCTACCATTACCAATTTAAGTGATGGATGAACATTAACCTAATTTAAGTGATGCATGAACACTAACCTACTTACTTGATGTTCACAACGCCTTCCAATCTCCCACTCACAAGCCACCTCAAGCTCCAAGCAATGGCTTTCTACAAGGGCAGCAATTAACTCACACTCAGGTTCTAGAGAGAGAGAGAGAGAGAGAGAGAGAGAGAGTGAGGAAAAACGACGGTGGAAAGGGAAGGGGAGAGGGCTTAAGTACTTCCAGGGTAGGTGGGATCCATGGTGGCAGACGAGGTAGGTGAAAGTCGTTGTAGCTGACATGTACGGCACTGACATGTACGATGCTGACAAGCACGGCTTAGACACGCACGTCGGCGGTACGGCTCATTCCCATTGTCGTGCACTCTCTCACTACCGCACGCTCTCGCTGCCACATGCACTCTCACTGCCGCGTGCATTCTCACTACCGCATGCTCTCACTGCCACGCGCATGTTCGTCTATGTTCTTCTTCTTTGCCGAGAAAGTCTGGGTCGTCACATCATCCCCCCCCAGATAATATTTTTTCTTGAAACTCATATCGTCATAAATAAAAAAGGTGGGGGTACATCTCTCGGATTTCATCCTCTCGCTCCCATGTTGATTCTTCTCTTGAATGATATTGTCATTGCACCTAGACTAGGGGGATTTCTTTACTGCGTAAAACTCGTGCTCTCTTGTCTAATATCTCAATTGGTTGCTCAACATAGGTCAAGTTTTCCCTAATCAGGATTGATTTGTGCTTCAAAACATGGGACGGGTCAAGCTGATATTTTCTTAACAGCGACACATGAAAAACATTGTGAATGTTGGCCAATTTAGGTGGCAAGGCAAGCCGGTATGCCATGTTTCCAATTCTTTTCAGGATTTCAAAAGGCCCAATGAATCGCAGACTCAGTTTTCTTTTCTTCCGAATCTCATAATACCTTTTATTGGCGATACTTTCAAGAAGATTCAATCACCTACTTCAAACTCAAGGTCTCTCCTATGATTATCGACATAACTCTTATGCCAACTTTGGGCTGTTCTAAGCGTCCTCGAATTAAGGCAATCTTCTCAGGGGTCATTTGAACAATTACGGGCCCAAATAATTTTCTTTCGTCCACCTCATCCCAACAGATGCGTGACCTATACTTCATTCCATATAGGTGCCATTTGAATACTGGCTTGGAAGTTGTTGTTGTAAGAAAATTCTATTAGAGGCAGGTGATCCTCCCAGCTCCCTATAAAGTCAGTAACACATGCCCTCAACATGTCTTCCAAAGTCTGAATGGTTCTCTCTGACTACCCATCCATCTGAGGGTGAAAGACGGTGCTAAAGGTAAGTCTAGTTCCCAAGGCCGACTGCAGACTTGCCCAAAACCTAGAGGTGAACCTGGTGTCCCTGTTAGACACAATGCTGATAGGTACACCGTGCAACTTCACAATTTCTTTGATGTATAACTGGGCCAGCTTATCCAGGGTGTAGGTCGTGCAGACCGGTAAAAATGGGCAGTTTTAGTTAATTGGTCCAATATAACTCAGATACTATCGTGCCCTGCACTTGACTTTGGCAATCCAAAAACAAAATCCATCGTAATGTTTTCCCATTTCCATTTCGGTATGGGCAATGGCTGTAATAGTCCAATAGGTTTCTGATGTTCCACCTTCACTTGCTGGCACGTCAAGTACTTATAGACAAATTGTGCCACATCCCTCTTCATGTTGTTCCACCAGAAGATATTTTTCAGGTCCTGGTACATTTTTGTACTCCCTGGGTGTACTATATAGCGGGAGTGGTGTGCTTCTTCTAGAACGGGGGAACGACATTACAATAAACTCATAGTGATCGTATCGAGCTCTGAAAGTGGTCTTCGTGATGTCTTTCCCTCCCTGACTCGCAGTTGGTGATACCCCGATTAGAGGTCGATCTTTGAAAACACTTGGGCCCCTTGAAGCTGGTAAAAAAGGTTGCCAATCTAGGCAGGGGATACTTATTCTTCACTGTCACTTGGTTCAACTGCCTATGGTCAATAGGCAGCCTTAGGGACCCATCGTTCTTCTTTACAAATAGGATTGGTATACCCCAGGGTGTCACACTAGGTCGAATAAACCCCTTATCCAAGAATTTCTGCAACTGTTATTTCAGCTCCTTCAACTCTGCCGAAGTCATTCTATACGGGGCTTTGGAGATGGGGACAGTGTCAGGGACTACATCTACCTCAAATTCAATCTCCCATATTGGAGGTAGGGACGGTAACTCTTCTGGAAATACCTCGGGGTACTCTCTTACTACTGGTATCCCTTCCAGCTGAGACTGGACGCCTCAATTTTCAACCACATAGGCTAGATACCCTTCACACCTCTTAGTTAGGAGGCGAGAGGCTCGGAGAGCATAAATAAAGTGCAGAGGGGGAGTATCCCTAGTGCCCTCAATGTGTAGCTCAGTTTGGTCAGGGCGTTTAAAGGTCACCATCTTTTCATGGTATTTGACAGTGGCATGGTGTATGGATAACCAATCCATGCCCAGAATAACATCAAAATCTTGAACACCTAGGAGTATCAACTCTACAGACAGGTCACATCCTTCAATTGAAACTCTACATTGTCTATAAACCTCTATCCGTTTCCATGGAATCCCCCATAGATGTGCATACTACTAGAGTATAATCAAGACATGTAGGCTCAACATTTAGATAGCAAGCAAGATGGGGTGCAGGAAAAGAGTGAGAGGAACTCGGGTCCAATCAAAGCTCTAGCTTTAACACCACAAATAGAGAGTGTACCTCTAATCACCGAGGTGCACGCCTTGGCTTCTTTCTCGGTGAGGGAAAATACTCATCCTTGCCCTTTTGGTCAGTCCTCTGCCTTTGTCATAGGGCAATCCTTAACCCAGTGGCCGGGCTTGCCACATCTGAGGCACGCGTTCTGCTTCTTATATGCAGCAGTGTGATTGTCCTTCCCACAATGAGAACCGAGTGCCAATCATTCTCCATGTTGCCTGGGAAATTCTTCTAGGCCCTCTGGTTACGCTGGTCAGGCCTTCCTCTAACATCCCTCTTCGGAAATTGTCGGCGCTTCCTCTCAAATTTTCCCGATGGTACGGGCTTCATCTTTCCTTCCCTCCTTGATTTGTGATCCTCGGAGTCCCTCTCAATCTTTAGGGTGAGGTCTACCAATGGGGAGTACGACTTCAGGTTGGCTGAAAGTACTCTTCCTTTGATGTCCAGCCGAAGGTCCCTTTCAAATTTAGCCGCCTTTCGCGCCTCTGTATTAATGATATGAGGCACGTATCTAGAAAGCTTTGCAAATTTAGCGACGTATTGCTCCATTGTCATACCCCCTTGCTGAAGCTCAATGAACTCGACTTTTTTTCTCTCGCTGACAGAGTCTGGGAAGTGCTTCTCATTGAATGTCGTCAGGAAGTTTTCCCAAGTGGTTTCAGTCCTTCACTCCCTCCAAGATTGCTTAACCGAGTTCCACCAAAATTCAGCCTCTCCTTCCAACATGAAGGCTCCCAACTTGACTTTCTACTCATCCGAGCAGTGTAACACTTCTAAGATCTTCTCTATTTGTCTCTTCCACCTTTTGGCTTTCTCTACCTCCTTGCCCTAAAAAGGCTGGGGGTACTAGTCTTCTTAATCTTTCTATCAGGCTACAGTCATTTTGCACTAAGGTAGGGATAGATTGGACTGGCATCCACTCTTTCATCATTAGGTCATTGCTCCCAAAGTCCTGTAAAACTCACTGAGCATCTCGGTGTTCTCATTGTTGGAACTTGCATTGTTGGCACTAGTCCTCGGCATTTTCAACCTAACACAGGAGCATCCAATCACTAATCTATCTTAAAACTATTCTAAGGACTCTTTTAAAAAACCCTAGGCCAAGAATCATATCATAGTTGCTCTGATACCATAACTGTCACGACCCCTCCCCCGACCCCTATTTTGTGCTCAACAGAGGATGACCGAGTGTGAGTTCGTGATCCCAAGGTAGCGTATGTTAGTTAGGACGGAGTGGACTCGACGCTTTAATATCGGTGATCAAAGCAAACCATGAAAAGAACTAAAACAGTTTCTAAATACAGATGAATATTTAAAATTTGGAGAATCCATACCTCGTTAAGAAAGTACTACATGAAATTTCTTCCAAAAATGTTACACTTGAATCTGAGGCGTCAGGGCCCAATATTACATTTTTCCAAAATAAACAAAATTCAGGCTACACTGTCCAATTACATACAAGATCTGGGTTTCTTCTCAAAGGAAAGCGACTTTGACTCCCGGCCATAAATCGCACACTTCACGCCCTTCTGACATGTCGATATCAATCTACAAGAGGGAAGATATAGTGGAATGGGCTATATAGCTCAGTAAGTAGATCGAGGTATCATGCATCATTATTGAGTCTATCTATGCGTCATGAGCAATTCTTTCAATTATAAGAATTCACAAGGAAAACGTCATATAAATCAGAAATCATATCAATGCATCTATTACAGGCGTCATATCAAAATATCATGGTTATTATTCAATCATTATAACTCACATTCATTATTCAAGCATCACCCACTCACTCCCTACTTCACCTACTTCCGAAGTAGAAGCCCTATTCATCGGGCCAAGCCAATCCTATTGTTTAGGACCTCTACCATCCCTCAGGAGGGAGGGCAATGATAAGTGGGTAAGTCCACTTCGTAATGCCCTCATATTCACGCACACAGTCCTCAGCACGTATTGGGGTTTTCGATAGGCACTTACCTTGCAAGGCATCATTCACTAGTTTCATCATATAAATTTCGCGGGGGTTCAACCCTCCCATTCTATTTTCATCTAACCCCATCTTATCTTTCAGCGAGCTAAGGAACATTGCCTACATCACTTTTCTCAATGTAACAGTATCCACTACCAATGGGTGTCCCATTGCGCAGTGGTCAGTATCAGCATAACAGTATCCACTATCGATGGGTATCCCATCGCGAGTGGGTATCCCATAGCACAACGGTACCCACTACCAATGGGTGTCCCACTGCGTAGTGGTCATTATCTCAACATCTTTTCATGCTTAAGACTTAAATTCACCGATACTTAGTTAGTGCCTCAAGACAGATAATTCTAATTTCATCATTCAAAGTTTGAGTCTTGCTCCGAACTACACAACTGTCACATAACTCTATGATACTTAGCATAAACATTCCATCATATGAGAGCTATCACATGGCACTTATCACATAACATTTGTTATGGAACTATCACATAGCATTACAATTTTCAGTTTTCATATATCGCATAGCTACATAATATCATTCACATAACACTATGGCATTCAATATTCATTACATGAAAATTATCATATTGCACTCATGCTTATCAATTATCAAAGATAACACTTTGCCACTTGAGTCGATCAGTAAGTAGTTCAGTAGAAGGTAACACAATTTTATTACATCCATAACCATGACATCCACATAAAAAAAAGAGCGCCATTCTCAAACTGTGGGGAGTTTTGGTATGATTTCAAAATCAATTTCGAAATAGACTCACTCATGGTTCACATAAAGTGATTTGAACACATTTAGCCCGGGTTTGAGCATAAAACAATCTGTTTCCAAGACAAACACAGGACTGAAATTCTTAGTGATGAGTAACAATGATGTACCTCTCTTCTCGAAGGCATAACTCCCATTCTAGGGAGAATTTCAAAAAGCTTTAAGCATGCAACCTTTAGTTTACACATAGATCCTTAAAATGGCAGTAGTTTGAGGGTGTTTGGGTGACACTTGATAGGTCAAAAGCTTAGCACAATGTGAATGACAGTACTAGGATTTCCAGCCACTGTGAACAGTGACATACCATCATATTTTGGGGCATAACTCTTAATCTACGAGGAATTTCAAAATGAGTTCAACATGAAACTTTAAGCTCATTCATATATCTTTCAAATGGTGGTAGTTTGAAGGTGTTTAGACATTATTAGATACATAAAAAACTAGGCACAAAATGGGTGACAATTGCTAGAAATCTTAGCAACTGTTGACATGGATATAACCTTACAATTTGGGGCATATCTCTTAACCCATACGAAATTGTAATATGGTGTAAACTTTGATGCAAGATAAACTTTGATGCAAGACCCTATTCATGTTAAACTAGTCTTACAAATGAGCTACTTCATATATTTTCACAATTATCAAGATCATTTACAGCATTCAGCATTCAATCATGCATGGCACTTAGAAGCACAAATTCGGAAGTTCAAGTTCATCTTAACTAAACCACAGCCATATCCTTCATTCTATTACTTTACTTATCTTTATTTCTTAAAATCTACCATTACCAATTTAAGTGATGCATGAACACTAAACCTACTTACCTGATGTTCACAACGCCTTCCAATCTTCCACTTGCAGGCCAACTGAAGCTCCAAGCAATGGCTTTCTCCAAGGGCAGCAGTTAGCTCACGCCTAGTTTCTAGAGAGAGAGAGAGAGAGAGAGAGAGAGTAAGTGAGGAAAAACGGCAGTGGAAAGGGAAGGGGAGAGGGCTTAAGTACTTCCAGGGTAGGTGGGATCCATGGTGGCAAACGGGGTTGGTCAAAGTCACTGTAGCTGACATGCATAGTACTGACAAGTGCGACGCTAACACGTACGGCGTTGACAAGCACGGCTCAGACACGCACGGCGGCGGTACGGCTCATTCCCACTGCTGCGCACTCTCTCACTGTCGTGCGCTCTCGCTACCACGCGAAGTCTCACTACCGCACACATTCTCACTGTCACGCACTCTCACTATCGCGCGCACTCTCACTACCGCGGGCACTCTCATTGCCGCGCGCTCTCTCACTACCGCGGGCACTCTCACTGCCGCGTGCACTCTCACTGCCACGCACTCTCGCTGCCATGCACTCTCACTGCCGCCCTCACTCTCACTGCCGCGTGCATTCTCACTGCCGCACGCACTTTCACTGCCCCGCGCATTCTCACTGCCGCGTGCATTTTCTTCTTCTTTGCCAGGAAAGTCTGGGTCATCACACCAACAGCTTACGGGCACGAGTCAGGTCTAACCGGGTCTTAGTTTTGGACCCGGACCTGACTCACCGAAGACAAATGATGGACCCATACCTAGATGCATGTTGGGTATACTCGGTGGGTCCCAGGTCGGGTCTGGGTCCATTGCGACCCCTACCGAGATATGGATTTGGAAGGTTGGATCTTGATAAGTGGCAATGGGCCGATCGACCCAACCCGTTCACGCCCCAGTTGACTTGCCCCGCCTCACTCTGGTCGACCCACTCGTACAAAACTAAGCATGGGCTGCACAAATGTTGCAGAGGGCCATGCCTAGCTCAAGGCAAGACAGGCCCAGCCCAGCTCATCCCTTACTTATTCATTTTTTTTGCATTGCTTTCCGTTAATTTTACTCAACACAGCCCGCCTTAGCCCAGCTTGGCCCACTGCCGGCCTAGATCTTGTTAGCTAAAATATCCATCGTAATGAAGTTTTCCAGAAGTTAAAATTAATCAATCAAATTCCCTCATCTCCCCTTCTCTAGAATTTTAGACCCAAGCAAGCAAGGAAATTGATATATATATATATATATATATATATATATATGCTAGGCATATTAAATTAGCTTTAGGTTTTAAAGCTTAGGAGGAGAAGCTGAGAAGAAACCTAGTGTCTGTCCGTTGGATGAAAGGACCTAGGGGATATGGAAACCACAACGCAAATTAACAAGGAGAGAAAGTATTTTCAAATCAGGCCCAAAATAAATCTCAAATGAAAATGATGGAGACCAGAGCTAGTCACATTGTTGAACTGATAAACAGATGATCTAGAAGGGTGCATAGTCAAATTTTGGTCAAATCTGCCTCAAACGATAATCCAAGAGTTCTAAACCCTATTTAAGGTGCCCTGAAGATGTCTTAAAAATCAGGTTAGTCGGCTTTTTTCATAAAGTTGAAGACAGTTAAAGGAAAGTATGTATTGTCTACCAGGTTAATATGGAAGGTGTATATCGTAATAAATATATATAAAATGGTAGGTACAATATCTTATATTTTATGGTAAGTATGAGTATAGTATATGTGTCTGTGATTTATTTCTATTCTTGTCATCTGTATTTGTCTATATAAAACACACTAGTATATTCATATTGATTAATGTACACATGGAGTCTCTTCAGAGAAATCTGAAACTTCTTCACATGGTATCAGAGACAGTCATCTTCGATGTGCCCATTCATGTATGACCAAGTTTGTTATTACTCAATCTTGTCTCAATTTAACCCCTTGTTTACTTTCTGACAGCATAGCCCTAGATTTTTGTAACCCTCTAATTTGTGATTCAATTATTTGATTAAGAAAGCCCAATGAAGGAAGATTGCAAACTCTTTGGTAGAATATCTAGCACCTTTGCTTGAACCTCTAGCAAAAGGCCAGAATGTCTTGTTTTCCAGCTAAGCTAGAGCCATTGAAGTTCCTTTACATGCATCCATTTAGCTTCCCAAACAAGAGTTATAGTAAAAAAAAAAAAAAAAAGACCTACTGACTGAAACCCTTTCTGCTCTGGTTCCCTACTGCTTCTCCTAAAAACATAAACAAACAATTTGATTACTTTTGCAAGAGAGAGTACTTGTATTAGCGATTTTCCTCTCTTTCTCTCTCTTTCTCCCTCATGAAAGGGTTAGGGTTCACAGTTGAAGAAAAACACTCTCAGTATAGTATGCCCCTCAACCCTAGAAGCTTTATTCCACCAATTCCTGTCATTCTCAATTGTCTTCCTTTATTGTTTTATGTGTTTTCATGAAGATAAATACCTTTATTTGATCACTTTTGCCATTTGATTCTCTCTCATAAAACACCGACTTTCTTATCTCTAAGAAACACTCTAGATAGGCAAATAAAACCCTTTTTTATCTCTATTTGAAACCCAAATTTTCTCAGTAACACAAAACCCCAAGATCCCATTTTGATAGAGGAAAATAATAACCAACTATTCGCTAACTGTAAGTAGATGACATCTCAACCATTTGTGTTCAAGGCCTCTAATCCCATGGCCTCTTCAAATTCCCCTAATGGTCCCTCTAGTGTTGAAGAGGACCATCAAATTTGATCAAAGAAATTGAAAGAAATTGATTTTTTAGACTCCTCTTTTTTTCTTTTTTTTCAAGCTTGATTTGTTAACCGAACTTTGTTTGTATCGAGGGCAGTAGGAACCTTGTCCAGTTGAGTGTGCTTGTTTCTTGGATTCATAGGTTGGTTCCTTTATTAAACTAACACAAAAAACCAAAAAAAAGGAAAAATTATGTTATGTCTTGGAAAATATTTTTGCTCTATTTAGTTTCTGTATGATCGAGTATATGTTGTTATGTATGTTGATTCTATATGTTATGGTCTGCAAGTTGTTGAGGTTTGTGAGTTGTCGCATCGATCATGGATATGCATTGAGTTGTATTGACTCTTCCAAGTACCATTTTATTTCTCGGCTATCTCGATTGTTCTTCTGTCTTTGAAAAAGATATGAAGTTTTCGTCTGTTGCTCAAGCATGCTCTATTCGAGCCTTCTATTTATGAGATTGATTAATGTGCCATTGCTTGAGCCTACCATGTTCTGATGTTCCTATGTGCTTGTTGATCAAGCAATCTGGATATGTACCTGAAGATCCAACCGCTCATTTCCAAAACTTAGTGTTCAAACTCCAGTTGTCCTCTTTCATAATATCTTGAGTTTGAGGGAGAATATGAAAAGAAAATATACATTGTCTATCAGGTTAATATAGAAGGTGTATATTGTAATCATTATATATAAGAATGGTAAGTACAATATCTTATATTTTATAATAAGTCTGGGTATAGTTCTGTGTAAACATATGAACTCTCATTTTTATACTGTAGTTCTATGAAAGGGTTTGTGCAATGCTTGGTAGTTGCCTCAACTGAAGAACTACTTAGAGGATTGAGAGAGAGCTTGACCAGGGTTTGAGAGGGCTGAGAGAGTGGTGTGAGGGTGTCCGAGAGTGATATAGTGGGGTCGGGCATGCTTCACAGAAAGGGGTGAGTGTTGTCTGCGGAAGCTCTAAACCTGATGGGTTGATTTTTGACAAATAAAGTATGAAAATAAATCATAAAACACATACCACAATAACACAAAGATTTACATGGTTCACCCTAGAAGGGCTACATCCACGGGCATGGCAAACTGAAATCCACTATACCAATGAAAGTTACATCAAAGATTTTGGAACATAAAGTTACCTCTTTAAACCTCGACATAAAATGAAGTCGAGCAAACCCTTTTAAACTACTCTCCCTTCATGCTTTTCACTTCTTACAACCATTACCAATAACACCAGATAGAAACGCGAGAGCAATGAGAAACTGAGTTTCTCTCTAATTAAAAGGGGAACAACCCAAAATATCTAGGGAAACTGCTTCTCTCCAAGAAACAAGCCTCTCAATCTTAAGGAGTCTACAATATGCACCATCACAATGTTTCAGTCCAAAAGAAGCTCGTTTCCCTCTAGAAGGAAATTGCATCTTATGCATATGAAGCTCTACCTCCCTCTCTCTCTATAGGAACCATCATTCCCATATGTATCCCAAATAGGGTAAGCAAAATTCTTTGCATTTTAATCCCAAATATATAAGAATAGGAGTCCATACTAAATAGAAAACTTCCTATATATCTTACACATATATCAAAAGACCAAGAGATATATCCAAGAGTCATAATCCTTATGGATTTCTATTTCATTTAAGAAACTTATCAAATATCAATCTAAATTTCATATAATATGAGAATGTCTCAATCCCATATAATATGAGATTTTCTAATGTGGGTAATTTTGGATAGCACCAAATCCAATATTGAGAAATACATGTGAGTATGGTTCTGCGACTCAGCCAAGTCGACTCGGTCTCAGCTGAGTTCCTCGACCTTGGCCTATACCTGAGGCCGGTTAGGCAGTCAATGGTACACATCATTTTATACCCCTTGACTGAACAAGACTAGGTGGAATTTTCCAAGAATCGGCAAAAAACAATGAAGCTTGTCCTCATATGCTGATTTGGCGAATAAAATTCGGCTTTCAAAAAAATGGAAAGTTTTTTGAACAAAAATCAAAATTTTGGACTGATTTTGATAGATTATTGGAACCTTTTTCTGTTTTAACAATGTTATAATTTTTGTGACATGATTTAGGTTCATAAGAATCCAAATCAAACAAGATTTCATCACAAATTTTCTTGTTTTTTAGGGTTCTTTGAGCGAAAAATAGAAAATCCACCAAATCGATTGATTCTCTCTGATTTCTCCACCAATTTTCAACCTATTGAAATCATGTATAGAATCCCTGTACTAATTTTCAAATCTATCAAGTTTGATTACTGTAATATTTCATTTTTACCTCTCTATTCTCGGTGATTTGTACACCAAATCGGATGATCTTTGGTTTGGTTCGAAGCTTTTGAAATCACATTCAAAAGCCCTATGCAGATCCATTGTTTTGTTTCTTTATTATCGATTGATTTCGTGCATCAAAGAGGTAGTATCGATAAACTGTCAAAAATTGCGAAATTGATTACTTCTCTCTAATTAATCACAATTAATTCTATTTTTTAGTTTGTTTTGAAGCTTTTGAAATCATCTTCAAAACACCTCTACATATTCGTGGTTTTTTTTGCTCGAATATTGATTGATTTCATGCATCAAAGAAATAATATCAATGAATTGGAAAAATTTCAAAAACCCATTATTTCTCTCTAATTTCTCAACAAATTTTTTTTTTTTTTTTTAAGTATGTTTTGAAACTTTTTGAAATCAGATTCAAAAGCCCTCTACAAATCCGTGGTTTTTGTGCTACATTATCGATTTTGTGCTTCAAGGAGGTAATATCGATAAACTGTAAGAAAAATATCAAAATCTATTATTTCTCTCTAATTTCTCAACAAATTTTTTTGAAGGATTAGTTTTGTTTTAAGCTATTGAAATAAACTTGGATACCCCTCTACTGGTTTGTATATTTTGATCCAATATTGATTGATTTAGTGCATCATAGAGGTAATTTCCATGAACTGTATATTTTTTTGCTAAAACTGTTGTTTCTCTCTAATTACTCATCAATCTGATTCATTTATTTGTTTTAAATGTATTGAAATGAGCTTCAAAAACTTCTATTGATTTGCAAATTCTATTATTTCTCTCTCTCAATATTGTTTATGAGAAATTATCTTATACCAATGAATTTTTCTTTTTTTTATCAATTGTCTTATATTAATTATTGTTTCCATTTTTTATTTTTTTTTACCAAACAATTTTCAAATTATCAAATTCTGAAATCAAAGAGGTAATATCCATGAACATTGAAAAAAATTATCATGAGAATTTATGTATTATTAATCAAATTACATTTTATAGATGAAAAAGGCAATTTTTAGTCAATTTGTATTATTAACCCAAAGTATCAGCCTTCACATTAATATCCTTAACCCCACTGTCATTCATTTTTTCCTAGTTCTTTTTGTGTTTTGCTTTACTAAAGAGATGCATTTTAGATGTAATTTTTGTCATGGAAACATATTTTTTAGTGAACAAGAGAAATGATTAGTGTATAATTTCTGGGGATTTTAGACCTCTAGATATATAATTTTTTTTTAAGAGTTATAAAAAAAAGGAGCTTAAAAAACATAGCAATTATGAAAAAAGGAGGGGTCTTTTATTTATAACTCACAATATATGAGAACTCTTTTAAGAGAGTTATGGAAAAAAGAACTCCAAAGTAAGAGTTATAAAACAAATGAGCTCCAAAAACATAGTAATTATGAAAAAAAGGAGGGGTTATTTAGAACTCACGGGTCATAAGAATTTTTTTAAGAGAGTTATGAAAAAAAGAACTCCAAAATAAATCCAAGCCATTATGAAAAATAGAGAAAAAAAAAAACATCATCCCCCAATTTTGGGACCTATGTTACAAACAAGCAAGTTTGACACGGGCGAGCTAACCACAACCCCGTTGGCCACTTGCGTCCAAAGAACTAGCACTTATTATATATATTCAAGCTTTTTGCGAGATTTTCTTTTATAAAAAACAAAGATTGTTTTGGTGAGTTACTTAGACTCGCCTGATAAAATTGCCTTAACCAGGGCTCAATTTTTTGAACTTTGCATGTGAGTGTAGAGAGATAGAGGAGGGTCGGGGCTTTTATAGAAAGGGCTCATGTGAGGGTTTCAAAGAGAGATAAGGCAGGGCCCCAGGTGTTTTTAGAGAAGCGTGTAGGGTGTAGTTTGTAGAGAGCCATGGCTCTAAACAATCAAAGTAAAGAGCACCTTCAAATAGTGTCGAGAAATGTGGTTTTAATACTAGAAATCTTTGTGATAGCCTTAAAATATATTTTCATTTTTAATTATAAAAATTGAAGCTTCAAAAATAGTATAGATCGAGTAGATCTATGAAAACTTGAAAATTGACAGTAAAAAAATGCGTTACAAGATGCACTATTTCCATATCCTGAAATCTTTTTTTTTTCTCATGTCTATGCATCTTGATGTCGAGATGATCAATTTGAGGATATTTAGGCATCAAAACAACCTCTTCTAGTGAAATTTGTGTAGTGGGCTCTAACTTGATTGTTTAGAATCTTAGCTCTATATAGGGTTGGTGGGGAAAAGAACCTCGGCTCTATATAGGGCTGGTGGGGAAAAAGAACCTCGGCTCTATATAGGGCTGGTGGGGAAAAAGACGAAGTTCCTTCCACCTCATGAGATATGGTGATTACTGATTTGAATCGTGAGTTTTGAAACTTTGATTGTCCCAAAACATGAAGGAAAAAGTTTATTAAGGCTACAACCTTAGTCTATTGAACTAAGGTGCACCATAAAAATCCTATAAAAGAGAGGGTTCCGGTATTAGAGAACCCTCCAATTGATTATCTCGACTTTAATATGTATGAACATGAAGCAAAAAATAAATTTCAAGTCCAAAAAATAATGCATCTTTTAATAAGCTATCTAGACTACATATAGAAAAAAGTTTATATAGAGCTGAGGCTCTAAACAATCAAATTAGAGCCCACCTCAAAATTTTCACTAGAAAAGGTTGTTTTGATGTCCAAATTATAGAATTATGTAATACACAATTTCTTATCTTGTTATATACAATATACACTTTCCTATCCTATTACATTCTCATCTCAAAAGGAAATGACAATATTTCTATTGGCCTTTCCAAATACTGGAATTGGATATTGTTTCTATTACTGCCCAAGCCTGAGTTTGAAGCAAATATCTCGAAAAAGATCTTGGGGCAAAGGCTTGATGAAGATATCGTTTACTCTATTGTGAGAGGAAATAAAATGAGTGATAAATAATCCAAGAGAAACCCTTTCATGCACAAAATGATATTCTAACTCAATGTGCATTGTCCGTGCATGAAAAACAAGATTAATTGTCATATAAAGAGCACTAATATTGTCACCATAAAGTGTTGGTGGCTGAGGAAGAGGCAACCCAATATCTCGAAGAATAAAAGAAGGCCATGTCAATTCTACAGCAGTGGATGATCCACTTCAGCTCTAAAACGAGCCACAATCGCTTATTTCTTAGTACTCCAAGATATGTAGTTAGAACCAATATAGGTGCATAAACCAATAGTTAAACGATGAGTGGTTGGACGCCAAGCCCAATCTGCATCAGAGAAGGCATATAAGTCAAGGGAACTGGTCGATAATATTATTAAACCACAAGATTGTATACCATTGAGATAACGAAGAATTTGCTTAACTGCCTGAAAATGTGCAATTGTAGGGGGATGCATAAACTGACACAATGTATTAACATTATAGGAAAGGTCTAGCCATGTTATGGTAATGTATTGGAGTGCACCAACAATGTTCGATAAAGAGAATGATCATGAAATGAATCAAAATTCTCAAGAATATTATTATTTATTGCCATTGGTGTTGAGATAGGTTTGATACCGAGCATCTGACCACAATCAAGAAGATCCCGAGGCATATTTACTTTGCGAGAGAAAAATCCCATCTGAAAAATAAGATAACTCTATGTCAAGAAAGTAGTGGAGAGGTCCAAGATCTTTCATTGCAAATTTCCTTCTAAGTTGGGAAATGAACAATTCTAGAAGATTTGAATTATCACCAGTAACAATAATATCATTAACATAAAGGAGAAATATAATAGTGCATTGAGTAGTGCGATAAACAAATAGAGATGAATCAACTATACTGCAATAAAACCCCAATGATAATAAATAGGCGCTAAATCTATCAAATCAGTTCTGAGGTACTTGCTTGAGACCATATAAGGCTTTTTTTAATTGGCAAACATGATTTGGATATTTTGAGCTCACAAATCTATGGGTTGTTCCATAAATACAAGTTCCTTAAGAAAGCCATGCAGGAAAGCATTTTTCACATCAAGTTGTTTGATAGGTCAGTGGTACACAATAGCTATGGTGAACACAATCTGAATACCAACATGCTTAATAACATTACTGAATGTTTCAGAGAAATCAATTCTAGCAACCTAATTATATCATTTAGCAATTAGTCTAGCCTTAAATCTCTCTAGACTTTCATCAAATTTTAATTTAGTCTTATAGACCCAACGACAACCAATAATATTCATACCTGGAAGATGTGGAACTAGCTCTCAAGTTGAATTAACATGTAAGGCTTTAATTTCTTTTTCCATTACATGATGCCAACCTGGAGGACCCAAGGCAGAAATTGTTGCCATTGAGGGGAGAATCTAAGGTATTTGAGCACAATCTTGAGATCTTGTGACCATGTGATGATGAGGATGCTCAGAGGTTGGTAAAAAATTCGATTGGTTGGTTTCTTCAGTGGCAACATGTTCATCACCATGATTGTGTGTTGCATCATTTTGGACATCATGGATTGGTGTTGCAGTGATGATATCTTCCTCTACAAGAGAAGTTGGAGGACTGTCATTGGTAATGGGCAAAGTAGAACTGGAAGAGCCAGATACATCAAGAACGTCCTGCATATGTGGTTTATGTAGAGGTGATGAATCAAAAGAGGAATGAGTTTATATGTCAAATTCATAACAATCCGACCATTCTGCATAGGTGGGGAGCTCCTCTTGAACCTGATCTCTATCAAGCAAAGAATTGGGTTTAACATAAGGATAAATATTTTCATTAAATACTACGCGTTTAGACGTATAAACTCGGCCTGTCGGTGGATGTAGACATCTGTAGCCCTTATGTTGGATATTATAGCCTAAAAATACACATGAAAGAGAGCGGGGACTAAATTTGTTTGCAGCATTGTCTCAAAGATATGAAAAACACCAACAACCAATTACTCGAAGAGAGTAGTAGTCTGGTAACCATTCAAACAATAATGAGTATGATGAATCCATCTTTAAATTGGTTGAGGGAGTTCAATTGATAACAAATAATGAGGTATGAAAGGCTTCAACCAAAAAACGTTCAGAAATTCCTTCATGAAACATCATTATAAGGCTCAATTCTACAATACTTATATGTTTTGTTTCAATTATTCCATTTTGCTCAAGGGTTCCTGGACATGATAATTGTTGCATAATTCCATTGTCATTAAGATGAACAATAAATTCTTTTTTAGCAAATTCACCACCTTCATCACATTGAAAAACTCGAATTTTTTTATCAAATATCGTTTCAACCATGCGATGAGATTTCATAAATGCACTGAAAAATTCAGATTTTCATGTCAAAGGATAAATCAAAGTGAAATGAGTATAATCATCAACAGACACCACATAAAATCAATAGCTTTGATTAGATAAAATTGGAGCATGTCCTCATAAATCTATAAGAATCTTAAAAAGAGGTTCAATAGAGGTTTTATCAACACCACTGAAAGGAAGCTTACAACTTTTTCCCATCTAACAACCAGCACAAATAGAATAATATTCATTCCATGCATCAACATTAACTAATTGTTTAGTATCTAAGTAACGAACAATTTTATTTTGAAGATATCCAAGATGTTGATGCTGCATATCTTCTGACGTTCTTTTATTCCGATTAGAGAATAAAGCTTGTTTCACTTCTTCAAGTGCATATAATCTTCCATTTCTACTCTTGCTGGTCAGAGTTCTCCTTGTGCTCATTTCCTTAATTAGAAAACCATTCGATAAGAACTAAAAAATACAAGGGAAATCTGTTGTAAATTGACTAACATATAATATATATTTTTTTCATTCAGGCACTAAGAGCACATTAGAAACATTGATTTTTTCGGAGCCAATAGCAATATTTGTACCACCAACATGTGAAAATAGTTATTTGGTCACAATTCCCAACCATGACTCTATATGTGCCTCTATGGGGATGAAGATTTTGTAACTCGCCTGGAAATTCTGCCATATAAGTGGAGGCACCTGTGTCCGGGAACCATTTTTAGTCCTGTGAATTAGCTATAGTCATTGCAGCAAGGGCCTGAGGAATATCTTCTACTTGGTTTGTGTGGTTGAATCGATGCCAATACTTCCATGTAGTATGTCCAAGATTCCCATACATTTGACACTTTTCATGAGGTGTCTGAGCTGACTGTTGTATCTAAGAATTCTTATTGGAAGCCTTGATCCATGTGTCACATAAGAAGTGTACCACCACTTACTTAATTTTTTCGAGGCATCCCATGACCCCCATTACGGATATTGCTAATTTGAATAAACCCACGTCCTCGAGAGTTGAAGAAACGTTGACCAGCAAAGTTATTCATCCATCTACCTTTGTAATTCTGGTTACCTCTGTTGGGTCCAAAAAACATTTGTTGTCCAATAAATGCCATATTTCGATTTGGATCTGAGTGTTCTTCAAAGACATGAGGCTGATTTCTAATCTCATGGCTTTGAAGAAGAGGTATAATTTTAGAATAAAGAGGAACCAGAGGCTTAAGCATAGTAGTAGTAAAACTCTCATATTTTTGACCAAGTCCATTAATAAGCTAAAAAACCTTATTTTCATCTAGTATAGGTTTTCCAATAGTTGCCAAATCATCACATATACTCTTGAATTTGCACATGTATTCTGATAGGGTTGAATTCCTTTTATTGCAAAGTTAGAGTTGCTGGGTAAGTTGAAACTTCCTAGCTTGAGAATTACTTGCATAGGTATTCTTCAGGCATTTCCAAACTTCTGTAGAAGTCTTGATGCCAAAACAAGGCTAAGACACTCATTTGATAATGTTCATGTAATCCAGGCTTTAAGAAGTCGGTCGGACTTTTCAATCTTACAATCAGGAGAGGAAATCTTTTGACTTGGTGTAAGGCAATCACCATCAACAAATCCAAAAAGTTCATGACTCTCAAAGAGAGAGAGCATTTGAGTTTCCCATAAGAGATAGTTGTTATATGTCAACTTAATAAACACAAAGTTTCCTATATTAAGGGGGAACCATAGGGATATTTGTTTGACAATAATAAAATATCCATTGAAGCGAGTAGGTATTTGAAGGGAGAGGGTGAGAGAGTGGATTTGAGGTTTTTTTTTTTCTGAGAAATTGGGTATGCAAGAGAGGGTGATATGGGTTGTGCGTGACTTAGTTATTAGGGTAAGAAATAATATAGAGAGTGAAGTCGGTTTTAATGGCGATGGAGGAAGTAGGTTAATTAAGGACGTAAGGTTTGAATATGTGAGAGATAAAGAGAGGGAGTTGGATGTGGGATGGGATGAAGCTTAAGATGCCAAGAAGGTGAAACAATGAGGTGAAGAGAGAGTTTTTAATGGCTAGAAAGAAAAATAAAAAATAAAAAAAATGTAAGAGGGAAAACTGGTGTTAGGAAAAAAAAAAAACGACGATAATGTCTTAATAAAAATTAAAGATAGGGAAGGATTGAAGTAGTGTGAGTCAAGATGAGGTTGCTGCCCGCTTTAGATTAATAAACTACTTCAAGATGAATTATTGAGAGGATCGGTGATTCTTTGATACCATATATAATTTTAGAGAGAAAAGATGAACTCTTCTAAGAAAAATAATTGTGCCCCACACTATTTTGTGGTAGCTCTTTCATTGTATATATCATGGTAATACAATTGTGTAATACACACTTTCTTATCTTGTTACATGCAATATACATTTTCTTATCTTGTTACATTCTCTTCTCAAAAGGAAATGATGTGGCCTTTTCATAAACTGGATATTGTTTTTATTATAAATATCCTCAAATTGATCATCTCGACATCAAGATGCATGGAGATGAGAAAAAATTGGATTTCAAGTTTTAATAGATCTGCTAGATGTACACTATTTTTAAAGCTTTAAATTTTATAATTAAAGATGAAAATATATTTTAAAGTAATCACAAAGATTTCCAATATTGAAATCACATTTCTCATCACTATTTGACGGTGAACTTTACTTTGATTTAGGAAAGGGGCTGGGGTCATGGTGGTAACATCCTCACACCTAGTCACCACATTGTAGTTTCTATTCCTATCAATAACACTACTTTACTAACACGTTAATAAATCTAACTCCTAATCTTCTTAAAGAAAAGAGTAGGGGTCTGTCTTCTCTACTGAATTACAAAAAAAAAAAAAAAACTTTATTTTGAATGTTTAGAGCCTTGGCTCTATACAAACCGTACCCCTATATAAAAATAATATCTTGGGAAATTATCATAAATATACCTTAATTTTCGTCTATTTAGAAAAAGACTCAACTTTCATAAATGTCGCCCACACCCTTTTTCTTCAATTGTCGGCACCGTAAAACGCCATTACGGTATTTCAAGTATTGTAAAAACTAACCCATGTTATACAATATTTTATATACTATAATGAGTTGAAGTATTATTACAGCACTCCAAATGCCGTAATAGTATCACACCCTATAAACCCTACACGAAACCCTTTTCTCTTTTACGATTCTATTTATATTTATCTCTTTTTTCTCTCTCTAATTCTTTTTAATAGTTATCTTTCTTTTTCGGTCTAATTCTTTTTTATCTTTTCTCTCTGTCTAACTCTCTTTTTCTCTCTAGTTACTTCATCAACTCAATGAACGCCATTCCAATGTGCCAAAGAGATTTGTATAACAACCTTTGTGTACTTTATCCTCCCTTAAAAAAACTCCCTTCACCCCCATCTGACTATGTTTGCAATTATCTCACCGGCACATCGCTTGAAAATTAGGGTATATTTCTAATAAATATAAACAGAACCATAAATGAAAAAAGGTTTTGGGTAGGGTTTATAGGGTATAATGCCGTAATAATACTTCAACTCCTTTCGGTATATAAAATGCTGTACAACAAGGGTTAGTTTTTATGATATATTATTATAATGCTTCACGGTAATACAACTATTTTGAAGGTTATTTTGGTAAAAAAAATTTAAATGTTTTAAAAAATCTAAAATAAAAAAACAAAAAGTGTGAACAAGGTTTACAAAATTGAAAGGTTTTTTTTTTTTCTGAAATTTTTCCTAAGATCTTTAATTATTTATTGATATGCCCGATCTGTACAACCTTTACATTTTAGAGTTTATAAAATGAAAATAGATTTTTAAACCCTTATAAAATTTTGTACACCGGAACGAAGTCTGTAACCAAACTTCAGAGATGCGCCTTAATTGAGGAGATGACCTTGTACAAACCTCACGCCAAATGGCAAATGGTGTTATAGCATCCAAGATCCTGTCGGGAAATGAGCGAAGGGTCGCCTTAATCCGTCATTTTGAAGGCCCTAGAACGTGAAAGCGGGAAAATGGCGTTTAATCAGGCCGGTTCTTTTGAACGAGTTGCAGAGGAGGTGAGACTGGGTTCAGGGGCATTTGAGTCTCTCTGTCTCTCTTGATTTGAATTAGGAAGAAAAGTGGTTATGGAGAGGAAGGATGAGGATCTTGACATACAACGTGAATGGGCTAAGGCAAAGAGTGAATCAGCACGGCTCCCTCCTCAACTTCCTCAACTCTCTGCAAGCAGATATTATTTGCCTCCAGGTAGCGCCTCTCTCTCTCTCTCTCTCTCTCTCTCTCTCATCTCCCATGGATTGGGATTCAAAACAAGTAATACGCCTAAGTTTATTCGGATTATTTTGCCTTACAACTTTGATTTCAATTCCTGGAAATAGTTCGATTTACAGAAGGATGAGAATTGCTTCAAACATTTTCTCTAATTTAAAGAACAGAAAAGTTTGGAGCTTGTTAGGTTTTGTTTCCTTACAATGGGTTGTCTACCATGAAGGATTTGTTGCATATACATATTATATATATTTTTATGATGGGAGGCATTTGGAAGAAAGATGTCGATGCAACTTTATCATAACCCAAGTATGCAACTGCTTTTCTTTGGTGGCATTGTTACTTTGCTTTGGATGTGATAATTTGTATTTCCGTCACTTCAAGCATGTAAATTACAGGCTTGAGTCAGTGTCGATTGGCGATAATCTTTTTCTTTACTTCATTATGCCAATCCTCCTAAGAGCATGATTCCCTTTCACTATCTATGTATGCATTCTGTTTGTGATAAATGCAAAGCATTTTCTTCAATAATGTTATAGTCCTGGTTTTGGGGAATCCCGCTGAGATAATCTAAATGCGCCATGGAAGGACCCATCAAAGCTGATTTTATTTTATTTTATATAGGTCCTAGTCATTGTTAAAGAAATAATCTAGGCTTTGCTTTTATTCCTTTTATTCTTTTGGGACAATTTTTTGAAGGATACATCATACATGTCACAACTACATTTCACGTAAAACCATTTGACCCTTTAAATTTCTATGTGATTTTTCTTTTAATGAATCAAGCATAGTGATTGTTTTTTTGATGATTTCACAGTGTTGGTTTTACTGGTTTATAGAAGGACCTATTGCCTTCCAATTTTTCTTGAATTATTGTCATACTGCTGTGTTGAAAAATATGAAGCACTGCAGGAAACAAAATTGTCAAGACAAGAACTTTCGGCAGACTTGGCCATGGCTGCGGGATATGAGTCCTTTTTCTCTTGCACTCGTACTTCTAACAGAGGTCGTGTTGGTTATTCTGGTAAGCTTCATTGTCTATACTCACCAATTCAAGTTGTAGAATCAATCTCTCAATTGTAGGAGTATGAGAATCATAGTCGAACAACTTGGACGCTAAATGTTGAGCTCTTCAAACAAATATGTATATGAAGGCTTCATTTCAATATTGTATTGGTATTTGTTTTATTTTTCTTTGTAGTTTTTGATATCAGTGATAATTTCACTACTAAATAAATAATTCAATCATCAAGTAAACAGCATATGAAAAGATGATGATAAAAAAATCATAAATAGTATATTCGAAGCAAGGGTAAAGCAAGCGGGTCACGTGTGATGCCTTCCTTAGCCAGATAATCGGTCACCTCATTCCCCTCCCTAAGGGTACCTGGAAATGAGTTTCCTTATCCCCTCACAGCTATGCGTTTAACAGAAGTTGAACCATTATTCATTTCAACTATTGAAATTTTGGGTCCTACCGAAGAGATGCCAAGGGGGTCAAGTGAAATGCATCATATTACAGTACTTGCTTAATTTGCCTTTCAAGAAAAATACAATTCTCATTGCAAAATTCTTAAATTTGTTATTTGGTTCAATGAAGACATGGAACCGGTTGGGTAATTGGAACATTTCTTGCTCATGGGCTATGGTGTTGTTTTGTTACAGTATGTTACTTGATGCTTTTTAAATTGGTTTCTTTCTTCTTTAATTTCTTTTCTTTGTTATTTCCTCCCAACTTATACTTCATTATTTTATTTCTATTATAGGTGTTGCAACATTTTGTCGTGTTGAATCAGCATTTTCAAGCAAAGAAGTGGCTTTGCCTCTTGCAGCAGAGGAAGGTTTCACAGGTCTGCTGGATCGTTCAAAAGGAGAGAGTGTTTCTTCAGGAGCTTTCTTGGCTAATATTTTTGAGCAGGTGGAGGAACTGGGGCCATTATCAGGAATGGACCTTTTGAAAGTTGACAGTGAGGGGCGTTGTGTCATCACTGATCATGGGCATTTTGGTGAGCTCACTTGTTTAAGAGGGGATCCATAATGATGCTTTGGTTATTAACAGTCCGAAACCCCTTAAGAACAACAAACGCCATTGTCTGCAAAAAAATCAGTAATCATAATTATGGACTTAAGAAGAAACTCATAATCATGCTGTGAAATAAACCAAGATCGGTAAAGTTTTCTTTTAATTTATTTATTTACTTAATTATTATTATTATTATTTTTTGCATAGCTCAGTAATAGGATGGTGAAACCTTCAACACCTAATTGATCAAGCCAGACCCAAACCTCACTTTTCTTTACATTTTCTCAATAGTTATTCTTTGATCTCTTCTTGATGCATTTTTCACATTAATGTTATTGTCACATGGTGATTTCAACTTAACTTCACTACCACAGTTCTTTTCAACATATATGGACCTCGAGCTCAATCTGATAACGTGGAAAGGGTACAGTTCAAGTTCACTTTCTTTAAGGTTTTACAGGTAGGATTTTTCTGCATGTATTCTTATTATCTGAATATTTATTTGGTAGTTTATCGCTTATGGTTTTCCGAAAGATTTTGTGAATTTTTCTTGGATATATACATATTTTTTGTATAGCAAAGGATTGTTATGATGAACCTCCTTCTCCTCCTCTTTGAAATTGGTGTATTTAAGATATGAATTCCTGGTCATATGAATATCTTGATAATTAAGCCATGAGAACTTAAGTGCATAATATCTTAAACTTGATGACTGTACATTTTCCGAAATCCTCTTGAAGATCATTATTTTGATCACTGATTATTATTTAGTGTCTTTATCTTCTTTTTGACTGAGCTTCAAAATAATTCCTGCTCATGGGGTTTTAATGCGCATTCTGGATGAGGATTTCATTGATGTGATAGAGCCTATATACCTTAAGTAGGTTCTATGTATCCTTAAGTTTAAACACAATTGACTACTAGTTAGAACAGTAACTTTATTGGCTGGGAATAATTCAAAGATTAGAGTCTAGATGCTTCTGAGCTGTGCAGACCCTGCTGGGAGATTTTATTCCATAATGGAAGAAATGGGATATTTCCTGTGAGAAATTAGGATCCCCACGATATGTCTCCTTAGACCTTTCAAAATGTATAATGAGGCTCTCGATGCTGCGAAATGTCCAAAAATGGAGTGTCTTTTACCTTGTCATGCCTTGGGATTGGGGATATTTCTAAACTGACTTACATTGTTAGGATTGATCCATATAATGTTGACTTGGGACTCAAACTTGACTTGGCTAGTCAGTGTGTCAGGTCATCATGGAACTAGGGTGAGGACAAGGCACTTGGGGAGGGCATGACCTCTCATTTTTTAACATATTTAAATAAAAATAATTTTTGCAAAATATCAAAATAAGCAAGATGGATAGCACTAAATAAATACTATACTAAAAAGGTTATTCATAACATAAATTCGAGAGGGCATGGGGTTGGGAGGGAGGGGGACGAAGGTAGGGAAATGAGATATGAGCATTTTTCTGACATGATTTGGGAAATGCTTTTAGGATGGGGCTACAAAGAGGGGGGGCGGGGAGGGGGGGGGGGGATCCGATGCAAGGTGACCTGGCTTTAAAGAAACTAAATCTTATTTATTTGTTTAATTTAACTTGGTTTGTTGCAGAGCTGACTTTGGGAGTTGATATAACTGTGTTTGATTCATAGGGAGTGCAATTAGCTGGCGTAACATCTTGTTAATATGGTGTGAATCTGGATGTGCATTTCACTGGTGGTTGAGGGGGGTGTGAATCTGGATGTGCATTTCACTTGGGATTGAGTGGGGGAGGTCCTTCTGAGTTCCCATCCTCCATTAATCCTTTGTGAATTTTTTGTAATGATTTCCATTTTCTTTTCATAAAAATATGAGTAGCATGTAGTATGACCTACAAAATGGTTTTTCATTTTTTGATAGTCCAACGGAGTTGATGTAGCTTGGTTTTTGTTGTTTCTACTGTAGAAAAGATGGGAGGCGATATTAAATCAAGGAAGAACAATATTTATTGTTGGTGATTTGAATATTGCACCTTCTGCTATGGATTGCTGTGATGCAGGACCAGACTTTGAGGATAATTCGTAAGTTATTGGTTCGTTACCGCTTCTTATTAACAATGGATACAATGCAGTTACTATATTTGATGGCTGGTCACTACTTTTAATTAGTGTACTCTTGGTACTAAGGATTCTAGTAGAATCAGCTACAATAACTGTAGAGCATATTTCCAATTGAAAGTTTATTTTAGATTTCGGAAGTGGCTGAAATCATTGTTGAAGGAAGGAGGTGGTCCATTTTATGATGTCTTCAGAACAAAGCATCCAGACAGGTAACTTTGTGATGATATTATCTCACCCAGTGACCATAAAATATCATTTTTCATGATTGGTTTTCTGTTATATGATGACTGATTCTAAGCTATGTAGCAAACTGAAAGTTACATGAGTTCGTATAGGAAATTTCCTTTGGAAAGTGGAAATGAAGTTCTTCTTGTTATTGGGACTTAGTTTATGGAGATATTAACGTTCTTTGACAAAATTTATGCACTTCCTTTTATCCATTATTCTTATTGTGTTAACTGGTATCTGGTGTGTACTTTTTGTAATTGATGTGCACATTCACTGGTCAATCATTTGTAGGTCTTCGACATACATCAAAATCTTAGATATTTCATTATTGTAAAGTGGGAACATGATGCAGGAAAATAGAAAAAATAGACAACAAGTTTAGTAAACCATCAACGCAAGCCAAATTTGAGTTGATTTGGCTTTACTTGTACAAAAAAGTGACCCCAAAACCCTTGATAGGGCTTGTTGTTACCATAGTTAGGATTGGGAGCGGGAACGGTACCGGGAGCAGGATTTTGGACTGGGGGATCATGAGATACTAGAAGATCCCTATGGTTGGGAGTGTTGTGCGTACAATGTACATGTTCGGGATCGAGATTCCCAAATGTTAGGGATTGATATTCCAACCTTTTGGGGACCTTGATCCCAACCTTTTGGAATTTTATACCAAGTTTTTGGGGATCTTGCTATTAATGTTAAAGTCTATGATAATTTAAGATTATATATACTCTTTAAAGTCGGGATTTCCTTATTTATTGCAGGCAAGCAATACAACTCTGTTAAAAGTATAGTTGTATTGCTAGCTGGCTATAAATAAAGAAAATCATCAATTTGGTTGTTGTCTTAGTCTTTTAAGGTTGGGATCGAGATCCCAAATAGAAAAAATCAGGATCCCTAGCAATGGGGATCGAGATCCCTAGGAGATCTGTTCAAGGAGTGACAAAATCAGTGTTCCAAAAAAACCGGGTGGCGCCTAGGCGGCTGGGGGTCCAGGTCGCCCAGTGCCTAAGCGGGCGCCCAGAACCTAGGTGGCCTAGTAGAATAAAAAGTTGTTTTAAGGTCAGATTTGTGTAAAAACATTAAACAATACATATTGAGACATATTTAATTTCATAATTCCATGCATTTCAAATTGAGATATATTAAAAAAATACATATTGAGATATATTTTAGTCCATAATCCAAGATAGCAACTTAGTAAGACATCAATTCTTCATCAAGAAAATGAAAAAAAAAAAGGAATAACACATAAGAGTTAGGGGGTCACATCAAATGTCTATAGTTCACAAGTCCACATACACTCTTTCATACTCCAAAGTCCATATCCATAGTCCACACATAGTCAAACCTTAAAATTTTACAAACCACAGGACACAACCAAGACGAGGAAAAGAAAAATGAATGACATATAGACTTGAAGACTCAAAAGAGTCTTCAATCATCACCCATCATCAAAAAAAGCAGGGTTAGCTGCATCTGTATCATATGTATCGAAGTCGAAACCATATCATCGGAATCATCTCCCTCCTCAACATAGTGATCGCCCTCCTCTGTCTCTTTTGAATCTGCCTCTGCTTCCTCCTCTTCCTCCACCCTCATCCTTTGGAAGGAAATCTAGTGGCCCTAGGAAGGTCCGCTGATGTCCCTGAGGCCTCCATGACCATATTCCACGTCAATCCTTCATGCCCCTCGACTTCATCATCAACCAACCACTCCAGATCATTATCCATATTTTTTTATTTGAGGGGGTCTCTCTTAGCAAACCTTTCTTTCAAGTATCGATTATACATGGCATAGACTAGGCATTGAGCTTCTTTGATGCAAGCCTGTTCTTTTTTTTGGTATGAATCTAATAAAATCAAATGAAACTAATTAATATAAATATATAATACTACAAAACTACAAATTTGCAACTGACATAGTAATTATGATTACTAACTAATTAGCTACTAACTACTAAAGTACTGATACAAATTAGTAAATTGTAATTTGTAAACTAATGAAGTAAACTAAATTACCATCTCAAAAGTACTCCAATTCTGCTCACAGTCGGACAAGGTAGTGGTTAGGCTTAAGATCCAAATGGCCAATGTTTGTAAATTTGGAGCGCTACACCTATGTTGGCTCCACCAATTGGCTGCAAATTGATTATGAATTATAATTGTTAATTATATATGAAACGTAGATTATGGAAAACAAACAACAAACCTGAAATGAAACTTGAACTTGAGGAACTTAATAATATTATTACCTAGATTAAGTTTGGTGTTTTGGCTCACCGCCATTGGACTCTCAAAAGACTTTAATCCGCACTTGTAGCTTATTAGCTCATCAATGCATATAATGTCCTGGATATCCGGATTATAGTTACCCGAATCGCCTATGAGGGTAGCGATTACGTTTCGGAATCTCGATTCGGCGTTTCCTCTGGCAAAAGTCGAATCACGTTTCCATTTTTTGTGGAACGCTATTTCACCTAGTTTAGGAATCTCAATTCCTGGATTGTCGGAATCAAGATTCCATATCGAGGACTTTATGATTCTTAGCTACACAGGAAGGCGATTTTGCTTGTGAGAAACATTGATTCCAATTTTTTTGGATTTGCGAATCCATGTTGTTTGGAATCAAGTTTCTAAATCGCAAACATCGTGATTCCTTTCTACACAACAATGCGATTCAACTTATGCTAAGTGTTGATTCAAAGTATTAAGGAATTGCGAATCCATGTTGTCAGGAAGCAATGTGAGCATAGGGAGAGCAGAACCCCTTTGATGTGTGCTCAATCATGAGTGAGCTTGACATGTATGAGAGCGTGAGAGAATTTGATGTTGTTGCACACGGCAATAAAATCAAACTTTAAAATGAGTAATATGTGAACATAGGGAGAGAAGAAACCCTTTGATGTGTGCTCAATCATGAGTGAGTGCGACATGTATGAGAGCATGAGAGAATTTGAAGTTGTTACACACGGCAATAAAATTAAAATTTAAAATATAAGTAATATGTTAAATTTTTTATTTTCTTATGTACTAATTTCCATCTTGATTCCATGTTACTTTTTAAGAACTCTCACCAAGAATAAATAATATTAAAAAAATATGTTACTTCAAATTTAATAATGTTTGGTAAATGGTGTGGGTACTAAACTACTAATGTAATAATGTTTAATATATGATCAACATCGTCATTTCTTCAAGTTGAGTAAGAGGATAAAAATGCTTTCTTTAAGTAAAATAAGAAGATAATAAGGATATGA